>NC_072790.1:231552471-231855502 GCF_028583425.1 Eublepharis macularius | reverse complement strand
ATGCTCATCTCATTGTCATTTCTGATCAAACAGCTCTTGTAGGTTTTTACAGTGTCATTTCTGTCATTCAGGCTGGGCAAACAGGTTATGTAGGTTTCTGTACCAATGCAAAGCCCTGCAAGACCCACTTACTAGAAACAAGGACGTGGCGGTTTTCCTTCTATTTACCACATAATGGGGGAGGGAGGAAGCTATCTCCCATCTGTGGCCTTTTCTTGATTCTGCAATAATCGAAATACAGATGCAGACGGACACACCATGGGGCTTCTTAGTCATGGAACTATTACCACATTTTTAACTTGCTCTTTCTCCAAGGAGCCCTACGTATGTACATACCGTCACCCCAGCAAGGGGCTTTCAAAGCAAGCGAGAAGCAGAGGTGGTTTGCCATTGCCTTCCTCTGCAGATTTCCTTGGTGGTCCCCCCCCATCCAAGAGCCAACCCTGCTTAATTTCCAAAATCGGACAATATCACCTTCCTTCCCCGAAGGTGCTCTGGCCAGCATATATTTAAGGGGAGGGTTAAAGTCCCCTTCCTCAGGAAGATTACTAGTCACAGTAAGATCCTAAGCGACTGCACCCTCTAAGACAATGGATTTCAACAGGATTAGAAGGGTGTAACTCCATGTAGAACTGCACTGGCAAACTCCTGCTCCGATCCCCTTCCAGAGGCACCCAGTTCACAAGGTTCTTTCTTTGTCCAGCTGATTAGTTAATCATATGACTGACCACTGGGATTATGGAGAAGCGGAAGTCTTGCTTGGTCATGAGGTCACACAGCAACCGTCTCCTAGTGGGTTTGCACTGCTCGGGGCAGGGGTGCGACAGATCCAACATTCTCTGAATGTGCCCCGTGATGATAAAGAGCCTTGGAGGAAAACTGGGAAGGGAATTGATGACAGTCAGACAGACTAGATTAACATAGAGGAAGTTGATGTTACAACGGAGTGTGGTTTTTCCTGCCTCTCCCCTCCTGTAGCAGCCCTCATTTTGGACTGTCACAGAAAGGGGGAGTGGGGAAATCGCACACTGCAGGTGAAACGCTGGAATAAGCTAAATAAAGAGGGGAAGATGCCTCGGAGCATGGCAGAGTTGCTTCTTCCTCCTCCAAGAAAAATTACAGAACAAGAAAAACAACAGAACTGGCCGTTTTGGCTAGAGTCGCCACATCCTTTAAGGCTCACATAATTCCCAGGAGGTGGTTCAAGGGCGGTACGGGGTGGTGTCTTGTTGGTCAGGTGGTGGGGCCTAGGGAAACAAGTGTGGAGCCTAATGGTGCTTGTAGATGCGGAGGATAGCAACTGGAAGATCGGCTTGGCTGAACCTGGTTCCTTGGGGGTGAAGTGAAAGCTCTTGAAATAAGCAAAGAAACGAATAAAATAGATAGCCTGCCCCTCTAGACACTACCCCTCACCTTCCCCCCTGAAAAAGCCACAAACATCCCGAAACTCTAGGTCACTCCCTGAGATCCGGCCACCCTTGTTTTGGCAAACACCCTTTGTGGATGGTGCCAGTACTCCACATGCCATTGTTCCTTCCTTGACTTGCAGATTTCTTGGCAGGGAGTTGAAAATGGAAGAAAGGAGCGCCAAGGTGGACCAAAGGGACAGCAGCGGAATGGAAAAGAGAGAAAGTATCTTGGCAGGAGACCAGGAACGTAGCACAAGGAAGACCTCGTGCTGGTTACTTTAGAGAGGAAACCAGCAATATACGGGTGAGCACATCATGCTAAGAAAACTTCACTCTTTATTATACAGGAGACCTATCAACAGCTATTAATTATGATGACTGTCCAAAAGAACCTCGATTTTCAGAAGCAGTATACCTTGAAATATCAGTGTCTTAGGGACAACTAGAAGAGGAGACTATTGTCGTCATGACCCACTTGAGGGCTTCCTGGAGGTATCTGGTTAACCAGTTTGGGAAGAAGGATGGTGGACTAAACAACCCTTTAGGCCAATCTGACAGTCTTTATCGTATGTTCCTAAACAACATCTCAGATATTTGTCCCATCAGGAATTTCCATGCTTATTGCAAAAATGCATTTTGAAGGGACCCATTTAGTTGTCTCAGTACACCCTAAAATACTGTTACAGCTCTTGGTTCATTATACCTTTGTTAGAAAGACAACTCTGGAGAGTCAATGAATGTTTCACAAGTCTGCACTAATATTTATTTCGAATATGTGTCTGCCGCCTCTCCGGACAGCCCACAAGAAGAGGAGCGTCACAACAACATTAAACTTTTTTCAACATTGTGAAACAGCTGCATATGGAGTAGTAACAAAGAGAACACTTCTGAATTGTGCACGGGGCACTTCTCTTAGCCAAGTGCAGCTGCAGCCCACTCCCACTCACCTGATATTTAGGGGTTGTAGATGAGTAAAGGGGAAGTCAACTGACTGGAAAAAATGATCTAGCATGCTCCTGTGGCTCTTCCTAGCATTATCATTTGTGAATGTCTATTCACCAAGTCTCTGATTAAAGACACAGTTCCTAAAATCTTGGCAACTCTAACTGAATATACCTGACTAGCCACAGGCTCAAGACTCATACACACTATATAACTTACGGAACTCACTGTCACAAGACACGATGAAGGCCGCCATGTGGCTTTGACAGGGAAGGCTTGGAGTTAGACCAGTTCATGACAGACTCATCAACAGTGAACAGCCATGACGGGCAAAAAGAACCTCCATATTCAACCGCTGTACACCGCTGAGTACCTGATGCTGGAGGAAAAACAGGGAGGGCAATTGACTTTCACGTTTTGTTTGTGAGTTTCCATTGGCAGTTGCTTCTGTAAACAGGATGATGATGGATTTTTTAATTAGAATTTTTATAAAAGAAAGAATAATAGAGAGGTAACAAAACAAAGAGAAAAACTATACAAACAAATATAATTACAAAATGTTCTCTTACTCTTACGTTTACAAAAAAAAAGCTCTGTTTTTCTACTGTCCACGTTTTTTATTCGATGATGATGGATTTTTGACACGATCTAGAAAAATATTACAGAGGGCAGAGGTGGTCCAGTTAATAGCCACAATAGCCAAATGGAACTTGTACTGTCAAAGGCATCAGGTTGGCCTTCTAAGGAGCAAATGAGCCCTTGTTCTGATCCAACAAGGCAGTTTTCTTTAAAGGGTCGATAAGCATTTTGGATGGCTAATTGGAAGATTAAAATCAGGGGTGGACTGGCTCTTTGATGTACTGGGAAAATTCCCAGCGAGCTATTGCCCTGTAGGATTACTAGCGGTTAAGAGCATGCTAAACCAAGATCCAGCAGTGATGACAACACCTCAGGATCCTGCGGCAGTGATCACCAGCAAAGCCGTGCCACTGGTGGTCAGATCCAAGCCAAACATCCCCTCCATTGCTCTTAATACGGCTCACTCATAGGCCAAGTTAAAAGCACAGCCCACTCTCAATAAAAAAAGGTTGCAAGCTAGCCGAGTTTTCCCTCACCACTTCAGAAATAAATAAAAGTTCCTCCCTGACAATGTGTGAGCATCTCCCGCTGTAGGCTGCAAACCCGTTTAGGAAGCGGCTTCTTACACAGAGCCGGAAATGAAACCCAAGATACTATCTTGAGAAGATAATGGCAGAACAAACAAATCTTTGAGTTTGACAGGAAAAGGCCCAGGAGCGGGTGAAGTGAGAAACCTGCAATCAATTTGGTTAACTTCATATCCTACTCGTTTAAATACACTGGCTTAAGATATATATGCTACCCAAATCCATGATGCTGTTGAAAGAGAGGCAGCTCAGGGGCAGAACATCCATTTTGGGTGCAGGACCTGTGCAGTTCAGTCCTTGGCATCTATAATGAAAAGGGTCCCAGGAAGTAGATACTGAGAAGACGTATTGGGAGAGCCACTCGCAGTGAGAAGAGGCAAGACTGTACTGGACGGTCTGATGCAGCCTAAAGCATATTCATACAGCTGACCCTTTTGTTGGTGCTCCTGCCCGAGAGGTCTCCTGAGCCGTTAACAGCTTCCTAACATGCAGAAATTCAAGCAATGAGGTGTGGCCCACCACAAACTGGAGAGCTAGTTTGGCGCAGAGGTTAAGAGCAACAGAACTCTAATCTGGAGAGCCGGGTTTGATTCCCCACTCCTCCACATGAAGCCAGCTGGGTGACCTTGGGTCAGTCATAGCTCTCTCAGCCCCACCCACCTCACAGAGAGATTTTTGTGAGGATAATAACACTGTGTAAACCACTCTGAGTGTAGCATTAAGTTGTCCTGAAGGGCTGTATATAAATCAAATGTTGTTGTTGTTAACATTTGTCTACTGGTATAGAACTACACCTGCAGGATTTGGGCCTGCCATGTGGGCTGTTTTTTTTTAAAAGAGGGGGAAAGCTGGCAATCTGATGGCAAACCCACAGGGTTCTTCAGGCAAGAGACATTCGGAGGTGGTTTGTCATTGCCTGCCTCTGAACAGCAAACCTGGACTTCCTAGTACCTGGACTTCCTAAACCTGGACTTCCAAGTGCTACACAGGGTTGACCCTGTTTAGCTTCCAAGACCTGATGAGATTGGGCTAGCCTGGGCTAGGGATATTAAAGATGGGCAATGAAGAAAGCTGACAGGAAGACAACTGAAGAGCAAGCTTCAGACAACACTGTGTAAACCACTCTGAGTGTAGCATTAAGTTGTCCTGAAGGGCTGTATATAAATCAAATGTAGTTGTTGTTAACATTTGTCTACTGGTGTAAAACTACACCTGTAGGATTTGGGCCTGCCATGTGGGCAGGCCCAACTAGATTTCTAGTGTATGTCAGAATTCCCTTTGTCAGGTACAAGAGTTGTGTGGTGTTGGAGTAGAGTTTTACAGATAAAAAGACAAATCAGTGGGTTCTAGATCTAACCAAGCCTGAATCCTCCCTAGAAGCTAAAATGACTAAACCAACACTATTGTACTTTGGTCACAACATGAGAAGACAAGACTCGAAAAGTGGAAGGCAGTAAGAAAAGAAGAAGACACAACATGAGACAGCTTGATCCAATAAAGGAAGCCACGGCCTTCAACTTGGAAGATCCGAGCAAGGCTGTCAATGATAGGACATTCTGTTATTGATAGTAGGGTTGCTATAAGGCAGAAGTGACTTGATGGCACACACAAGGCCTATCTACACCCATTTCTGAGTCCACCCCAAATCTTGTCACACAGATATGTCATCTAAGTTTCATGTTGAAATTTAGATTTTCAGGCACATGGGATCAGTAGACGAGTGGGCTGTTTTCTCAACCTGAAACAACCCCACTGGGGAAATTTATGGGTAGCCAAATATGACATATAGCTTTCCCCAACAAGGCAAATAATGGTTCTTTGGGGTCATTTCAGGAAGTCTCCCTACACTCCTAATCAGCCTACACACTTCAGAATCTATGTTGTGGAGGTCAGGAGAGCCCCCACTCTCCTGGCTTTCCGCAAACGATGCAAAACTAAATTATTCAAGAAGGCTTTTTACTTGAATGGGAAGGCTGTATTGTAGGGATGGGGTCTCAGATGCTTCGGTAATGAGTTAGGGACCATAGACTTCACCACTATGTTGCCTTACATATTATCTGTTGCTTTAAATATGTACTCCTATGTACTACCTGTGCTTTATGTTGTCTAATGTCAATCCTAGAAATGATTATGTTCTGTTCCAGTATTTTTCTTCGACTTTGTATTGGATTCTTGCTAACGCTATGTCTTTTAAAACTTGTATCTATTTACCCTATGGCATTGTTTATGGAAATGTCCTTGACACTGTATGGAAATGTACTCGATACTCATTATACTAAGCTCGTACTGTGTAATCCGCCTTGAGTCTCAGTGAGAAAGGCAGACTATAAATGACATACATAATAAATAATAATAATGAGGAAGAGGAGGAGGATAAATGTTTTGACCAGGCACTTCAAATGCTCTCTGGCATGACAGGATATGAGGCAGATGCAAGAACAGCGTCTTGTTATCTGAGGTCTTGCAAAGACAGGTTGGAAGGATGTGTGGCAGGATGTATTCAACTGGGGCTGTCAGTTGAGGTAAATTGTACCCTGCGGTGAACGTCAGCGGTGTGCTATAGTTAGAGTCGCTGGTCCCCCAGCAATCTCTCCCACCACAGATGGGGACTTAGCAACAGAATATCTTTGTATCATGATAATAGTATTAAAAGGGTTCTGGAGTTCTTAGCTTTAACTTCTTTAAGGGGGAGGCTGCGGAAAGTCTTTAGTGCTTTTTGTTGAGGAGATAAAAGGGGAAAGACATATCTCTGTAACGAAAGCCGCTGGAGCCTTGCTTTTTTTTAAAAAAGTTGAGGATTCAGAGACTCCTTTATACATAATCTTCGTACAGTATGTCAACGAGATATCAACAGTCAACTGCCAATTTTTAAAAACTGCAAAGACTTCGTGGTGTTCATGAAGGGCAGAAACTATGGGGAAAACCTACTAACTGGAAGGAACGTTGCCACTGCACTGTACTGACAGCCACAACAGGAAAACCTTATGTGCTTGTCCCCATTTGGAAAACAACTAGGATACAATAATTTATTTGAATGGTACCTCCAAGCAGCCAAGTTGAGGTACACACACACTGGCCTTCTAGGGTTTGAACCCTGGCAAGTCTCTGGTTAGTAACATCAGCCCTCCCAGTTAGCCACTGCAAGCTTCCACCTCCCTAGACGGTTTCAGGTAGGCAGCCGTGTTGGTCTGCAGTAGAACCATGCCTTGCAGCAGGCTAGCACACCGCTGCACATCAGCAAAGAGCAAGAGTCCAGTAGCACCTGTAAGACTAACAAAATTTGTGATACGGTGTGAGCTTTCATGAGTCACAGCTCTCTTCTTCAGATACAGCTAGAATGTGAGTCCATCTGTCCTTATATCTTGGAGAGCAAAGTGATTTCAGGCTCGGAATGACAAAAACAGGTAAATGACAATAGCCGGGGAATGACAATAGCCTGCTATTGTCGTTTGACATCTGAAATCACTCTCCAAGATATAAGGGCAGATGGACTTACATTCTAGCTGTATCTGACGAAGGGAGCTTTGACTCTCGGAAGCTCATGCCCTGAAAATCGCGTGGGTCTCCAAAGGGGCCACTGGACTCAAATCCCGCTGCTCCTCCCCAGACGGCTGCTCAACAGATTTGCAAAACATGCCGTGCAACAGGCTCGCACATCGGATCGGTGTGCTCGAGTGCAAACACCGGCTTGGTCGTCTGAGCCCCCCACCCCACCCCGGAGAGCTAGCTCGTTTCAGGCACGACATAGGTCCCCATTGCATCTGCAGACCCCCCGCTTACTCAAACCAGATGGCCGTGGTGGAGAGGCGGGAAGGGGGCAACTGAAACTGCAACGACACAAATTCCCGAGCAAGCGACTCACTTGGAGGCCGGTCTTCGGTCTGTCTGCCCCCCGCCGCCCCGGTCTCAGCAGATCTGCAAAGCTCTTCGGAAAGCGCCGCTGCTTTTGCGAGCAGCTCCGCAGCCAGCCGCCCGGGGCGCGCGCCTCTTCTCGCCCTCGCCCTTGCAAAGGGGCTCCGGGACTGAAGGGCTCTTGCAAACTCGCCTTTCTTTCTTTCTCCCTCTTTCGCCTCACCCTGCTTAGCCTCCCTGAGAGAATTAGCGTCGCTCCAGGGGCTGCCCGGTCGCCTGCCAAGCGCGCCCTGCCTGGCACTTTGCAAGCAAAAAAACAGAAAGAAAGGAAAACTCCTCCGAGGCCTTTCGCAACTTCCCCAGCAAAACACTCCCGGACTTTCTCGCACCGAGGGAGAGAGGGAGGGAGTGGGGGAGTCTTCCAGCTCCACGTGATCCCGCTACGAGGCGGCCGCGCTTTGGGCCACAGTGGGGCTGATCCGAAGCGCGAACAGTGTCAGGAGTACGTAGCCCTGTTGGCCTGCAGTAGTGCCGAAGGATTTGAGTCCCGCGGCACCTTAAGGGACCAATACGATTTGTCAAGGGTACAAGCTTTCGAGAGTCAAAGCTCTCTTCTTCAAATAGCTGCGCTGATATAGTAGAAAAGAGCAAGAGTCCAGTAGCGCCTATAAGACTAACCGAAAAGAGTCCAGTAGCACCTTTAAGACTAACCAACTTTACTGTAGCATAAGCTTTCGAGAATCACAGTTCTCTTCGTCAGATGCAAGAGAACTGTGATTCTCGAAAGCTTATGCTACAGTAAAGTTGGTTAGCCTTAAAGGTGCTACTGGACTCTTCGATTTTGCTACTACAGACTAACACGGCTAACTCCTCTGGATATAAGACTTAACAAAATTTGTAGTACCACTTCTCATGCGGGAAAAAGTGAGCTGTACCTCATAAAAGCTCATACCCTACCACAAATTGTGTTACTCTCACAGGTGCTACTGGATCCTTGCTCTTTTCTACAGACCCATCTTGATCTGATATAGAAACGTAGAACATAGGGAAGGTACCCACAAGGGTCATCTAGTCAAACCCCCGTGCACTGCAGGAAATTCAAAGCTACCCCCTCGCTCTTTCCAGTGACCGCTGCTCAGTTCCCAGAGGAAGGCAAAAACCTCCAGGATATCTGGCCAATTTGGCCTGGAGGAACAATTCCTTCTTGACCCTAATTTCGTATCTGAAGAAGCCAGCGTGAAGCTTCCCCTCTGAAAATCTTGTTGGTCTCTCAGGTGCCACTGGACTCAAATCCTGTTGTTAAGCCACAAAAGGAGCGGGTTTCGGGAAGGGGGAGGGCCGGTTGCAATAACTTCACGAGGCTCAAAGCGGGCTGGCTATCAGCTGATCATAAAGCTGCCTTTGATAGAACCGGAGCGGGTTGCAACACTCAACGGGCGCTGCGCCCCTGGACGGATGAAGTGCCGCTTGATTCACACGTGACGTTGGCGAGGCAAAGGCGAGATGCTGCAGCTGAGCCTGGCTCCGAGGATTTGTGCGTGCGAACGGCAGATCTGCTACAACATCCGCGGCACCCTCCTGTGCTAGTCAACACATCCAGTTTGCAACAGGCAGCTTGCGTTATGCTAAGGTGCAGCGTTCGTCTGCTTTTGCACAATCGGTTGTACGGTTGTTATCCCCCGCCCCTCCTCGTGTTACTATCGTTCTGGTTTGGCAACTGAAGGAGAGAAGCCCAATGGAACAGCCGGAGGAAAACTCACCCCAACGCCCTCCCCTGCCTTCGGAGACTGGAGAAAGGTCCGCCTGTGCACTTTTGCACCGTGCGTGGGTGGGGTGGGGGAGTCCAATGTATTTATTGAACGCAGTTTTATCCTGCACTTCCTCCAAGCACCATACGTAGATCTTGCCTCCTCCATTTTATCTTCACAACAACTCTGTGATTTAGTTTCAGGTGTAGCCAGGTTAGTCTGTACTACTAGTTGAACAAAATTGGAGTCCAGTTAGTAGAGCCTTGATGACCAGAGTTTGTCAGGGCAGAAGCTTGCCTATATCTGCTCCCTTTATCAGATACAAATGAGAAGGATGATCCATCAGCCCTTATATCCAGGTCAGAAGGTGTGACAAAGAGGGAAGGGCCAGTTGGAGGCAAGAGGTAGAGCTGTTGGATTGCCACTCCCACTTGTTTCTGATGAAGTGAGCTTGAACCCACAAAAGCATATATACTGGAAAGTTTTGTGGGTTTTTAAGGCGCTACTGGGCTCTAATTTTGCCCTGTGAGATACGTTAAACTGGGAGAATGGCTAGGACCCAAGGGCCACAGTCCTACACATGGAGAAGAGTCTTCAGTGCATGTCAGAACAGAAGGGAAAGAGGGAGAGCTGCCCAATTTTTTTGTATGAAATAGTGGTGGGGTTTGACCTTATTTCATTTTCTGTGTCACTGTAAGTATTTTCACACCATAAGACAGATCTCATTGACAGCAGCTTCACCTCTTGAGAGCCAGCCTTCCGTTGCAAACTAATATCGAAGCCATCCTACCTCACAGGGTTGTTGTTATGAGGATAAAACTGAGGCGGGGAATACAATGTTTTTAAGTTGCTTGGAGTTCCCTTTGGGGAGAAAAGTAGGACATGTGGCGCAGAGTGGTAAGCTGCAGTACTGCAGTCAAAGCTCTGCTCACGACCTGAGTTCGATCCTGATGGAAGCCAGGTTCAGGTAGCTGGCTCAAGGTTGACTCAGCCTTCCATCCTTCCGAGGTCGGTAAAATGAGCACCCAGTTTCCTGGGGGTAAAGTGTAGATGACTGGGGAAGGCAATGGCAAACCACCCCATAACAAAAGTCTGCCAAGGAAACGTCATGATGTGATGTCCCCCTATGGGTCAGTAATGACTCGGTGCTTGCACAGGGGACTACCTTTACTTTAAATATCTAAATAAATAGACCATGGGTATGAGCCAACAGGCAATGGCAGCCCAAGCAGAAAATCCACCCAGCCATAAAGATAGTGAAAACTAGAAACCACAAAGGGGATTTTCCCCATTTGTCAACTTGCAGATTACCAGCTGTAGCAATGAAAGTTGCTATGGCACAACACTGGCTCACAAGACATGAGTCTGGATCCAAACACAGCATAACCTTGGGCCAGACATTTTTTTATCAGCCTCGCCTACCTCATAGGGTTCTGGTGGATCAGGCCATAACAGGATAGGATAAGGGACATGGATGTCTTCTGAGGAACAGCAGAACAGAAATGCAAGAGCCAGATGAGGAAAAGCAGCATCTGGAAGTAATTCGACCATGGCCTGCTGGTTGGCTTCTCTCCTTGCAGACACGCAAGCCAAATGCTTGGTGGTTGGAGAAGACTCTAGTGCCATCTAGTGATCACAAAGGAGAGGGGGGAAATGTTCAAAGCTGAGACTTGTGCATGGGGAGCTGAAAGCATCATCGTCCATCGCTTGCAAGAGACAGCTGTGGAGGGAGGCCTGCGTGATCTGGCAACAATCAGACTTGGTATAAGGCAGCTTCCTGTATTTAATACTAAATCATATTTCCATATAAGGTGACGATGTCTTTATATCGAGATTTACTAGGCTTCTCTGCCTTGTTATCAGAATATTTGGAGTAACCTTTCTCTGCGCAGCTAAGATATTACTGGAACATTCAGCTGTCAAGGAGCTTGTTAACATGATCTCAGGTATTGCTGAAAAGGTATGATTAAGAAAATATTACTAGTTTCGGGCGCATAGCCATGTTGGTGAGCAACAGCAAGATTCATCCAGTGGCACCTTAAAGACCAACAAGATCTCCAGGGTATGAGTTTTTGAGGGTCAAAATTTTAAAAAACTTAATAGGCTAAGAATCTGTGGACTTCCAGTCTGATGTAGTGGTTAAGAGTGGCAGGACTCTAATCTGGAGAACCGAGTTTGATTCCCCACTCCTCCACCTGAAGCCAGCTGGGTGACCTTGGGTCAGTCACAGCTCTTCCAGAGCTCTCTCAGCCCCACCCACCTCACAGGGTGATTGTTGTGGGGATAATTATGACACTTTGTAAACCGCTCTGAGTGGGTGTTAAGTTGTCCTGAAGGGCAGTATATAAATCGAACGTTATTGTTGTTCCTTGCTCTCACGCATGACCCTGTTCCACATGGCACAGACAGCCAATGCGCTGCAATGGTTTGAGTGTCAGTCTAGGATCTCTGAGACCCAAGTTCCAATTCCTACTCTATCATGAAGCTTGATGGGTCACTCAACGTAACCTACCTCAACAGGGCTGTTGTGAAGATAAAACAGAGAAAACTACATACGGTAGCCTAGGCTCCTTACAGGAATGGCAAGATGAACGTATTTGCAAGTGTGAGCGCAATCTGGGGGAAATCTCCATTTGCATAGTGGAAACAAAATTTACATTTAATATTATGTGAAAGTATAACAGGCCCATTTCAAGAGAATTACCGCCTCAAGCATCGTCGGTTCTCTTGTGCGGAACAAGAAACGAGCAGAATACTTCGATCAATTTAGGAGTATCCAACTCTGAGGCCTGTAGTCGGCTGAAGCTAGATTAGAAGATGTGGGGACATCTTGGAATTATTCTCCATGGAAAATTTGTGGTGTGGGCTCACAACTCACCTCTGAATGTTTGCTTTAGTCCTCACAAACAGCATGCTGGAGAGGGGGGAATCAAACACAGCTGGCTCACTTTGTCCATATTCTCTGGCGTGAAGCATCCCATATGCTCACGTTAATAATCGGTTTGCAATTTAAAGTGAATAGGACAACAGATGGCATTCATCTTAATACAGGTCTGATAGCTGCTGGTGGTGTATCCTCAGGACTTCGCTTACCGCTGCTGTTGATGAAAATTCTTTTTTTTTTCAGCCTTCTGATTCAGTGCAGGAGGCTGGAAAGATGCGATTCCAAACAACCTAGCTGTGGGAGTCATGCTGGAGAACACCGAGAGGAATAATTTACTGGAAAGATAAGTTGTGGATGGATCTATTTATGCTCTGTTTAAGGAGCCCCGCTCCACAGCAGGTTCCTCCCCTCTTCAGAAAGGTAAAATTTATGGGTTGGGAAGGGGAGGAAATTGCATGTGCACGCATGTATTTTACAACCATGCTCAACACTCTAAAATTCTCAAACGTTCGGAAGTTTGATGGGGAATGCTTGCAAAATGCAAGCAGATGCAAATCAGTCATGCAGCTGTTTACCCAGCAGTGGTTAAAGGCCACCCCAAATTTAAGAGTTGCCAGCTCCATATTGGGAAATTTCTATAGATTTGGGGGTTGGAACCTGAGAAGGGCAGGGTTTGGAAAGGGCCTTCAGTTGTGTATAATGCTATAGACCCCACCCTCCAAAGCAGCCATTTTATCCAGGGGAACCAACTTCTGCAGTCTAGAGATCAGTTATACTTCTGGGAGAGCTTCACCTGGAGGCTGGCGACCCAATCCAAACCAAAGAAGTTTTAGAGAAACTGCAGTTGTAGTGGGTTTAGGCTTGTGCAGAGCCCCAGGTTCATTGCCAAGTTCATCACAGAATTAAAAGTCCAGTAACACCTATAAGACCAACAGAATTAGTGGTAGGGTATGAGCTTTCGTGAACCACAGCTTATACCCTACCACTAATTTTGTTAGTCTTGTGCTACTGGACTCTTGTTCTTTTCCACGGCTACAGACTCACACAGCTACCCATCTTGACCTATCACAGAATTCAATTTAACCTTTTAGGGTGATGGTCTTAAATTTAGCATGGATTTTCTGAAGTGTTTCAGTGATGTCTTGGATTTACAAAGCTCCCCTCAACCACACCAGACCATTGAGCAGCATAAGTCAGTACTGTCTGACCAACAGCAGATGAAGAAAACATTCCCAGTGCAACCCCCAAATCCTTAAATGCCAAGGATTGAACCGGGGACCTTGTGTGCGCAAAACACAGCCCTGGAAGCTATGGGCTCTCCCTTCTGCCGAACAATTATGAATGAAGCTGCCAGCACATTGGTCCAGTCAACCCGAGTTTCATCTAATGTGGCATAGAGCAGTTCTGGAGGGTTTACAGGCTGAGAAAGGTCCTTCCTCTGTCACCTCCTACTAGTTTAAATTGGAAATGCTGGAGATTGCCCTTGGACTTTCCTTCAGGCAGAACAGATGCTCCAACGTTGAGCCACAGCTTCTCCCTTTAAGCTGCCTTGTCTTCTGCAGCATCTAACTCTATGTTACGCTGTGAGTGGCAACAGCTCTCCAGGACTTGGAGCAGAGAAAGGTCTTTTCCCTTCACCACCTACCCGAGACCCTTTCAGCAAGAGATGCCAAGAACCTTCTGCACACACAACACATGTCTGCCGGTGTGCTGTTTATTTTGTATGTCAGTTCCAGAGCCACCTTCAGACCAATAAGCACGAGACAGATTTTTTTTTTAAAAGGAGGAGGAATAATTCTGGGCAGACACAAAATAGAAGCCAAAGATAGCTTAAAATAGCCAGTTTTGTGTCATGGTTAAGAGCGCGGGACTCTAATCTGGAGAACCGGGCTTGATTCCCCACTCCTCTTGAAGCCAGCTGGGTGACCTTGGGTCAGTCACAGCTCTTTCAGGGCTCTCTCAGCCCCACCCACCTCACAGGGTGATTGTCATGAGGATAAAAATAACATACTTTGTAAACTGCTCTGAGTTAGCATTAAGTTGTCCTGAAGGGCAGTATATAAATCAAATGTTATTGTTATTATTATTAAAGCTAATCTGGCACCTGTAAAAAAACCAGGTAACAGCCAGGCTGCACTACTGTACTGTGTCTCACATGGGCCACCCTTGAAGATGATCTGGACACTTCACATTGGTTCAGGATGCGTTAGATAGAATGCTCACAGTAAGCCTTATATTGTGGCTTCCCCACTGTGTTTCTTGGTTCAACTCAAAAGTGCTGGCCTGAAAAGCCCTTAATAGTTTGGACTCGGAGAACTGTCACTTCCCTCATATGTTCACACCATGTTATTTTGGAGGCTCTGTTATGGCCTGGAAATATGGGATTCTACCCCCCACCACACCCCAATATTGTATTTGGTTTGTGAATCGCCCTGAGCACATTTGGCCACATAAAGATGGCATACAGAACAACTATTCTGAGACACTTCTTTGGGTATACAACTGGAGGAGATTGTGTAAACAGCAAACTAAAACACACACAAAAGACACCAGAGGTTGGTAGAATTCCTTAAGTGTATTGGTTTAAGAAAATACAGAAACATTGCAATATTGCCACGTTCTCAGCAAAGCAGGCCTCATCAGACCCACCTCGTCAGCATCCAAAATCAGCGGCAGAACAGAAAGAAAAAGCAAAAAAGTGGCTTCCTGTGGAGAACTGGTCTTCGGGCGGTGGACCCTTGCCAGGAAGGGCAGAGGAGAGGTCAGAGATGGGGCAGCGTCAGGATTCAAGCTCTGACAGCTACTTGCCAAGGGACAAAAGGAACACTGAGGAGAGATGGTAGCTGGTAGCAGCCAACAGCGTTTGCGTTTTAGCGTGTGGTTTTTCCACAAAGCCCTTTTCCCCACCCTGGATTAAGACCATGGTGCAGGTAGAACACTACATGGGTTGAAGAGGCTGCCACCTGCAGGCCGAGAAGCTGTGTGGGGCCAGTCTACTCGCTAACAATGCTTGCCATTGTGTACCTGAGGAAAATATTTGACTGTAACCTACAGAAGCACGTAAGGGGATATGTGTGTGCAGAAAAACTCCCCCATCACTCTGAGGGCCACGCAAGAGATGTTTTTTTAAAAAAAACACTCAAGTCTGGAAAAATTCATTTGAAATGTGGCACGGCAAGCCACCTTTTGTGGAGACAGCCCTTGCTATGCCCCTAAGACGGCCACATGCACGTAAGCAGGGTTCTCTATGCTGCAGCCACTGACAGCAAGTGCTCAAAAATATTGTGTTAGGCCATCAGTATCTGGTGGGGGGGGGGTGTTTGAGGCCATCTCGAACTCACTCCGCAGAGCAATTAAAGTAAGGCTTTAATGTCATGCAACCACCTGAAAACAGTTGGACAGACACTTTGCTGCCCCTGGGGCAGCACACATTCCTTTTGCTTCACTGGAGCTCTGTTCAAACAGGCTTAGGAAGCACAAAAGAAAACCCTGCAGAACCTGTTCGTAGAAAGGCAAAAAGGGACTCGTGTATATACCACAAGCAGCGATTCCTCCTCCTTTCAAACCACCTTCAGCTCTTTGAGGAAAAAAAAATAATCCTAAGGGATTTCTCTCCCTGGGTCTCTTTAACCTTGTTCCCTGAATTTCTTAGAGCAGTTTCTCATGTCCAAAAGACAAAGATGAGACTTCTGATGTTGGGCTGGGATCCAGGCTCTCGTGGAAGGAGCCCTCATCCAACCCTGAAGGCTTCTTCAGAATGTATTACAAGTACAGCACATCTGTGGATCCTTTGGGAGTGTTCAGAACGCCTCAGTTCTCCTTCCTCAGTCTTTCCAATCCAGCTGGCAGGATTCTGCAGGCTGTAGGGACCAGCTTTGGGTATGCAAACAGCACGGCTGGAAGCATCCTGAGGAAAGGGTTTGTTCCCAGCTTCATCCAAATGTCCTCTAAACTAGTTTAATTCCGAGCCGGTCAGATATAGAGAGATCCAATCTGAGGTCTCACTATCTGCTTCATTTTAAGGTAGAAGAGAAAATGGAGACTCAGAGAGGAAGCAGGGGCAGACTTTAATAGCTGCTAGGCCAGATTTCCCCCAAAGAACTCTCACCTTTGCCAATGGAACCGCACCGATACAGCTCCGTTCCCATTAACAACGGTGAAAGCTCCCCCCGCCCTCCACGGCACCTTCATTTTGAGAAAGCAACCCATGCTGTTGTGCAGGGAGCCCGCTAATGTAGCCCCCTGCTCACAAGGAGCTCTGTAGTTCCTCAAAGGGGCTGTAGAGATCACTACAGACCTGCTGGAACCAAGTTTGAATTGATGTCGTGCTAAATTCAACAGGTGCCTGGTCCCAGAATTGAAAGAACGGCCTGTTTGTCTTGCTCATTTCCCCTTAAATTAAAAAAAAAAAACTCTGAGGAGAGGGGAAAAAACCTAGCTAACTAAAGCTTCTTAATCAAGGCAGTTTCTGGTTTCTCGTCCTCCGTCCCTCATCTCCTAACTGCCGGCCTACAAACATCACCCCTTCTTCAAGGTGCATCTTGGCTAGGTTGACATACATTCTCTCCCTCCTCTTCCACCCTCACAAGTGCCACTGAAGAACTTACAGTACATAAAAAAGTCAACCTGGCAGCATCGATATTGGCTACTACAGCAAAGCAATAGGGGGAGAGATAAAGACTGCAGCTGCAACGCAGGCAAAGCAGGACAGAGAGGGGGTTTAGCAACCCCCACATCGGTTTAAAGAGAATTGTCTTCAGACTGGACAACCAGGAAAACCCAGTGACCAAAGCCTTTCTGTGACGAAGTGAGAGAATTCAATCCTACTTTCCAAAATAAGGCATCTCTTAATTTTTTTAAATTCATATTCCTTGAAGGAAAAGTATTAGGGTGGAATACTTTGCCCCTACCGAAACTGCCAGAGCCACTAGAGGCCCAAATCTAGACAGCATACAGGTTATCCTCTGGGGTAGAAATTTTAATCCAGATTTCAAAAGATGCACATTCATTTTACATAGATGCAGCTAACTGGATTAGGACTGACTGGTGTCGACACAGGTGTCTTTCTTGAAAGGGAAGAAAAAAGGGGGGTAAACTGGAATCAGATACAATTGGGATTTTAAGACCTGCTGTCCTTTATAATCCTGCCAAATGTAAAGATGCTTTGGAGTTTATTCCTGCATGCCTCTTACCATTGCCCCCCCCCCAAATAGTGTTTTTAAACCTGGTCTCGGAAGCAAGAGGGAATCCATTTTGGGTAATCTATGTTGGATTAAATGTGTTGTGCTGTTTAGGATTTTGAACCCAAAGGTCTTTAACGTTTAAAAATGAATCGATTGCCCTAAGCCTCCCTCAGTATGTAAACAAGGTCCCCACTCTCAATTTAGAGTGTCCAACACTAGTGATGAAACAGCTGTTCCTGAGGGGAAAATGTGGGCCGAAGATGCCGCTGGCTAACATGAGTTAAGGAAGCAACTGCCTCTTCAATACATCCCACTAGTTAAGTGCAAAAGACAGAATTTACCCCCCAGGAGGCAACATTAACGAAGATGGCCTTCTCTGTGGACTTCCTTCTTTTTAACAAATAGAAAGCTTTGGTATTCAAGGAAAAAATATATCTATCTATCTAAAGAGATATTCAACTAACCACATTTTTCTCTTTTTGGCAACAACTCAATCTCTTTGGCTTGGTTCTTCTTTTAAAAAAGAAAAAAAATTAAAGCCTTTTTTGTTATAGAAAAAAAGATTTTTTCCCTTAAAAAAACCCCTGAAGCATCTTATAGCGTTTTATATATATAATAATACGTATAAATTCTTGCTGTAGAAAATAACTTCTTTAAAAATGTTTTTTCTTTCTTTGTTTTTTTTTCCTCCTGTGCAATAAGGACCAAATAGCTTTGTATAATCAGGCAGTGAACAAGTCGGGAGGGAAATCAGAAGATTTACATGACGCTGCAGTTTTGCGGACCCTGCAAAGGAAAGGAGAGAAGGGAAGAGTCACCGTAATGCGCTTTGGAGACTCCCGCTGAAAAGCAAACAATGATACAAACATGTAGAAAAGTGTTGCACCAATATAGATAAAAGCACATGATAATAATCAATACTGAGCAATACTATGCCATGTACTTGTATTCTAGATGAACTTTCAAACATGAACCATCTGTGTTTTTTTCTATGTGTTAGGTAATTCTAACAGGTGTGCTTTAATCTTTTGACAGTTAATTAAAATAATGGACTCTATCGAGATTAATGTTCCTCTATCAGAGATTCAACCAATAGTGATCTCTCAACTTTTTCTGACACTTCTCAGAGATTTATAGTTTGGTTTTGCAAGTTTGAGTATAACGTCATTTTTTACTAATTGGAAGGTTATACAATAGAAACTATGAATATTCAATGAAGCATCAGACCAATTATTGTTTGTTTGTGCTATCGCGTGAAAAGCTCTTAGATATTTGCATATGATGACTTATAAAAATGCAAATTCAGATAGAATGTCAGAGCTCTGATGGAAGAAATGTCTTGAGAGAATTTAGGTGAGAATTTATCTTTACCTATGCATTTCATAGAAACTTTGATTATGTTAAACTTGGTATTTATCAGGAAATGTTAGCAAACTTATTTCTTATTGCCTTTCTGTGTTCTGTTTTTATAGGATTTATATTAATAACCATTTATATTTTAATTACTTGCTTCATTAAAAAACTAGGGTATATTTTCAATAAAGTGAAATAAACTCCAGACAGGTGTCTGTGTGTTTGATAAAGAGTTGCAAAGCAATACTGAACCCTATATAAATAAATGTGCTGATAAACAGGTGGTTCAAAGAACTTAGCTGTTTGACAGATCTGAAAACCAATTGCTGAAAGCTTTCAAAGAGAAAAGATACATCTTTTTGTTGGTTAAGTAGAAGCTTAGTTTCAGACACGGGCAAAACCTCGTTACAAAAGGACCACCCGAATCACTGTGTTGGAGTACCTTCCTCGTTAGGAAAAATGATAGAATTTTAAGCCTTTTTAGTTTGGAGAAAAAAAGGAAACTAAAAGGAGACACGACAAGAGTTTTATAAAGTTATACATGCCTCCTAATACAAGAAAATGGGAATCACTCAAGGAAACCGAATGCCAGTAGATTCAGGACAGACCAAAGGACATAATTCAGGACAGGCAGTAAATTCAGGACACAATGCAGGACACCTTGTGGAATTCACTGCCCCCAAGATGTTGTGATGCCCACTGGCTTTAAAAGAGGATCAGATCAGTCCCCAGAGGAGGAGAGGCCTATCGGTGGCAATTAGCCAGGATGCTAAACGGAACCTCTGAATTCACAGCAGCACAAAGAGCGGCACAGAGAATCATCTCTGGGTGGAGGCAGCTTCTAAAACCAGGATTGCAGGTTTGCCGCTATCCAGCATGAGCATGGGGAAAATGCAGAATATGGCACCGATAGTGAAGTTCTAGAGAAACTAAGTTTCCTTTCTTTGATAAGTCCACTTTCTAGTGCCTCGTTCCTTCTGAACAGGGGGTGAGATTTTCTGTTTCTCTCTGCCATGCGAATTCAAAACACTTCTTACAGAATTTTTTAAAATGTTACCAATCATTTTTTTAAAAGAACACTCTAAAAGGCGGCTAGGGATGGCAGCTGTGGGGGAATGGCACTGAAGATGGCTTTGGATGTGGCTGGAAGGCACATATACCCCGTCTTGCTTTCTCAAAATCTGTGTATAGTACAAGAAACAGTGTACCAAAGCAGTTTTGGGAAAACTGCAGTGGAACCAGTGGTGGAAGCATGACAACATCATTAGAGATTGTTGCAGTTTGGTGGGACGGGAACGCTGTGTGGAAGAGGCCTTCAAGGAGGCAAAGACAGGATGGCAGCATATAGAGGGCCTCACAAGCTAGAGGGCTGCCCAAGCAGACTGAAGTGACTGAGACCTGCCTTGCACAGCTCCAAGTATCCTAATATTGTATTATCCAGGGCTTTTGGGTACAGAGACTTGGCTTCAACAACATCACTCCCCTTGTGTTTCTCTCTGGTCACTGCAGAACCCTTCCTCTACTGTGCACTCGCTTTCTCTGCCTCTATAACTTGTCTGTGCATAAGAACTCCTCAAAAAACAATGATTTTGCATACGCAGAAGCGCTAACAGCAGTGGAAGCAAGCACGGCAGTGGAAGGAGGCCTCCATAGTGGCAAAAAAAAACGCTAGGGGGAAAACATCACGGGGCCAGAGCCAGAATTTTGATTTCCTAGATATGAGTTTTGTTTCAGGTTAGAGGACATAAACACAACCCTGCCAATGACTCTATTAAAATTCACATATTACCCCATTAAAACACACATATATACATACAGATATATATAACGGCAAACAACTATTGCCCCAACTCTGGCTGCTCCCACCGCACCATGGAATACTGACCTGCTGGCGTGGGCTGGAATTGCCCAGAATGTAAGACCTGGGCAGCAAGCTCTCCCCAATGCCAGTCCCTCCTGTGCTGCGGAAAGCACGGGTGATGGTGACACTGGAAGAGGATGATCCAGAGGACATGGTGCTGGTGGCAGCGTTGGTGCCGCCAGCCTTCTCCGCCGGCTGCCCACAGGTTCCACACAACACCGTGCGGGAGCGCAGGTTGTACTCGCCAGGGTCTCCGGAGCCGCTGCAGTGGCTCTGAAGGAGGGGGGTGAGATGGTCAGAAGCCAGCTGGTGGTGTAGATTCAACAGCCATTCAAGCAGGCCTTTCACCCTAAGCCGCTCAGTGAGCAGAGGGTTGGACCCAGACTAACTTTTCCGTTCGTGCAAGGCCCCTTCTGACAGTGGAACAGAATGTTCCTGACTGCCACACACTTGAGTGAAGCCTGCTGGTTTCACCAGAATGCTACTCCTGGGGGTCAGGGACCCTCAAAAACACTGCGAGGGGCAAACGGGGGATCTCTCGCAGCAAGAGGGAATTGATGGAAATAACCCCACCCCTCCCCTTAGCAGGAAAAGTTAGTCTGGCTCCAACCTATTTAAATTATCCACAGCAGACCAGTTACCGGTAAAGGCTGAAGTTGTAGCACCTGAGCAGTGATATATCTTGACCTGAAACCCCCTCCCACCCCTCCCAAGACAAAATGAGCTCACACTGTTTTATTTTGGCCAATGTTAATAAAGTATTACAAAGCCTTCTCAAGGTGCTGTTGAAGAAATACAGATTAAAGTACATTATACTACAGCAATACACATGTATTCTAGTGAACTTCTAAACTCTGTATGAACTTCCTCGTTTTTTTTTTTAAAGATGTTGTATAACCAATGCAGGTGTGTTTTCATCTTTGACAGTTAATTAAAAGTAGTGGACACTATCTAGATTAATGTTCTCCAATCACAGAACGGACCAATGGTGATCTACTAACTTAATTCTTTCTGTCGTTTTACAGAGATTTATAGTTTTGTTTTGCAAGTTGGATAGAATGTCACTTTTTGGCTAATTAGAATTTCATACAATAGAAAATATGAGTATCTAATTAAACATTAGCCCAATCATAGTTTATCTATGCTAGCACATGAAAAAGATCTTAGATTTTTGCAAGTGGTTGACTGACCTCAATAAAGGACTTCCTTGATGAAGGAAGGTGTCGTCTCTCTGTCCCCCCTACAACCTGCGCCCACATTTCTGTGCTCGTCGCACTGCATGTGCCCTCCCTATTCTTATTTTTATGGTTTTTATGCTATTCTCCTTTTACTCCCGAGCTGATTCTGTATTGAAATAAACTGATTGATTGACTGCATAAGATAACATATAAAAATGGAAAAGAGTCCAGTAGCACCTTTAAGACTAACCAACTTTACTGTAGCATGAGCTTTCGAGAATCACAGTTCTCTTGCATCTGATGAAGAGAACTGTGATTTTCGAAAGCGTATGCTACAGTAAAGTTGGTTAGTCTTAAAGGTGCTACTGGACTTTTTTCCATTTTGCTACTACAGACTAACACTGCTAACTCCTCTGGACCTATAAAAATGCCAACTCTATGTCAGAGTTTTGATTGGAAGAAATCTCATGAGGACCTAGGTGAGAATCTTACCATTGCTACGGGAATCTTAAATGGATTTTACTGAAACTTTGATTGCTTTAAACTTAGGAAACGTTAGCAAACCTAATTCTTATTCCCCATACCCAAGCATTCTCTGTGGTGGCCCCCTCCGCTCCTAATGGAAAAGCCTGCCGAAGGAGATCAAGAAAGCTCCCACACTCCTCTAATTCCACAGAATGAGTAAACTCACATCAAGGTCAAGGTCTTTGACATCATCTCCTGCCTGATCCTTTAAACTGGAGATGAGCCTGGGACTTCCTGCATGCCAAGCAGATGCTCTACCACTGAGCCACTGCCCCTCCCACTATTATACTGGAACCTTTAGTACTGCTCAAGAGGGCTCTTGTTATAAAAGGAACAGAACTGCAGCTTTGGGAAGGCTTTTAGAGTTCCGAAAAGCATACAGAATCGAGCTGTTCATGAGCACACTTTTATAAGAGAAAAGGGGAAATGTTCAATAAAACAATTTGTTTATTCGGTGCTTTCTACAGTTTTTATTTCAGTGTTCTCTAATTCTTTAATTTCGTTTCATTGTAATACTTATTGTATGCATTATACCGGCCTTCATGACACTGTTTTCTAATCCTGAAATCCCCCTCGAGGTTGAATGAGAAAGGCAGACTGTAAGTGAAATAAATCAGTTCAGTTTGGGGGTTTTACTGTAGACCCAAAGCGGCTACCTACATCCTGTAGTTGTGTTCATTGCATTTTAGTTTATTAACAGTGCCATCCTAAGCAGAAAACCAGTGAAGTCAAGGGTGTCGTGCTTAGAATAGTACCATTAGGTGCTCCATTTTTTAATTCAATTGTTCACATACTTCTAACTGTTGAGCTGGATTGTTTCTGATCAGAAGCCACTTGGAGTCTATTTTTTAAAACTCAAAATGATCGGATGCAAAGCTATCTTGTTAAGCTTAATGGCCTGGGTCCTTTGGATTTGTTCTCCTAATGGTTGCACCTTCCTCCACTGCGAGGGAAGTCTCTTGCACAAGAGGAAGGCACCTTGTGCCACACAAACATGCGACGATTAGCAGAACAAATCCGTATGACCCAGACCCAATGACTCTGGAGATAAAGGGCCAAACTACAAGTGGCGAATGACACAGGTTAGACACTTGTCAGCTTCCCTCAAGTTTTGATGGGAAATGTAGGCAGCTTGGCGGAATGTTGGACAAGTGACAGTTGAAAAGTCCATTGGACAGCAGTCGGAAGAGCCAAGCTGCAAGACCAGGACGCCTACATTTCCCATCAAAACTTGAGGGAAGCTGACAAGTGTCCAACCTGTGTCATTTGTCACTTACAGCTTGGCCCATAGAGATGCCTGCTCAAAGCTCCTACAGTTTTTAGTCTTCAGGAAACCATCCCTGTTGCTTCCAGTACCTGCCCCTGGTAACACACTGTCTATATATTTTGCCTTTGGGGAAGGTGCCAGCCATCTTTCAAGAAGAACATGCGCAGAAACGCCAGAGCTCTGCAGGCTTCAATGCCACTCCTGGGTCACCATAAACCTCTGAATGGGCGACCAGGGTGTCCTCGCTCTAGATACCAGTGTCAAATGCCTCACAACTCACATGGTGGTGGCGGTGATGGATGCCAACTTCATCATCCTCCTCTTCATCGTCGTCGTCAACAACTACAGTGCGCACCAGCTTTCTCATGGCGACTTCCTGTGGAGAACAGGGAAAAGAAGGAAGTGACATTGCAGGCAGGTGGTGAGGGTTGCTTTGTTTAGGTAGGAAAGATAAGAGTACGTTTTATGCCAGAGCAGCAGCCAAACAAACAGAGGGGAGAAAAGAAAAAATAACCTTCCAGTTTCAAACTCTTGGTGCTGAAAACAGGTTAACTATTAAACAATATTATATGTAGCATTAAGATATACCAGAGGCCTGTCTGGAAGATTATAATCAAAAACAGGCACAAACAGCAGACCAAGAGGGGAGGGTGAAGATCAGTCAAAAGGAAAACCAACTAAACAGCTCTGATACAATTCCTCTTGGGACTTTAGACAACCCCCGCCCCCCCCCCAGGAAATCTGCCTCTCTGTTTTTCTCTCACGCCAGCCCATCCGCCCCCTCAAGCGCCGGCCTCAAGGAGCCTTACCTCTCCAGTGGAAGTGAGGAGAGCGGTACGCAGGCTGTCTCCAGATCCCCATGAGCTCTGGTTCTTCCACACCATATCAGTGGGGGGGTTATGGGTCACCCCGGCACCAGCAGCCCAGATCTGAAGGGAAGAAGACAAAAGACGACATGAGGCTGCCTTGTATCGAGTCAGACCTTTGGTGGACTATTGAGGTCCGGATTGTTGACTGACTGACTGACTCAGAAGCTCTCCATGGTCTCAAGCAGAGACCCTTCACATGAACCTGATCCTTTGAACCGGAGCTGTCAGGGACTGAAACCAGGTCCTTCTCCATGACAAGCAGATGCTCTGCCACTGAACTACAGACCCTCCCTAACCAACTCCCCAGAGGAGAATACTGTCATGGAGCTGCTAATCTAACCCACAAAGCAACCCAGGCATTTTAATAACAATAATATAATAATTGCACTTCTATACCGCTCTTCTAGACAGATTAGTGCCTCACCCAGAGCAGTGAACAAGTTAATGTTAACAAACAAACGAACACAGCCTTTACTGGCATGTCAGAGCGAAAAAAGGTACATTAAAATTAGTTGATCGCTTCCCTGATACAGATTGCAGATTGAAGAAAACTAGCCACGTTAGAGGTTATAGAAAGGTTGTGACCAGATAGTAATCGCTGGACCTTGACATTATCAGAAAGGCCGCACCATGAATAAAGAAGGGAGTTCAAAAGTTTGTCTCGGATCTTAGAATAAAATAAACAGTGTAATAGAACATGGGGAACAGATTCATTGACACCCAGGCCACAAGGGCATTTTCTGAGTTCGTAAGGGGTCCCTTGGCATCTGCCAACGAAAATGGCCGAAGGCAGTATGTTGAATCTGGCCAGCATTAGTGCCCTTCTTTGATGGGGATCAGTTAGGGAGAGGAAATAGGCGGCTAACTGGCCAGATGACAGAGGCAGTCACAAGTTACCTGGGGAACAGGTTGTCCTAGCTGCCTCGGTCAGGCGCTGGAACTGAATGTCTATAAGAGCCTCCGTTTAATTGTCTGAAATGCTGTTGGAGCAGATGCAAGGTAAAGTGATTCTAAAGATATACCCATACACCTAACTTGTTTATGGATTAGTTCCAACCACTTGAATTCGTGTTATTTTTATCCCCACAATACAGCTGGGGAGCTGGGGCTGACAGGAGGGGCTGACCCAAGGCCAGCTACTGAACTTATGGCAGTAGTGGGATTCGAACCAGAAGAGTGCTGATTCACAGCCGAACCACTTAAACACAGTGATACAGCAACTTTTCAGGGCTATAAACCACAGACTGCTTACTCATTAGCAAAACCAACACTTGAGAGCCAGCATCATGTAGTGGTTGAAGTGGTGGACTAGGATCTAGGAGACCCACGTTCGAATCCCCACTCTGCCATAGAAGCTTGCTGAGAGACCTTGGGCCAGACACACACATACACACAGCCTAACCGACCTCACAGGGTTGTTGTGAGGATAAAACAAAGGAGAGGAGAACAATGTAAGCTGCTTTGGGTCTCCACTGGAGAGAATATGAAGTAAATATACAAACTGCAATGAGCACAAAGGCTGAGCACTGCAGGTGGGCCCAGGGGCATCAACGTGTCTCATGTCTATTCATCCCCTTTTCCCATGCCAGGAAGATGGGGACCCTCTTTGTTAGCCCACAAGAGGATATCATCATGAATACTAACCGTAACTAGCTGCCCAGCTTTCAAGGTGAACTTAGGAGGGAATCTGTAGCTGATGGGAGCTTCTTCCCCATTCTGACGCTTGATCTGCCAGTTTCCCAAAGACTGGTCCTGAAAAAAGATCCCAAAAAAACATTTAAGTCTTCCCAGGCAAGTTGGCCCACGCTTTATCCGCAACTTGATGCATTGCCAGCCGAGCAGCCTCCCAGAAAAAGAAGCCAGACGGGTGCGGTTCTATCATTCCCCACGCCTGCAGACTCAAAACCAACAAGCTCTCCCTTCTGTGCAGAAAGCAGGCACTTCTGCTGTTTGCCCACTGGCCTTGCTATGCCATGCCATGCCATGGGTTTAATTGGCATTCTCTTTTCCATCGCATCATGAGAAAGCTTGTTAATACAGTCTCATAAAAGTATTTTGTTATGATATATATATATATATATATTCCAATCTTTTGACAAAAAAGATGGCTGACGATGATCACTTAAAGTAAACAGCAGTTTTTAAAAATGCTCGAAGGAAAGTAGCCACAACAGTAGGTATCCCAATTCCAAGGTACCTTAAGGACCTCCGTTGTCCCCCCAGTGAACCTCCCTAAAAGTTCAAGGTCCTAATCCCACCTGGTTGGATGGCTGGTGATAAGGGACAGGGCCTTCTCAGCGGCAGCAGCAATGCAAGGGAACAGCCTTCTCAGGGGAAGCTTGTGTGCCCCCCTTATTGATAAAATGCAGAAAACGGGAAGATTGTTCCATTTGAGCATGCTTTGGGGTTCTGTTCATATTTACATTTTGCCTGAGCAACTGTGGAATCTAGCCATTTTGAAATGTTATGGTGGCTGAATTTTGACTCTATTTTATATTACTGTAAACCGCTGGTCAAAATGCTAGGAGATAAAAACTACAAACACACACATGATTTTAAAAACTCTTCAAATTTAAAACACCAACAGACCCTGGGAGGGAGGGAAAGAACAGAAATCTACTACTGGTGCCCTACAAATGAAATCCCCAAAGTTTAAGTACTGCTAAGGACCCCATCAGACCCCAAACCAGGCCACAAAAGGGCCTTTGTGAAAAAGCATAGGTGGGCCAGCCCTCCTCCCCATAAAGATTGACACACATATACACATACACAAGCCTCTCCCCTTGCAGCCACCTTACTTCCCCGCACTACTTCTCACCACAATTCAACAAAACAAATCCCAACGTTAAACATTATGGGGAAAGGACTGAAACATTGTTCGACCAGATGGAACATTCTTTGACACCCCCTGAAAGCTTAAACTCTCAGCTTCAACATGGAGTGGACCACTACGAGGTTTCAGGCTCTCTGATCCAACAGGGATTTGAACTCATATCCTGCCAGGCACTAGAAGCAAGGAAATCTCATCCTGTATAGATGCTTGGATGGGTCGCATATGGTCTTATTTTGTTTTGGCGAAGATTACTGTTGGTACTACACAACCATACTCTGAGAAAGCCCACCATAATTTTGTGGCAATATGGGGCCCACGGGTGCAATTTTGGGCAGAACAGGATTTTACTCCGGACGATCCAATTTACAAAGATATGATTTTTAAGGGGTTTTTCCCCCTGTAGATAGTTGATTGCTTTGATTGTATTTAGATTGTCTACTTGGATTTGGGTTGGATTGTGGGTTGTCTACCTTGTATGAAATCTATAGGTGTTGATTTTGTTGTATCTGGTAATAATAATTAAAAAAAAAAAAGAAGCAAGGAAATCCCACTACTCACCCCCTCCGCCCACACACAAACATTTACCTCAGTAGACTTGTTCCTAAGACGGACAAACTTTCCTTCAAGGTCCACTTCCTCAACGGCCACGCGGCCACTGGTCCGGGCATGGTGCGAGAAGCTGGTGCGGCTCTCTCCATCTTCCAGCTTCCTCTTCTTGGAAGAGCTTTGCATGGAGGCGTGGGAGATCCGGGTCCTGCCACCACTCTTCTGGGAAGAAGGGCTTGGGGAGAGGCGCAGCCTGGGTGGAGGAATTGAAGAGGGTAGTGAGCAGAGATGGATTACCGCACCCCTGTGCTAAAAATCCCAGCAGAGAGGAAAAAACAGGGGACCAGCCCAGCCCAGCCAGGCACTGACTGACCTCTCTTCCTCCCCCTCCAGGAGCTTGCGGTAAGCATTGATCTCCATATCCAAGGCAAGTTTGATGTCCAGCAGTTCTTGGTATTCATCCAGCTGTTGCTGCATGCGGGCCCGCATCTCGGCCATCTCCCGCTCCTTTTCAGACAAGATGCGGCGGCTAGTATCTCTTTCTCTGGCTAGAGCGTCCTCCAGGTCCCGCAATTTTGCCTCCTTGGCAGACAGCTGGGAAGAAAGCATAAGAGAGAAGTGGTAGATGGCAACGTCTAGCCCCAGGGACTCAGAAGGTGACAAAGCACTGGGGAGACGAAGGAGCCTGCCTGCCTCCTTAAGGTGGTAGCTTTTGTCAAGGAAAGAGACAAACTCTTTCCTCTTCGACAGCAACCGAGACCTCAAACAATACAGAATTTGCACCTTGTAGGCCTTTTTCTTGACACTTATATGTTATTTATAGTCCACCTTTCTCACTCCAGGCAGTAAGTCAGTACAATCAATAGGATGAAGAGATATCTAAGAAGCAATGTAACAGAACTAGAATCGCAGAAACAAGGCATAAATTAAACATGACATGTTAAATGATGCAAGAAATGGTACTACCCAGGGCTCATTTTGAGGGGGAATGCACAGGAATGCAGTTCCAGCAGTTCCCCAAAGAGGTCACATGACAGGTGGCCCTGCCTACCTGACTCTCAGCCATTTTGGGCCCGTTTCGGCTTGGATTGGGGCCGAAACGGCCCGGATAGGGCCCTCTGGCGGGTGGTAGATCACTCTCCCACTCAACAGTGGCCCAGTCCTAACCATTTTGGGCCCTTTTGTGGCCATTTTCAGCCCCTATTTGCCATTTTGGGCCCGATTTCGGCCCTGAATGGCCAGGATTGGATCCAAAACAGCCAGGATAGGTGATGTCAGGGGGTGTGGCATATGCAAATAAGTTATGTCAATGACATACTTCCAGCGATGGCAAGGGGTGTGGCATATGCTAATGAATCATGCTAATGAATCATGCTAATGAGTTCCTCCAGCTCTTTTTCTACAAAATGACCCCTGGTACTACTCAAGTAGAAATATACTGCAGTGAGAATGAGATAAAAAATATACACCAGCAGGTAATATGCATACATCAGATTCTACATAACATCAGAATTGCTTTGCCAAGTCAGACTCTCTCTATCCAATTGACAGCAGTCATACAGACACTACACAGTCTTTTCTCTTACAGATAACCACAGTATGAGGTTAGAACCTGTAGTACTCTGTTCTTCACATAAGCCCCATGCCAGTTAGACCACTGCCACAAAAAAGCAGTGCCTTGAATCAGATTAACTGTATGGTTGCAATTCTTAGTGCACAGTGAAACTTGAAACCAAACAGCTGGAGAAAAGAAACTGCTTCACCCGAAGTGTCCTACAGTTAACTGAGCAGCAGTTAAGTGCACTGTGGAGCATTACGCATGCTTATTTCTTTAACCTCTGTGATTAATGCTAGCATAAAGCTTACTGAACACTGTTTTAACAGAACCGACAGGGTAAAGCCATTCAGTACTGATTAGGAATTGCCATTATGGCACTCGGAGAGGTCCATAATGATGAAGCACTGACCTCCCCCTCGGTCTCCCCCTCCCATCTTCCCATCAGCCCTCACCTGTTTCTGCAGCTGGCTGAGCTGGGCCGACAGGCTGTCAATGCGGATGCGCGTCTGCTGTAGTTCTTCATGGGCTGTCCCCGCCATGTGGCTGTTCCTCTCAGCAGACTGCTTGGCGTTCTCCAACTGAAAAGGAGGCCACGTCACAGTGAGATGAAGAAGGGAGGATACAGACCGAGCGACCAGAAGGTTTTTTAAATCACTGAAGATGGGGAAAGTATTGAGATGTGGGCTCAATGTGCGCAAGCCAAGGCAAACTGCCTTCTAGCCATACCACCTCAACATACCAGCAGAGATTCTTACCCTATGGGTGTGCCCCACTCTGTGCCCTTATTTCCCAATAAATCACTACATTTTCTCTCGCTCCCCTTTACACCAACTCCATCCCAATACACCTACGTGGTGCCATATTTCTCTTTTTATCTAAATCCTTTAAAACCACCTTTTCCCATAAAACCTCAGACTCAACCCCGAGATCATATAAACTTCCTTTTACTAAGTATACTAAGTTTACTTAGTATACTATTGTATACTAAGTATACAATAAAATTGGTTAGTCTTAAAGGTGCTACTGGACTCTTTTTGATTTTGCTAAGTATACTAAGAGATTCTTTTCTTTGGAGATGATAGGGATTGAATCTGAGTCTTCTATAACCCAAGCATTTAACCACTGAGCCACGGTGCTCCCTCCATTGCCTGATACAAAACTTGTTTACTGCCATTCATTTGTTTGCTTGGTCTCCAGCAGTCAGTTTGTAAGCTTCCTGGGGCAAGCACCAATCTTTTTCGAGTCAAGGAATTCTTCAATGGGTGCCCTGCACAGTGATGATGCTATATGCATAAAAACGGACGGACATTCACTGATTCTGGTACAGTCAGCCAAGGCATGCAGGGATGTCCCGGAATTCACTGCTGTGCTCTTGAGAGACGCTGCAGCTGCTTCTTCCTACTGTGGCCAGAGACACCCTCAGGGGATGGGGGATTCAGGATCAAACACGATGGGACGGTGTCCCCCAAAACGACCGCCACCATTTTAGGTTTAAAAATACTGCGAGAGCGCAATGGAACGAGACACTCTTGTTGTTCCCTCCTGCACATTTTCAAGTGCCAAAAGGTGGTGCTGGGGGAGGGGGGGAGTGCCTCGTTCCAACAGGCTGCCCCATGAGGATTGGGTGGAATTATTTTTAAGTCACCTCCCATTAGGCTCTAAAATAGTGGCGCCGTCCCCTGGTCAGGCTCGGGGACACTGCCACACCCGGGCCGTTTCCACACTACTTACCTTCATCCGGAACGCTGTGGAACGTCGCAAAAAAAAAGCCACGGAAGATAGTGCAAAACTCGTGCAAGAAGACGCTATCTTCCGCGGGTTTTTTTCGTGACGTTCCACAGCGTTCCGGATGAAGGTAAGTAGTGTGGAAACGGCCCTGGTTTGGCCCTCTCTCTGGTAAACTTCTCAGGACCAAAGGAAGAGGGAGGCAGCAGATGCCTGCCTCTTCTTAGAAGATCCTCTGCGCTCTCAGCAGCTTTCCCGGTTTCCATTTCCGGACTTTGGAGTGGGATGGGGTGAGCGGGGAGGGGTGACACATTACCTTGGCACTGTAAGTCTTTTCTAGCTCTTCCTTGTACAGCCGGATCTGGGCTTCATGCTGGCTCCTTAGATCATGCAAGGCATCGGCCAGCTTGCTCTCAAACTCTTGCTGGCGACCGCTGTCGATCTCCACCAGGCGGGTCTCATGGCGGCGTTTAGTTTCGCGAAGCTCCTGAAAGAGGAGAAAGGGAGCAAGAATGATGATGATGATGATGATGATGATGATGATATTCGATTTATATACCACCTTTCAGGATGACTTAACACCCACTCAGAACGGTTTACAAAGTATATCATTATTATCCCCACAACAACAAACACCCTGTGAGGTGGGTGGGGCTGAGAGAGCTCCTAGAAGCTGTGACTGACCCAAGGTCACCCAGCTGACTACAAGTGGAGCAGTAGGGAATCAAACCCAGTTCTCCAGATTAGAGTCCCGCACTCTTAACCACTACACCAAACTGGCTCAGTCAACTTTCTAAACCCCCATCTGCACGGATAAGAAGAGCCGTTTCAACTCTGACAGAAGCCAGTCTAGATCCTACCAGAAGCATAGCCTTTCCTGTAACAGCCCCCTGGAAATCCAGAATACTTTTCCAATTGAAATTTCTGTTTAATCATTTCATGAAATCACTTTCAACTTCTGGCATGCCGTGTTCTGTGAATTGAAGTTAAAAAGCGCTATGCATTGTTATTTTTGTAAATAAAACAAACTGTAGGGCAGGAGCAGGGGGAGGTGGTGGAGAAGACTACTTCTGGATTCCCAATTGTTTCCCCCCAACGGGCTAGAATTAATTTTGAAAAACTACCTGACTGTGGCAGAACACCAGGAGGAAAGCAGGACGATGAACAGAGATTTCCTTGTGTGTTAATTCCCAGGTGCCAACATACATGAAGTTGACCTAACAATATCCTCTCTTGCAGACTTCATGCCCAAAGAAACCGGGGGCATTTTGCTTGAGGCTGTATTTCTTTTCAAATAATGCCTAAAAACAAGTACCCAAATTTCTTCTCTCTCAGGAGAGTCCCTGAGCATGAACAGAGTGCCTTTCCTTCGTGAAGAGAACCCTCTGTCTGTCACTCCTTATCTTACATCTCAATCTCAGCCTCCTTCCTGGGAGAAGCAGGACTACAATGGGCACTGCAGCACTTGATTTGCGGCCCAAGACGAGGTCATGGGCCCTCAATTCAATTGAGTGTGCTTCTGGTTCTCACTGGCTGGCTTTTTGAAGCAGCAGTGACTAGGAAACCAGCATGCCTTGCATACAACCCTGGCCAAAAACACCTGGGAAAACAGTGTGGCCTAGTGGCTAGAGTGCTGGACTAGGCTCTAAGAGACCGAGGTTCGAATCCCCACCCTGCCATGGAGACCTTGGGCCAGTCACACAGCCTAACTCTACCTCACAGGGTTGTTTTGAGGGGAAAAAATGGAAGAAAATGATGTACGCTGCTTTGGGGTCTCCACTGGGGAATAAGGCAGGGTATAAATGATGTAAATAAATAAACAGCCACCACCTTTGACCACCTCTTATCCATGGCTTTATTTCCAGGTGCAGCGTGCATAAACAGCCATAACGTTGTAAGATGTTGTCACTCTGGCATACTAACACCGCAGTGTCCATCTGTGTACTATTCGATCAACGCAGGCACCTCAACAGCAGCAGCAATCTCCTGCTGTAGCTTATTTAGTTATATTTATTTAGCCAGTTATATTTATATTCCGCTCTCCCCGTGAACAGGCTCAGAGCAGATCACATCAATAAACACAGTATAAAGATAAAAACAAGGTAGCATGACATAAAAAACGACAACAATACAATTCTGTAAAACACAGCGGGGCACATATTGCTCAAATCTCTCAACGGTTTTCCTGGCCCTGCATCTTATTGCTGCAGCCAAGAGAATCAAATGATGTCAGGGCCTTTCAAACTCCAGTTCGCAGGCTTTTCTACCCGAAGGCGACAGCCAAGAAGAAACCGAAGCCCCAGTTTTCAGGGAGAGCTGAAGGTTGCTAAAACCAAGCCCCTACCTCCTCTGCAGCTCCACAATGCAGAGATGGGGGAATGCTAAGGGTGGGAGCCCAGGCAATGCAAGGCCTCAACTCACCTCGCTGTAGATATTCTTCTGGAATTCCAACTCTTCCTTCAGAGTCTGCAGCCTGTTCTCGGCATCGACCCGCCGCAACATTTCATCCTGCAGCTGCTTCTTGGCTTCGGCCAAAGCAGCTTCCAGCTGGGGAAAGAGAAGAACAGAGAATGCATCTCAGAGACGGGAAGGAGGGCCACTCTTACAGAACGAGCTGCTTGGAGGTTGGCCGCTATGCTGCAAAATCGTAGTTTGGTATGGTCGATCACTCCGGGCGAAGACAGAGCTACGATTCCTGAAAATCAGCCACCCAGAGGGAACGGTCTGGTTAACCGCATGCTTTGGCGATGGCTAGACGTAAGAACCACCTCACTGGATCAGGTTGACAGTCCATTTAGTTCGGCATCCCCGTTTCTTACAGCAGCCAACCCAATGCTTCCGGAATGCGCACCAGCAGGATGCAAAGGCAAGAGCTCTGCCCCACCGTTTATGCTCCAGAACGTATTCAGAGCTTCGTCGCTCATTAACATGCAGGTTCCACTCAGCTATCCTGGTTAGCAGACTGATCCTCTTCCACGCACTGATCAGATCCCTCTTCAAAAACAACTTAACCACTAGTCTCTATTCTGGCTCACAGTAGCAGAAAGAACTTTGTCTGCCCTCAATCTAGCACCATCGATCAGTTTTATGGGGTGACCTCCATCCTTGCGTAATCGGAAATTAACAGAAATACGCTTCTTGCACACACATCCTCTACACCACATATAACTTTGTAAATCTCTGTTGTGTACTCACTCTCCCAAAATGAAATTGAAGAACTGAGCTTGTCTTAGAAAAAAGCCAGAGTCCAGTAGCATCTATAAGACTAACAAAATCTGTGGTAGGGTATGAGCTTTCTGAAGTGAACTGTGGCTCATGAAAGCTCAAATTTTGTTAGTCTTATAGGTGCTACTGAACTCTTGCTCTTTTCTACTGCTAAAGACAGACTAACACGGCTACCTGTCTTGAGCTTGTCTTGTAAGGAAGGTGCTCCAAACCTCTTCGGCACCTTTACCTGGGAGCAGGGCTTTTTTTCAGCTGGAACGTGGTGAAACGGAGTTCTGGCACCTCTTGAAAATGGTCACATGGCTGGTGGCCCCGCCCCCTGATCTCCAGGCAGAGGGGAGTTTAGATTGCCCTCTGCGCCGCTCAGCAGAGGACAATCTAAACTCCCCTCTGCCTGGAGATCAGGGGGCAGGGCGAACAGCCATGTGACCATTTTCACCGAGGGTGATTTAAACTTTAAAAAACACCCCCCTTGTTCCAGCTGACCCAAAGTGATGTCATTGTGTGGTCCTGGGAGCATGTACGCACTTTGTGCACACACATGTGGTACCAGGGGCACTACCTCCTGCCAAGAGTTGCCCCCTGTGCTGGCAACCCACTGAGTTCCACCACCTCTTTTCCCAGAAAAAAAGCCTTGCCTGGGAGTAACGCAACCTGAAGCATGCCACAGCTCTGGCCTGTGGGGATAGCCAAAAAGTCCTACAATAGTCATCTGGTCTATCTAGAAGTGGAGCCCAAGGACTGTGGAACAATCTCCCCAGGGAAGTGTGCCAGGCCCACTCACTCTCGATCTTTAGTAAAAAGTCCACTAGCACCTTTAAGACTAACCAACTTTATTGTAGCATACAATTTTCGAGAACCACAACTCTGGTCCGAGAACCAGGTGCTACTGGACTCTTTGCTATTTTGCAACTACATACTAACAAGGCTAACTCCTCTGGATCTCAATCTTTAGGAGGCAGTTGAAGATAGTTCGATTTAGAACTGCCTTCAATTAATTTCACTATTTATTGATCGTTTTGTATCGTGATTTTAAACTGAGGCTTCTATGTATTTTTAGGTCTGTTATAAGCCGCCTTGATTGCTGTAAGGTAGAAAGGCAGCTAACAAATAGAATGAATGAATGAATGAATGAATGAATGAATGAATGACTCAGTCAGTCAGTCAGTCAATCTTTGGCATGAAGAACTGGCCTTACTTACTGTTCAGAGAGGTGGTTCTCCCACATAAAATATTTCTTTTAAAAGAAATAAAATATTTCTTTTAAAAGAAAAATATCCTCTCTTGCATTTGCAGAACTTTATTCTTATCCCATCACTTTGTCTCCTTCCAAGGCCAACTCCTCACTTTTTCGCTCAAAGTACATTTGTTCCAGTGTGAAAAAACACATGGAACCCAAGCCGGGCAACACATGACCAAATGCTAGCTGAACCACCTTCCACTTTGCAAGTTTGAGGTGCAGGGAACTTGTTTTAACACAGGGGGGAGCAGTGAAACACACAATCTGCTGCCTATATTCTGCAACTGGCCCTGAAAGTGCTATATTTTCCGTGATAATCTGAATTTGCTCCTAAATCCAAAAGTTCTTGCTGGAATTGAAGATTCATGTGCAGACTGTGGATTCTGCTTCCCCCTTGATGGCCAATGCAGCCTCTTCAGATTCGCTAACACAGCTCTACTTGCTTCTAAACTTTTGGGTGAAGTAAATGTGGGGATTCCTTAAACAAAATATCTGAAGAATTTTAAGAGAAGCTAAAATTTGGGAGTGGGATGGGCTGGCCACGAGATAGACACTCTCTGGAGCTATACGCCAGGCCTTCTCTCCCTATGCATAAAGACAAGTCAGAGCAATTATGGACTAAGTTGATTTGGGGGCTGAACAGATCTGTTCCCTTTAAAAATTCTGGAAACTGGGAAGTGGGTACATGGTTTGGAAAATAAAACAGGTTGGCTGAATACATAAAAATATACACATAGCCTAATTGACTGATTTTAAACTTTTTTAAAAACAAAGTGTAAGTGAAATTCATGAAGGAGAGGCCTACCCACTCCTAACTAAGAGCCAAACTACAAGTGACGTCTTACACAGGTTGGATACTAGTCGGCTTCCCTCAAGTTTTGATGGGAAATGTAGGCGCCCTGGTTTTACAGCTTGGCTCTCCATTACAGCTGCAAGACCAGGATGCCTACATTTCCCATCAAAACTTGAGGGAAGCTGACTAGTGTCCAACCTGTGTAAGACGTCACTTGTAGTTTGGCTCTAAGAAGGAGCCTGCGTGTCCAGAGGCTGCACAATTCTGAAAACGCCCAGAGGAGGGCTCTTCCCCTTTATGCCTTGCTTGTGGGATTCCTGGTGGAAACAGCTCGAGTCAATGGCCTCCTTGCTATAATCCCGCAAGGCTTTTTCATATTCTTATAGATAGGCCCCAGTGAGGGCTGCTTCACATTTTAATTTTCCCCCAGCATGGAAATGGAGCTCCATTTCAGAAAGAACACCCCAACCCAGTAATACAAAATGGGAAGTGCGTCCACTATGTGGAAACACCCACCCAAATCTACCTTCAAACTGCATTGCTAGTTCAATTAACCGTTCCATTATTAATTTTGATCCAATGAACTGGCATCCACTTTCTAGCAAAGGTGTGTGTGGGGGTGATATTTTGAATACAACAATGTGTAAAAACTGTGGATAGCAAGGTATCATTTTAGAATACACACACACAGGAATGGCTCTAAGATGCTGCATGACACGTAAGTATTGTGGCAGCAAACAAGAAGTTATTTTTGTCAATATGCAAATGTATAATAATTTACAGTGCCGTTATGTGCTTTTACTCGTTAAGTGCAGTCTCACTTTCCCCAATAGTGCTTGATTCCGCATCAGCATGCCTAGGATCGCAGCCCAAACGGAGTACAATTCATACACGTGCACACGTATCGTTATTTGTATTTATGAAATGATGGCTCTTCAAGGCTACCAAACCCCTTCCTAAAACCCTTCTGGCACCTCAAAGACTAACAAGCCGATTTTGGCATAACGTTTCACAGGCCAGAGTCCATTTCAGTGGCCCTCAAAAGCTCTGCCACAATAAATCCAGTAGCCTTTAGGCTCTGAGGTGTTTTGGCTGCGATGGTTTAACTTATCCTATCCTGCCAACCAGGCAGAAGTCTGAGGGAATCGCAGCCCAACCCCGTTTGCTTCATCCCTGACAGAGGAACGTTAGAAGGGCATGAGCCTGTCGCTTACCTTGGCCAACTGGGCTTTCAAATCACGGACTTCATTTTCCAGGTTTCGCTTCTCTCCCAGAGCAGTGGTGAGGGCGGCTTCCTTGGAGTTCAGCAGGGCCTCCACATCCTTCAGCCGGGCCTGGGCAGCCAGCAGGTCCCCTTCTTTCTTGGCATTCCTGAAAAGCAGGGGAAGGGGAGAGGCATCCATTAGATCTCTCATCAGAGAATGTTTTCGAACTCCTAACAAGGGGCTGGCTTCACGTTTTCCACTGCTTGAAAAGCGAGAAGCAGTAATGCCATTGCACGGAAATTACAAGACGGACAACAACACAAGAGTAGCCCTACCCGATCTGACCGCAACAAGTCCAGCTGGCCCAGCACCGGCCACCTAGGAGTTTCTGAGAAACCCACAAGCAGAGCCTGAAAGGCAACAGCTGTCCTCATTTGTCCTCTTGCAGCTAGTATTTACAGCCAGACTGCTTCTGAACCCATGAGAAATTTTGACACATTTAAATAAATAAATGATCCTCTTCCACCACGTGTCTGAGATGATCAGGATCCCTTGGGCTGGGTCTCTGGACACGTGGCAGCCAGAAACGTCTTCCTCTGTCCACAGAATGCATGTTAAGATCACTGCTGTAACACAGTGGTTAAATGGTTGGGCTGCAAATCAGCACTCTGCTAGTTCAAATCCCTCTACTGCCATGAGCTCAGCAAGTGGCCTTGGGTAAGCCTCTCAGCCCCAGCTCCCTTGCTGTATTGGGGGGATAATAATAACAGCATTGACTTGATTCACCTCTCTGTGCGGGGCACTAATCTGTCTAGAGAAGAGGTATATAGGCATGGTTATTATATTATCATTAACACAATAATGTAAAACTGGAGGCCTGTTGAATCTCACCAAAGGTAGCCTAGCTGTCTCTTGCCAGTCTTGGCCAACTACACATCTTCAAGAAGTTCACAAGCAGAGCCCGAAAGCAGGAGTCCAACAGCACTGTCACCTGGTAGCAACTGGTATTCAGCGGTATACTGCTTCTCAGGGCTTTTTTTCTGGGAAAAGAGATTGCCGCGCCGTGGCAATCTAAACTCCCCTCTGTCTGGAGATCAGGGGGCGGGGCTACCCACCATGTGACCATTTTCAAGAGGTTCCGGAACTCTGTTCCACCGTGTTCCAGCTGAAAAAAAGCCCTGCTGCTTCTAAACATGGAGGTTATATGCAGCCATCATTGTTAATAGCCATTTGAAGAGTTAACCCTCCATGAATCTGAATTCACCTTCCCAAAGCCTCATCACATTTCGACAGCAGATTCCTAAGTTAATGACACACTGCGTGAAATCATCTAACTTGTCTGTCCTGAATCTACCACTCACCGGTTTCTCTCAGTGATTCTCGGTTGGAGAATTATAGGAGATTTGAAAAATCTGTTTATTTTGCCAATGCTGTGCAACATTTTATAAGCCTCTGCTATGTCTCTCTCCAAGACAGACTGCAAGACTTGAAAATCTATCATGCACCAAAGCCTGTATGAGTCTCTTTGGTATACCTATGTGTAGCATAGCAATTAGAATATCAAACTACAAATCTGGGCAATCGGGGTTCAGTTCTCTACATGGCCACAAAAGCTTGCTGACTGGCCACAGGTCAGTCATACTCTCTCAGACTAACATCCCTCACAGGGTTGTTGTGAGGCAAAATGAGATGTAGGCCACCTCTGAGCTCCTTGGAAGAAGGGTGGGGCAAAACTGTACTAGATCAGATAAGATTCCACACCCACCCTCCAAGAAGTGATCTGTGAGGCAAATGTTCCATCCAGACAGACAGTGGTGAGAACAAGCTCCATTGAGCCTCACAGAAGGAACTCATAACAACGCAAACCTTTCGTTTCTGCAGCACCATGCAATACCAAACACAAACAAGGGGAATTCAAGGACCCCGGGAAATCTGGTATGGATAACGCTCCCTCCCAGCCTCAGGACAGTGGAAGTTCACATACCGATCCTTCCAAACTCTGAGAGAGCCACCATTTCACAGCCCACTTCAAAAGACTTATCCAGGCTTAGTCATACCAACACAGGCATCCCTCCCAAAGGTTGAAGCTTACGCTCTTGTAACACTTGGATGCCCGTGAAGCGCTTTACTGACCAGCCAGCGGCTCACAGAGCTTGCACAAAATCCTACCTCACAGACAATTTTATGACCAACTGCTACGTACAGATCGTAAGAACACAAAAAGGAACCAGTGCTCCAATAGAGAACAACAATAGCTTCTAACTCAAATTTCCCATGTAGAGTATAGAGGACTAAGCAAAAGCTGTAAAATCCATAATTCAAAATTTGACTCCGCCACAGACTCACTACATGGTCCTTAGGCAAGCTCCTCTCTCTCTCCCTCTCTCTGCTGAATCCTGCCCCATCCTAGCTAAGATTTGGGGGTAACAATGCTGGCCTACCTTGCAAAGCCTGTTGCAGATGATTAAGCACACTTTGAACTCAGAAGGGACTGATTTTTATGGTTCCCAGATGCAGTCACTGGAGGTGCACCACTCAGTCCAGAAAACCTGGGCAAGAAGCAAGAGTGTCTCTGAGCAACAGCAAAGTGTTCCCAGATAAAACCGATCACAGATCAACCATGGCAACGGGTGGGGGACACAAGGTTTCCATGGAGGTTTGAACCTCAATATGAATTGGCTCTCAGCTCTACCAATTAAAATTGGCCTTGATAGAGCAATTTCAGTTGATTAATCTATTGAGGACAATTTTAATTGGCAGGGCCAAGGAAGGGGTGCCAGTTTGGGGGTGGTTTTCTTGTCACTGTAACAAGGATTGAAAAGAAAAATATCAAAGTATCTTTAAAAATGAAGAGCAAAAGTTGTTTACCCTCCATTTTTAAGATGGTAGCAAAAGGGTTTGATGATGCACAGTTCTATTTAAATTTAGCTGATCAATTGGTTGAACAACAGAGAGTTTTCTCACTGACTGACAGTCCCCATTCCTGCCTCACTTTGTCCAAATTCTGCATTCAAAAATAAAGAATATCTTTGGATAGGCCTCTTTTCTCCCCTCTGGATAGGAGATTTCTTTTTCCGATAAGCCAAACATTTGTCAAAATCTATTTTAAAAAGATGCTGGCTGACACAGACTTACATACACAGCTCTGAGCTCCTTGGGAGAAGAGCAGGATAAAAATGTATTAATTATAAATAAAAAATACACTGTATGTGGGTGGCCTGAGACAGGGACAGATCAGGTGGACTAATTCACACATTATCACTTGGGACTAGCCAGGCTAGAAATCAAATTAAATAAAAAGATCTGTAAATAAACCAGGAGAAGAAATACGACTACAATTTCTATTCAACTGTGGCATTTACCAATACGCAAAAGCAAGTGAAAATGGGAGCCTCAAGAAAATCTTTTTAGCTTTTAGAAAAAGAGAGAGGCACACACACACACACACGGCAGGAGGCAGCAGAGAGGGAAACAGAAAGCTATAAATATGGCTGAGGTAAGAGAAAATCCAAAGTTTATACTCAGCTCAGATCCAAGTTTCCATTACTTAGTACAAAAGAAGGCGGGAGAAAAGTAGGGCGGGAAGGAAGAAAAAAAGGCTCAACCAAGAGAGACGTAGCTAGTGGAAAACTAAAACGCAGCTGCCTTTTTTGTTTTTTTAAATTTACGCCCACTGAACAGATGACGGAAAGCGAAAGACTAAACGCTCTGTGTGTAGACAGAACAGGCGCGCGGGGCTGGAATGCTCCAAACAAGGGAGTCGCTCTTTACAGGAGCTGTCTGGGTGAGAGGCAGCCTGGATTGCGCAATTTGCCTTTGAAGAGCAAGGGATAAATTGGTCTCTGCCGCTCGGTTGAAAGGCAGCTGCAGAGCTAGAGAGGACCAAATCTGGGATTTAAAAAAAATCCTGCAACAAAGGGCCTCTGAGCATGTGCAGTGTGCTTCCCTCTTGTTAAAGATTAACACATTTTAAACCGATACGCCAAAAATACATGAAGGTGCTGTCTTCTGAGACAGACTGTTGAGTCCCCTTTGCCCAACTTGGGGTCTGTTTAAGGTCTCACCACATGAGACAAAATACACTCGAATTACACAGGGAATTCGAGTATACACACGCGCGCACGCGCGCCAGAGACTGGGCCTTGGTGCATGCAAAGCCATGTGCTCGACGAATGAACTATGGGGGACCTGTGGTGAAAGGCAAAAGAGTATCACTCTTGATTTTGCATCTGACGAAGAGAACTGTGGTTCTCGAAAGCTTATGCTACAGTAAAGTTGGTTAGTCTTAAAAGGTGCTACTGGACTCTTTACTCTTGATTTTTGCTGAAGAACATATGCAGCTTCCCAATCCTGAAGTCAGACTCTTAACCCATACAGCCCCACTGTCCACTTCAGCTGCAGGTCTCTTAAGGTTTAGTCAGGGGCCTTTACTAGCCGTGCCATCAGAGACTGAACTGGGGAGGGTACCATTCTGTTGCAAAGTATGCCTGTTCTTGAGCTATGAGCCTCTCCACATCTAACAACGGATTTCAGGAGAGGTGCCTGCATGGCAGCAAAACATAACAAGACCCAGGGCATCTTAAGGGCTTAACTATTATTGCCTCAGTCTTCAGCGCTTCAGAAATTCTAAATTCTAGCTTACTAAGGCCATCACATACTTGCAAGCTTACAAAGGAGAACATGGGGGAAAATATCTCCCCCCCCCACTTGGGGGATAGAAAAGCAACTGCATGGCTCATTGGATCAACTACATGCACCTTTTAATTGTTTTTTTTATTTTAAAGCAGGTAGCGTGCCTGCAACGGGGGTAAGAGGGGCTTGACAACAACTTAATCCGATTTCAATTTGCTGGCCAGCATATCTGTCAAAGGCACTGCGCAAATGAGAGCAAGCCATATTCAAACTGCAGGAGATTATTTTATGTAATTTGACAATACATTTTTTAAAAAAATCTGTATGAAACAGGATCAAAAGGTCAAGACAATAAAACATTTTACAAGATTAAGGTAAAAAAAATCAAATGTATATAACCTTTAATTAAACAATGAGTTGCTTTCTCTCTCTTGATATTTTTCCTCCTCTGAACGGCACTGTCTTCCTTATGACAAGCCCCAGGCCAAAGACTATACAAATAGCAACTTAAAAACAAGAAAGTTCCTCTCCGACATTCAGGGCTTGGCTTTCAAAAAGACAGAAGAATGAAGGAAACAGGCAAGGCAAATAAGCAAGAGATCATCACAGGCACCCATTATCAGTGGAGAAACTCTTGCCCCTGGCAGGGGCAATATTACCCTGCATACCTTGGAATCTAAATTTCTAGCACATCCTCTAGTCGCTATTTCGCCCTGCCAAAGAATCTTAGATTCCGTACTGAAAAGGAAGGCAGCATAACCGTCACGACTGTTCATCAAAGTGCTCCTGCAAAATGGAGCGGGAACCAGACTGCTTGCCATGCGAGGTACCATTCTCTGATGGAGAGAAACTGAAGCAGAGCCCGAGTTTTATTTCTCAGAAAGGGTTTCCAGCATAAACTGCACAGGCAGTTGTTTTCATGGGGCTATACCAGACTTGGGATTCCCCTCTGGACTTGCAGAAGGAAGTGGCCCACCCTCAGTACAAATCGCAATTATTCATTTCCTAATCACAAGCCTACTCATAAAAGGGAAGAATATCACTACTTCGGATTCTTGAGTTCGGGTGATTTCCCCCTAGCCTGGACTTGTGAAGTTGGCATAAAATCAACCATTGAAAGTTAAATGACAGACAGTTTGGGACTTTCCTTCCTACAGCTAAACGAATCCCCTGCTGTAAGCCACTAAAAGCAGGATCCGAGAAACAAACGAGCAGCTTGCACAAAAACGCTCGAGAGCGTTTGGGGAGTTGTCCTCAGAATGCTCTCGGCAAAGAACTGGTATCCACAGAACCTACAATTTGATTCAAGCCTTCCCTTGTTGGTCAGAATCCAGCGAGGTGCTTCTGCTGCTCAGAGATCAGCAACCGGCAGCCCGGACCAAATCAGACCTTCCGGGAGGTGTTGCTAGCCCCTCTAGCCAAGCTAGAAGCAAGACACAAGGATCAGTGGCTGTGATGACGGTGAAGCTGTCCGACAGGCTGGGGACTGTCTGTCCAACTATTCCCCATTCTCTTCTCAAAGTAGTCCTCTGGAAAAACTGGTTCATGTTTTGAGTTGAATTTATTTGGAGATGAGGAATTAAAATGCCTTTTATAAGCGTACAGTTTTGGTTTGGGATGTGTACAGCTGATACTTTTATTAGCATCGTGTTCGGCTTCCGCACTCCACGATCTTGGATACCTGAAGAAATTTTGTAGAGGATCCTTTTTGTGAGGAATGGCAGGTTTAAACTGAATGCACCCACCCAAACGTGGGTGCTTTCCTCCGCTTTCAATGGGACAAATGCACATCCCTATTTTTACCCCATGATAGAAACTAAGCACACTAGACGGAAACGGATAAAGACAGCAGAACTAGAAGATTCCCATCAGACTCTGAGCTGGCCCGATCACCACCACAATCTTAAACCATACCATCAGCTGCCCTAAATTCCCATTCCACGGAATAGTGTGCGTTTTAAATGGTTTCCTCATCCTTAATTCTGTGACTTTTGTGCAGCGTCTTTGGTCCAAGTAGCAAAACCACCCATGTTAAAAGCCAGCAGAGGGAAATCAAATCAAGATGGTGGCCCCACAGCGAGATACCCATTTCCTCAAGGCAGGGAAGAATTCTTTCCAAGACAGGAGTTCCCAAGCATCACGAAGAACTGCATAAAAAGCCCCGACAGCAGCTCTCCAAGGTCTTCCACATCAGCTACGATAGATCCTTTCAGTGGCTGATACCAGGAATTGAACCCGAGACCTTCTGCATGCTAAGAAAACACTCTGCCACAGAGCCACAGCCCCTCCCTACATAACAGCTGATAACAGGAAAGCTATTCCAGGGGTAAGGATTCTCAGTCCTGCTTGCTTCTTTATTCTGGGCGACTGGCTGCTGTGGGAGGCCAACTTGGTTCTTCTCCCATGTAAACTGCCAGCCCTGCGGTTTCCCTACTCCTCTCTACTTGGGCCAAAGAGCCGGACAACAGGTTGCTGGCGTTTGGTGTACAGAGACACCCCAGTGATCTAGCACTTTTTTTCTGTACTTATCTTCAAGGCAGAGGCAGTGCAGGGCAACGGTGGCGGATGAATCAAAACAGGGACTTAACACGGTTACGTGAAGTGCCTCTAAAATTGAGCTACGACGAGCTGGCAGGGTTTTCAACGTCCCCACTGGAACCTTGTTGCATTTGGAAAAGTGACAAGGTGGCCAGGAAAGGGAAATCCCACTGGTGTTGTCAATGGTGAAGGGAGAGAAGAGGCTGTATGCCACGTTCTCTGACTCATCTATTCTTTTCTAGTCTCCAGTGAGCCGTTGGCAAACCAAGGGGATGTGCCGTGCATAGGGAAGCATGCAGAATGCCGCCATCCTGCCGAATCACAGCCATCTGGAGAGGATTCCATACCCAGGGGATAAAAACAGAATTTTCCCGCTATTGTCACACGAAGGGCCACACCTGAATACTCTAGCGACAATCTCTTCTCCACCCCCACCCGAGCTTTATCAGCCCACTTCCAGATTTCTAAACACTTCTTGTGTTTTATCTCCAATGCCCTCGCAAGCAAGCACCTGTTTCAGAAGTGGGCGAGGCCTGAAGCAACTGCCAGTCTTGAACAATAAAGAAAGCAAACACACAGTCAGAAGTGCAAAGGCAAAGATCTTTCTTTACTAATATTTATCTAGTGTATTCGTATCACAGCTCTCATTGCAGGTTCCTGTCTTACAACAATACAGGGGCATCGATGACTGCCGGCATAGTTAAAAACAGAAACCAGACACAGGGAAATTTCTAACCATAAATATCAATAATGGAACAATGACAGGAGCAGTAACAAAAAAAACCAAACTCATGCCCAAGGAAGGAAGGAAAGAAACCATACAGGACTGATGAAAACTACTAAATCTTTGGAAAATCAAAAGCATCTCCATTTGGCAACTAAAACTCAACAACTTTAGGGTCAGGCAACTAGATGAGAAAAGCAACTTCCAATGAAGGGGGAGGAAAGAACTCTGCACCTTTCGCTAGAAATTCATCGGCACAATAAAGCAGGATACCCAACTTCAGCCCCGAGTTCATGATAGTTTTAATTTCAGATTTTTTCCCCTATGACTTCTCCTGGCAGCAGAAGTCTGAAACATCGAAGGCTATGAAAACCCTTCCTGCCACAGAACACAAACAAGCTAAAAATTCACCAGTTATGATAAGCAAACTGAAAGCCACAAATCTGAAACGGGGATGCTGGACAGGAGCGATTAGCATAGGAGGTGCCCGTCATTTGCACGCTATTTTCATGAGCCCAGCGGACTTGGCAGCACCTGGCTTAATAGTGTTTGAACGCTGAAAATGTTACACCTGCATTATTAGTTAAAAGCTATGACAGGCTTGCATGTGATCAAAGCATGTACTCCAGGATCTGGTGCAACTAGTTTCCATCCCTTAACGGCCCTTCATCACAATATTCAAGCAAACTCTTTCGATCACAATGAGGGCTAGAAACATGTTCCGTGAAGGGAACAAGAACTGGAGTCACCGGAATTCTGTTGCAGACCACCTAAAAAGCCCTAAAAAAGGGTTATTCTGCTGCCGTATTCAGATTAAACCAAATCGCTTTGCTGCCATTTAGAGGACAAAACGGCCAGCTTGGTATTATATGTGAAGTAAATCAGAAGCCATTATTATACACAATCTGCTATTTGTGTCCAGGCAGCAGTGACAATTTAATTCAGGGCTTACTGAAATCAGGAAGCAAGATATTAAATATTACATTAAGGCAGGAAGAGAACGCCAGCAATAAGCAAAGCCTTGGTTAGAGCCCCCCCCCCCCCCCGCCTTCCAGCCTCGTCTGCCGGGCTGATTCATTCCACCCGCTTTGCATTTCCACAAATGGAAGCTGTGGTATTTGTCGCTGTTTGGGCCAGTGTAGTCCTAGCAACAGCTTTGAGGAGGGGGGGGGGAGAGAGAAAACATTTTCAAACAGGGAAATGGGACTTGAGTGGGTTTTTGGCACTGGCTCGATGACATTTTTGGGAGAAATGAGTCAAACAAGTTGCACTTTCCCCCTCACCCCACCTCATCATAGCCAGTTAGCAGAAGTTTGAAGGCTGGGAACAATCTGAAAAATGCATCAGGAATTTTTTTTTGTCTTGCTTTTAAAAGGTGGGGGGGGGAGAGAAAATGTTAATCTGATAGCAAGATTTGCAAACACACATGTGTATGAGAGAGGGAGAGAGAGAGAGAGAGAGAGAGAGAGAGAGACCCTTCCACAATTTAAAGATGAAATAAGAGGGAGGTTTGAGACTGTTTTTCCTGGAAAAAAAGACTTAATGCCAGTAAAAACAAAAATTAAACCAGCGTGGCGCACAACGGCTTACAGGAAAGCTTGAAACATTCCTTTCGGCTGAGGAAACCAGCCCTGGTACAGCACTATCAAAGCGCCACTACAGCCGAAGAACCCAAGGCCTCTCCGACAGGGAAATCCTCAGTGGGTTGCACGAGCAAAACATGTGCCCTCTTGTAAGGCAACAGAAACACCAAACCTGCCTTGTCTGGTTTCCACATAACTAACAGGAGCCAGGAAGGTTGGCGGTGCGTGCGCGAGACAGACCTTCCTGCTCACGAGTCTCTGAAAACCCTCAGAGCTGTGGCAAACCTGATGGGGAAGTGGCAAACCACTACGACCTGGGTATGCAAAATTATTTCTACCGTATACACGCCAATTCCAATGTCAATAACTTCATCTGTAAAGCTTTCACTGTGTGGGTTTTGCTTCTTTGCGGGTTCGATTCTGGTGACGCAGAGACAGTAGACTACGTTTGGACAACGCTGGGTGGATAAGGCGACTGGTTACCCTCAGTGGCGGAGCCGAGCACGCAGCACAGTTCCAGGACTGCCACTGCAACCAGAGTTAACTTGAGTTGATACCAAAGTCAAACATTTGCTCAAGTGCTGTCAATGGCTAACACCATAACTGCACAGCTATTCTACCTTTGCACAGAAAGCATGCGACACACACACACACACAAGCTATAAGTGACGCCTGACACAGGTTAGACACTTGTCAGCTTCCCTCAAGTTTTGATGGGAAATGTAGGCATCCTAGTCTTGCGGCTTGGCTCTCTGACTGCTGTCTAATGGACTTTTCAACTGTCACTTGTCCAACATTCCGCCAAGCTGCCTACGTTTCCCATCAAAACTTGAGGGAAGCTGGCAAGTGTCCAACCTGTGTCATTCGTCACTTGTAGTTTGGCCCAGAGTTAGAGAGACAGAGAGATATGCCTGTGTCTTCCAGGCAGAAGGGGGCCTCTGTTAAAATGAATGTTAAAATGTTGTAGGCCTCTTTGAGCCGCCACTGGAAAGAAAAGTATGGTTTAAAACTTTCCAAAATTTGAAACACGCCCTTTTGTGCATGTAAGCACCCTACAGACGTGCCCTTAGGAATACCCTCTGGAGCACGATTCATAAAAACTATCTTTTCAGGGAAACACTGGAATGTTTTCTTCTGCAACTCCACAGAGCATGTGCAAGATCCCCCCCTAGCTGATCTAGGTCAGAGGCCTTCCTGGGACAGGCAAACATGAGCTCCTCCCCCAGAACAGGAGAAACAGTCCAGAAGACTTTCAGGAGGGAAGTCAATGACACTCTCTGTTCTCTCTCAGCGGTGCGGCTTTCGAGGTAGACAAGTAAAGATCAGCAGACAAGGTTGCGATTTGAAGGCCAAAAGCTTCTTTCCGGCCCCTGCACAGCCCTCCTCTGGCAAGCTACTTATTTCTTTAGGAAATCTGTATGCCACCTCTCCAGAGAAAAATGCTCGAGGCAGCTTACAAAGTAAAGCCTAACAACAACATTAATAAACTTTTAACCCCAGCCAGGACATAGAACAGTATAAAACGAAACTCATAAAACAGTTCTCAGGCTAGAAGCTGACTGTACAACTGACGTTAAAAGATCAATCCGTTAATTAAAAGCCTGGGCGAAAAGCCGTGTTTTGGCCCGGTGCCTAAAAGAGGGCAGGGAAGTCAACAAGAGGGCCTCAAGGGGAAGGGCATTCCACAGACAAGGGGCCACCACTGAAACAGCCTTGCTCTGGCCTCAGTTCCGAAGGTGGAAACACAGAGAGGAGAGCTTGTGGGAAAGATTTTAACTGGCCAACAAGGAAACAGTTGTCTTTCATATCCTTCCTCATCCTAATGCAAAGACAAGACATTTACTGCCATCCCGGTGGCCAACCAGCCAATTTCCGTGACTGCGTACACATGCCATGGCGCCTGGTTGACTCTGCCAATGCAGGCTCATGCCAAAGGTGCCACTTCTGGCATTTTAAGAACATCCCCAGTGGTTGGGATGAGGTCCAGGAGGATATCCTGGACTGGATTTCCTCTTCTCCAAGCCTCTCTGAGCAGCCTTGAGCTACAAGCAGCTCCGAAGAGTCCCACAGTCACCTTGGACTGAAGAAATGGTATTTTAACAGCTTAGAGAACAGGATGGGCTCTTTGGAAAAGGGCACTGGTGCCCAGACAATTGGGGGATTGCAAACGTTTTCACTCTGTGCCAACAAAAGGTATTACCATTTGGTGGAGGGGGGGGGGATATGCTTAAGAGATGCAGCAGAAAAGTGCTTCGTTTACGTGAAGGTCCCCGTTTCGGTCCCCGGCATCTTCAGTTAAAAGGCTCAGGCAGCAGTCAACGTGAAAGTCCTCCGCCAAAAACCTTGAGCAGCCAGTGTCAATCACAGTCAACACTACTGAGTTCGACAGACCGAAGGCCTGAATCTGCAGAAAGCAGCTTCAAGTGTTCACAGGTCTGCATAGAGACACTTGCCTGGGGTAACATTATAGAATTGCCAACTCCAGACTGGGAAGAGATTTCAGGTAACACCTGGGAGGACTGGGGAGGGACCTCAATAGGGTTAATGCCATAGATTCCATTCTCCAAAAGAGTCATTTTCTCCAAGGAAACGGATCTATCTGTAGTCTGGAAAGGAGTTACAATTCTGGGAGATCTCCAGGCTCCACCTGGAGGCTGGCAATCCAGGTAACGATCACCTTTTCCAGGCAGGTAAATTATACAAGAGGTTGTGTTTTTTTAACACAAAGATCCACCTTAAAGACTCACACAGTTACTGCTTTGCAATCAGAGTTCTTTTAAGCCACGGACAACCAACACAGGTCCATTTAGGCCGTCAAAAAAAAAATTGAGCGCTAGTAGCTTTAGTTAACTGATTTGCAAAATTGGGTGCATGAACTCCATGAGCAAACCACCCACATACAGAACTGGATTCTGGTCATAGAATCCACCATCCTGACGATGTTCTGTGGCTACCCACCTCCTAAGTCACATTTTTGGGGTCAGGGTTGCCAGCCTCCAGGTAGTGGCTGGAGATCTCCCGGAATTACAACTGGTCTCCAGGCCACAGATATCAGTTCACCTGGAGAAATGGCTACTTTGGGGGGGTAGACTCTATGGAATTATGCCATGCCAAGGTCCTTTCCCTCCCCAAACCCCACTTTCTCCAGGTTTCTCCAGGTTTCACCCCCCCCCCCCCCAGATCTCCAGGAATTTCCCAACTTGGAGCTGGCAACCCTAGTCAGACTCCTCGTACTGGCACACTGCTCTTAAGAACATAGGAGTAGTAACCCTACTAGATCTAATCAAAGGCCTGTCTACTCCAGCGAACTGTCTCCCATACAGATGTTCCCAGGAGGCCTAAAAGTAGGGCATGAAGTCAACAGCCCTCCATTACTACTGGCCTCCCACCCAGCCAGTGATATCCAGAGGCCCAGCGTTCCTGAGCCTGGAGGCTCCATTTAATTAAGACCTGCAAACAGACCTGTCCTCCGTGGATTTGTCTTTTTAAAAAGAAACTGAAGTACCCTTCTTGAAAGAAGGCATGCTTTAAAAAAATCTGCAAACTTGCATGCATTGGAGCAGAATACAAACTGGCCTGCATGTTAAAACTCTCTTTTCTAAGCCTTCCCTATCTGTACAAAAAGAGAAGCCAGAAAGGGTGGAGTTGGTCCTTCCTAGGGTTGCCAGCCTCCAGGTAGTGGCTGGAGATCTCCCAGAATTACAACTGGTCTCCAGACCACAGAGATCAGTTCACCTGGAGAAAATGGCTACTTTGAGGGTTGGACTCTATGGAATTATGCCATGCCAAGGTCCTTTCCCTCCCCAAACCCCACTTTCTCCAGGTTTCACACCCCAGATCTCCAGGAATTTCCCAACTTGGAGCTGGCAACCCTAGTCCTTCCCACTATCCCCGGTCAGCCTTTCCAATCCCAGCTCCTGGCAGCTGAGATGCATCCGACTCCTAAGATACAGCAGGAGAGACCGTCAGGCCTTGGTCTGAACAGAGCAGCTGCAACTGGCACAGGCACAACACAAACAGGGGATTTCTATTATTTTGACTTGGTGATAAAAACCCAGGAGAATTATTTACATTTAAGGCAAGCAGAGGGAGAAGGAGGAGAGGAGTCGGCTCATTTTGTTTCGCATGGCGCAGGGAAAGCCGGGAGAGTTTTTGCAAGCAGAGACAGAAAAAGAAAGAGGCCCGACAGAAGGCCAAGCTGCAGCTGCTGCACAAAGGCTGAGTTCGGAATGACTGAGTCACCGCCTGTTGAAAAAGAGAGAGAGAGAGAGAGAGAGAGAGCGCCAGCCACTGGCTGCCGTGGCATCGTGAAACGTGGCATTGTGAGTGGAAAGGCCACTGCTTTGAGATGGCCAGCCAATAGGGTTTTTGCTGTCCTGTCCAAAATTCCCTCTTGCAGGGCAATTACCAGGAAAACTGATTAATAAAAAAAAAATCAAGCAAATTAATGAAGAATGGAAAAAAATCAATGGCTACCAGCTACAATAGCTCAGGAGAACACGACTTGCAGTGGCAGCATACTTCTGAATATTAGATGCTGGGGGCAAGCTGGGGAGAGCTTTGACCTTTGTGTCCCGGCAGAGAGCTTCCCAGAAGGGAACAGGGCTGTGGCGCAGGGATAAAGCATCTGCTTTGCATGCAGAAGGTCTTAGGCTCCAATCCCCCGGGCGGCATCTCCACGTAAAAGGATCAGGTAGGAGGGGATGTGAAAGACCTCTGCTGGAGACTCAGGGTCGCATTGACTTTAGCAGACCGATGTGTTCAAGCTTCTGACTGGCCTTTATGGGAAAGGGGATGCTGGACTAGAGAGCTCTGGGTTTTAAAGCCAGGAAAAAAATGCATAGCCAGTGTTGCATTGTGCCTTTACTATATTTAAGCTGCAATTAAAAAAAATTTTTTTTAAAGGCTGTAACTTTGGGGTAATTCTGCACTTGTTTAAAGGTGCTATTATAAATATTATATTATATACTTACACAAGAAACTGCCCCCCCCAAAAATATTAGAAACATCAACAATACAAGACAACAGAAACTCATTTCTTCTCCCCCCTATTCAATCTCTTCTCTCCATGGAAAAGGTCATCTTGTTCCTCCCCCCCCCACCCATGCCGTGCAAAAGGTCTGGAATCAGGAGATTCCTTTCTCTCCAAAAGCTCGCCGCCACCCGTGGCCGGCCAAACACCCAGTGTGGGTGGCCCCTTGCCCGTGAAGGACAACGAAACACAGGGAGTGACGGGCACTTCATTCAACACCGTAGGAACCGAAGGCTGATCGTCTGCCAGAGACCATAAACAAAGCGGTGTTTTCTTACCGGCCGACACAAAAGTCAAGATGGATTTCCCATGCCAGCTAGAAACGTTTTGCTCAGGTCTGGCTGTTCATGGGAAGTTTATTGGTTCTATTAATATCCACAACGGCAGAAAGGGCACCTCTAATTCTTTCTCGGGCACTCTTCCATCCTTCCTGTACTCACACAAAATTCACAACTGTTGATAAACTAGGCCGTCAACCGATTAAACGACATTTCTAGCTGATTAATCCCCACCCTCCATTTTGCCGAGGAATCAAATGTCTGTACATTTGTTTACTGCCCACATCGGAATGAAAGAAGCAGACAGTTTAATAAAGAAACACTACCATGTTTGTAAGAGGAGCTCTGTTTCCCACAATGGCTAACAACAAGCCCAAAAGCACAGCATGAGAGAAATAGCCCTCCCCTACCACTTACCCTTCCAGACTTTGATATTCAAAGGTACGCTGCCTCTGAACAAGGAGGTTCCATCTAGCTGCCTTGGCTAACACCCAATGCCAGACTCATGAATTTGACCCAAAGGCCTACCTAGTCCACCGTTCCATTTCTAGCAGTGGTTAGAGTCCAGTGCTTCCAAGCAACTCACAAGCCAAGGCAGAGCCTTTCTCCCTAACTGACAAGCCCCAAGGAACTGATATCCAGAGAGCATCCTACTTGGTTTCCAATTTCTGTGAGAGCCAGCGAGGTGTAGTGGTTAGAGTTTGGACTAGGATCTGAGAGAACCAGGTTCGAATCCCCTCTCTGCCATGGAAGCTTGCTGGGTGACTGCGCCAGTCACACACTCAGCCTAACCTACCTCATAGGGCTGTTATTGGGCTGCCTTTTGTATTTTAAATATTTATTCTATTGTTTGATATTGTTGTTTTAAATTGTTATACGTAAATTGTATTGAAATGTTTTATAGAGTGTAATCCGCCCCAAGCCTGCCTGTGCAGGGAGGGCAGAATAGAAGTTGAAACAAACAAACAAACTTAAATAAATAAATAAATGGAGGAGAGGAGAATTATGTAAGCCATGCTGGGTCCCCATTGAGGAGAAAGATGGAGTATGGATGTTTGGTTTTTTAAAATTCTGCAATTTTTTTAAAATCCCGATTGCACTGTTCCATCCTGATAATGTATTATTTGACTCTCTCTCATACATGAAGCTGCCTTGTACCTAATCAGACTATCGGTCCATCAATGTCAGCCTTGTCTACTCAAGACTGCCAGTGGCTCTCCAGGATCTCGGGGAGAGGTCTTTCACATCACCTTCTGCCTGGTCGTTTTACCTGGGCATGCTGGGGATTGAACCTGGCACCTTCTGCCTGACAACCAGATGCCCTACCATTGAGCCACAGCCCCTCTTACCCAATCTGCCTTGAGTCTCCATGAGCAAGGCAAATCATAAATAACGTACATAAATAAATTCTGCTCCCGAGTCTGGAGATTCCGTTTAGCCATCGACAGCTTGTCCCACTCGTAAAGCCATTCAAGTGACAGCCCTCGCTACATTCTTTTGGGGCAGCAAATTCCATAAATTAATTATGCCATTAAAAGCCAAGGCCCCGATTCACAACTGCTACAACTGTATCCCGCCACTGATGAATAGAGATATAATTGATTCGGGACTGCAGCAATGCAGTCCTAACTCTTGCTCATGGATTCTCATCTGAAGCATGCAAGAGAGAGAGAAGACACTTTTACAAAAAGAACTCTGTTACGAATGGCACAAGGCAGCTGCCGTAGTTTAGTGGATCCAGTGACTGATCCAGAACGGGACTCAAATCTTTACTCAGCTGTGAACTGAGGCACAGAGTCAGACACTCAAGACTCTCCTAAACAGCAACTCTCTATCCTCCTTGTTCAACACAACTGCACTAAAACAGCAGCGAAGAGTTGCTGCAGTCAATACATTCAAAATGCAAGAACCTTTTATCCCTAGTCTTTCAATGCACTGTCGCCGTTCTTTTGGTCCTGTACAGCTGGTCCTGTGGTACCTAACTGAATAAATGGAAGGAATAGAGAACCAAGCACGCAGACATCAGCAACTTCCAACAAACTTTAAGTTAACTCTCTATTCAGACTCTCCCAAACTGAAGGAGAAGGTAGTCCTTTTTTAAAAAAAGACAAGTTTTATATGAAATCAGAATTTTAGGAGACCCTCAGTCCGAACAGCCTAGCCCACCCAAGCCCAGACAAAGCCAGTCCAGCTCGGCAGCTAGCTGAAACTGGCAGTGGTGTTTGCTGGGGAGGCAGCTGAGGCCCCCAGGCCCACTGGAAAGAGCCACTCCCCAAAGCAGCATGCACAACAGGATCATGTTTCCACCCCGGAGCCCTCTTTGCTCATGCCACACTGAAGGAGGGAGGCTGCAAAGCAAGAGATGCCTTGTAGGGCTGCCAACTCCAGTGTGGGAAATTCCTGAAGGTTTGGGGGTGAAGCCTGGAGAAGGGAGAGATGAGCACACCTTTCAAAGCAGCTATTTTCTCCAGGGGAACTGATCTCTGTAGTCTGAAGATGTGCTGTAATTCTGGGTTGTGAGAGAGGTTATTGTCCTACGAGACAGAGATCAATGGCAGCAGAAGAGACATTAGCTACTGGCACATCCAGGACTCAAGAATCATTGAAAGACCGTTTGGCAGCTTCAATCAGCACAAAAAGCAGCAGGGAGATGGATGGCTGCGATACGTTTTGAGGAATGTATCTTTGCCAGTTCTGGGATTTAAAAAGACACGTGGACTGACAATTCCCTTCCATTCAAAGAGCTGGAGGTTACTTTTTAAAGCCTAAATGGACTGGGAACCAATATGAAAAGGATTGCAAATCCCCAAAAATCTGCTCCTCAGTTTAAGATTGTCTACAGAGGCCCTATCCTATGTGCCTCCACCACCTTCAGAGGTGAGGCCACCGAGGGACAAGGCCTTCTTGGTGGTGGTGTCTTAACCTAGCCTGGAACTCCCTCCTTACCGTTATTCCACTTCTGCAGAGCTTATCCGACTTCAGGCACCCAATGAAGTCTTTTCTTTTTTTCCTATTTCAACAAGCTCCTTTATTTTCCCTCCTTTTCCTTTATTTTCCCGCCTTTTGCATGTGCTTTGACTGACAGAATTACATGACACTGATATGCTTGTTTGTACATTGGTTTTATTGCTACACTCGCCTTCCAGGAATTTTACATTTTGTAAGTTGCTAGACCATTTTCATTAGGGTGGGCCTCATTATATTGTTAAATTGTTTTTGTAGCCATTTTAGGTTGTAAACTGCTTCAGAAGCAGTTGGCTGAAAGCTGCAGCCTATAAATCTTGCCAATGAAATAAGTATTGTTTTTTATCTCTGTGGCTCAAAACAAATAACTGTATCTTTGTGCCACAGGATCCCTACTCCATAAAACAAGCTGGTGTTTGCTATAACACCAGACATTTAAAAGAAAATGCCAAAAAAACCACCTTTCCTGCACCTCAGAAAATCAGGGTTGTTTAGGAAATTCCTTGAGATTTGTGGGCCGAGCCTAAGGAAAGAGTTCAGCAGGGGCCTAACGCCACAGAGCCCTGCCTCCAAAGCAGCCATTTTCTCAAGGAAAACTGATCTCGGTCGTTTGGAGATCAGTTGTAGTTCTAACAGAATTCCACCTGGAGGCTGGCAACCCTTGTCTAGATCCAAAAGCTTAAGGCCCAATTTATTTGAACATATGAAGCCTCCTTATCCTGAATCAGCCCGCTGGCCTGTCAAGGCCAGTATTTGCTAGTCCCTCTGACTACCATTGGCTCTCTGGAGTCTCAAGACCTCCCCGTCACCTATTACCTGATCCTTTTAAACTGGAGATAGCGGGGATTGAACCTAGGACCCTCTGTATTCAAAGCAGGTGATCTACCACTGAGCTACGGCTCCAAAAATAGTTAGAACCAAGGTTGTCAAACCAAGCTGATTGCAATGCAACACTGCCTATATAAAATCCCATACAGGCAACAGCCTTTCATTATTTTTTTTAATCAATGAGTGTTGTTTGTAAACTGGGCGTCAAGGTGGAAATAGGCACTCCAGTTGGATCCCCCCTGCTTTGCAAAACTGTTTGGCCATACACCCCATCCGTTTCCTCCTTTCTTCCCCCAAGAACATTTTGGGCTTTCAAACTAAAAAACAAAACTATACAGCCCACAGAAACGGGAGTGAAGATCAAGGCTGGACTTAGGAATTTTTGGGTTAGATCGGAGGATTCAGCTGCCAGGCCTCCTTTTCAAGGTCTGCAAGGGAAACAGCAAAATAGCAGGACAAGGGGCCAGAAGAACCATGGGGAACGGGCTATTTTTGCTTTTCCTGAAGCTTCACATCCATCAAGCTCCAGCTGTGAGCCACCAGGACAGCCAGGCTTTGCCCCCTACATCAGATGCCATCCTGTCTCTCTGCTTTGAGGCACATGTGCTCCTTTGCTACCTGACTTTCTTTGCAGAATTTGAGAGCCATGGTATGTGGCAAACCTTGAGGGGGGGGGAGATTGCAGCAGCTTTGGAATGCACAGCTACAGCATTTAATTCTACAATTCCCAGTTGGAGGCTCGGGCCAGTTGTTCCTGCTCATACACTGTACCCATTGAAGGAAGCAATTGCAAAAACAGGTGGGCAGTCAAATTGCTACAAGGCCCTTGAAACCCATCATGGAAGCTCCCCTCTCTTCCTGCCTCTGGGATTTATCCGGCCGACTCCAGTCCCTACAGCAACACCACCCACCCATCAGTGAGATGCAGATCTCCTAAGAGACGTAGCAACTAAAAGTAAAGAGTCAAACACAGCTACACTGGCCCTACAAAACTGGGGGGCGGGGGGGTGTGCTTTGCCAGGGCCCTGCATGTCATGTTTGCAAATAAATCTCAAGAAAATTTCTAGTTCACATTGCGTTTTGTTCTCACATGCCTGAAAGACTACCCAACTCTATGCATGTTTCTTCTGAAATCAGATTTACCGAGTTCAGCAGGGATTACTCCCAAGGTGCTCACCGGAGAGCAGTTTTGGTCATCTGGAGGCACCGATGGCCTAGACTAACAACCGGGTGGATGATGTCTTGCCCCTAGCTATACAGGTTTTGGCAGAAAGCTTATACCTCGGAGATTTTGTTGGCCTCTGAGGTGTTAAAAAAAAGGTAAAGGTCCCTGTGCAAGCACCGAGTCATTACTGACCCATGGGGGGGATGTCACATCACGACATTTTCTTGGCAGACTTTTTACGGGGTGGTATGCCATTGCCTTCCCCAGTCATCTACACTTTACCCCCAGGAAACTGGGTACTCATTTTACCGGCCTCAGAAGGATGGAAGGCTGAGGGCCAAGCTACAAGTGACAAATGACACTTGAATAGCAAGTGTATTTCTCCCTGTTCTCTTGCCCTCCACTTGCGCTCCACTCAATCCACTTGTCGTTCAAGTGTCATTCGTCACTTGTAGCTTGGCCCTCAGTCAACCTTGAGCTGGCTACTTGAACCCAGCTTCCGCCGGGATCGAACTCAGGTCTTGAGCAGAGCTTGGACTGCAGTGCTGGTGTTACTGGGCTCAAATCTTGCTCTGCTATCCATCCGAAACTCACTTTCCACATCAGTTCCAAAACTGCTCACTTGCAATTTACAAAGATTTTCACCTGGTCACCTAGACGCTTTCCTCATTCACCATAGAGGAGCAGACAGAGTGACTGTTGACAACCCCGCTTCAAGCCATCCAAATTCTACATCAAAGAAAGCGGATGTATGCAAAACAGATTTAAATCACACATTTGCTTACATCTGCATAATGTGTCTGCCTAGCTTCACCAAAGCTGTAGAAACGCAGAGGGAATTTCTCTATCTCACTCCTCTCAACTTCTTATCTATTTGAAATAAATGCAAATTCTAACTTCAAAAAAAGGGTCATAAGAATGTAAGAAACTGCTTTGCTGGGTCTAACCTAGCATTTTCTTTCCAACAGCAGTCGCCCCTAGATGCCTTTGGGAAGCCCGGAATCAGGGCATGGCAGCAACAATATTCATTTGTTTACCCTCAACACCTGATAATTTGAGGTATACTGCAACTGAACATGGAGGGTCCATCTGGCTATCACAGCTATAAGTAGCATCTTTTTAGCTCTCCCTGCCCCCAAAATTTAAAAGGAGCAACCTCCCCTAAAAAATTCTGTACTGAAGTTTCCAATCATGTCATTATACAGAATACGGACCTCTCTATGCGGTACCCACCATCTCCCTCTCTGCTATCCACATCCCCCCCACAGTGAACAGTTTTGAGCGGCTTCAGTACCCACACCAGCCACTCCCTTTAGCCCCCCAGGGGATAATTTGCTCCTCTGACTCACATCCTGTAAACTACTCTTCGAAAAGACATTCTCATTATGGAAATACGCCCTCCGCTACTCTCCCGCCTGGAAGGCACAAAGTTAAAAATTAAAATCACACACACACAGCTTCTCCCACCCTCTCCTTGCACTCCCTTGTGTCCTTAAGAGACCTTAAATAATTAGAAACATGTCAGCACACAATAGAAAGCCTAGTTCTCATATAGGCGGTCAAATAACGTTTGGACTGAATCACTTCAGGCTGCAAGTGGGGCTCACGTGACAGAACAACAACAACATTCAGTTTATATACTGTCCTTCAGGACAACTTAACGTCCACTCAGAACGGTTTACAAAGAGCACTATTATGATGAACTTTCACCTTTAAAATGTCCTGCATGTAGAAAACTAGCGTATCAGGGTCCAGCTCCGCCTTCTCTTGACATGCTTGTGTGTGTTTGGTTTTTTTTAAGTGCATGGATTTTTATTTTGCATGGAGGACACTCATTCTTGGGAGCTCCTGCACTCTGACGCGGCGCAGCCCAGACACAGCTTAGCAAGAACTATGCCACAGAGCTGAGAAGTGCCAGGTTTCCCAAGCTGCCAGGCACTGTCCCCAACGACTGCCTGGGGAATTTCTTCAACTCCATTTTTAACCAGATGATCTGCCGGCCATTTGGTACACCAGATGGCCAAGAGTTCCTTTTCAGATTTTATCTTCCCTGCTCACCCCTCTGTTGCCTGCCTCCTAGGTTCGGTAGGGTTTCGAAAGCTACAAAACACGTTTGACCAGAGGGATAAAAGACAGGTACAGCAGAGGCAAACCTGTAAGTAAGGAGGGTGCAGGACTACAGGGAAGGTGAGCTGTCCACCCCCACCCCCATTTCTCCCCTGTCCAAGGAAAGCCAGCGACCAATGTCCTCTTCAGGCTCCTCGTATTCTGTTTTCATACAAAGTTTGCCAGTCATGTCAACTAGCCACTTCCCACCTCAACATCAGAGCTTGTGCCTCTCCCCCCTCCCCCAAGGTTCTTTGTACTAGGCCTTCCCCCTTTTACTTTTTTATCCCACCCTTCCTCCTCAGGATAGCGTACACTGTTCTCTCCCCCTCCAACCACTACACATGCTGTCCCTTTGCTTTGCCCCCTTTCTCTGTCATGGATCCTGCTTCTGCAGCAAGGTTGGAACACCCTCGGAGTCTCCAACCTCAGCCCCTTCCAACTATTGCTAATGTACTGACTGTCCAGCTTTAACTTCTCGGGGGGGGGGCTTTTTTTTACAGCGAAAGTCTAGTTACAACTTTGCCTTCAGTTCTAGGGTAGAGTATTCAATGCGCCAGCTGCTGACAAGCCAAAGACCAGAGAACACCAGACAACACAAACAGACTTTTTTGATTTAGCTCGAGCACACAAGCGCACGCACACGAACACAGAGCAGACGCTCATGGATCTGGTCAGAGAGACTTCTGATTGGGTGGTTCAAATCCATCAAGAGATCAACGTCCATCTTGGTGGGATGGAAGCATGTTTGCTCCACGCAAGCAAGTCCCCTCTGCCACTGATAGGACAGAAACATGCCAGACTTGGGGCAGGAATAGTAAAATCTTCGCTGTGGGTGAAGATCATCCATTTTCTCACTGCCTTCAAAAGTGCAAACTGCAATCCCTAATGCCAGAAATATCTTGCTTTCCGACGCGCGAGTGGGTTAAGCCATGATTAACCATAATAGCTAAGCCTGAAGCAGTACCTAGAAAGGGTAGATTAGCAACAAGGGAGCATTGCTGAGCTTGTGGACTTCCTGGAAATCCTTTACTGGCTACTGTTGGAAGCAAGACGCTGGACCTTTAATCCAATCTCTCAAAACTATTCTTGCCGTATTAGCATATAAACCAAATGGAACGTCCATGGCCAGAGATAGTAAACCTCCATGTGCACGATACAATGGACAAACAAAGCAAGTTCTACGGACAAACAAAGCAAACATCACCCATGAAGCCCCAGAGGCATCGTAGAAAGAAAATGATGGGTTAGGGGGACCTTTTAAGAAATGTTGGTAGCTGATTTTGCTTTAAAGATGAGCGTCCCAATCAACCCACGGCGCGCTAAGGAATTCACTGCCGCCGGTTGCTATTAGCACGGGGAAAATATGCAGGCTACGAATACTGTTTGAGTGAACAGGTTAGTGTTATAAAATTTGTATGGGTACCCACTATGGAGCAGTCTATTCAGTTTGTTTTTGTCAAGGTGTATCTATTTTGTAGATGCAAGGACTACACAGTCGCGAACGTGGAGGACAAGACAACACAACGCACACGCTCCTGACGAGGCGAGGGACAAAATCTGTGCTTCAGCCGGCCCCAGATTGGGCGTGTCTAGATGTTCAACGACGCTAGGGTGGCCTAGCCCCCTCCTCTCTCCAACGCATTATTATTGTCACTCAATGGACTGTCACGTAGTTTATATGGATTGCAATTGTATATAGTTAGCCTGTATTACATACTGCATAATAGGGTTGCCTGTTTGTTATAACGGTGCTAAACCACTTAGCCTGTATGCTGTGAGGCGTCGCCTATTGGTACTTGTGTTTGTATTCCCCTTTGAAGAATATGCTGTAAGGCGTTGCCTATTGTAAGTTTATGCTTTTTTAAAAAACTTTTGGAGCATTGAAAAGTAAGGCGTTGCCTATTGTAAGTTTATTTTGCTCACTTTAAAAATTTTTTGGAGCTTTGAAAGTTGTAGACTTTATTGATATTGGTTCAAGAGCTTGAGGTTCATTCCATGTGAGTTAATTTCATAAGCTTTGTTGTCTTGGAGCATTGCTCGTTTCAACCCCTCGTGGGATTCCCTCCCCCCCCTTTATTGTATTGGCTTTTGGCGAGGGTAGCCCTTTCTTTTCTGCTCATTCTGGGAAAAGGCAAAAAAAAAAAATCAAATTTCCAACACTAACAGTGCAATTCAAGAAGAGTTACTCCAGTCTAAGCCCATTGAAATCAATGGGATTAGACTGAAGTAACTTTGCTTAGGACTGCACGGTAAGAGGACATTCAAAAAAGAGAGCCTGCTTCATAGAACACAGCTTATTAAAAGGGGCAAGGGGCTGGAAGGAGGTAAAGGAACCATACCAGGAACTATGTTGTTAGGAGCTGCAATTCAGGAAACAATCGCCAGACAATCTCATGACAAAGACTAGTTCCTCATACAGAATTCAAAAGGGAAATAAAACCCCAGCTTGCCTCCCGTGTCAGTGCAGATCAAAGACCACTCATCTCGAGAAGATCTTCCCTTCCCAAGAAGGAGAAACAAGAGCCCACATGATCATCTCCTTAGGGTAGAACTGGGGGTGGGAAGAGAAGGGGCTGATTACAGTGAGCAACATCCTAAAAGGACAACACTCTTCTCTCCCCTGTCCGCTCCCATCTTCCCAGCATGAATATCATACCTGCAGATCCCTCTGCCACATTCTGTGTCAACAGGGCTTTTTTTCTGGGAAAAGAGGTGGTAGAACTCAGTGGGTTGCCCTCAGAGAAAATGGTCACATGGCCGGGGGCCCCGCCCCCTGATCTCCAGACAGAGGGGAGTTTAGAGTGCCCTCCGCGCCGCTCAGGCACGGAGGGCACTCTAAACTCCCCTCTGTCTGGAGATCAGGGGGCGGGGCCACCAGCCATGTGACCATTTTCAAGAGGTTCCGGAACGCCGTTCCACCGCGTTCCCCCTGAAAAAAAGCCCTGTGTGTCAACTGGATGAGGGGGAAGAGTATGACAACATTTGCAAAGCCCATTATGTTCCCACCCTTTTGCAAAATGCTGATGGCACCGTTTCAGTCACTGCAGAAAAATGAGAACTACATTTTTTAGAAACGAAACTGATGCGCAGGGATCATTTTGCCCAAGATGCCAATTTGGACAAAATCTCTGATGTGTTATGAATGGTCCCCCGTTTTACATTTGCTGGAGCAGAGATATAATAATTAAAGAACCTATAGTCTCAGGTAGTTAGTTGTGTTGCTCTGCAGTAGAACAGCAGAATTTGAGTCCAGCGGCACCTTAAGAGACCAACAAGGTTTTTCAGGATATAAGCTTCGAGAGTCAGAGCTCCCTTCTTCAGATACAAGCGCTGACTTTCGAAACCTTAAACTCTGAAAATCTTGTTGGACTCTAAGGTGCCATTGGACTAAAGTCCACCTGAAGAACCTATATAAACTACATCCAGATCACCTTTATTTTTTTTAAAAAAGGTATGATTGGCTTAAAAAAAAAGTTAAAAACTGGCGCAAGGAAGGTTCTGACATTTAAACATCTGAGCATTCTCAATGTTTGAAAAGATTACTAACTGTGAATTTGGGGGTGAGGGGAAAGAAAGGTAAGGACAGTGTCACACTTCCACAAGGAGCAGTAGAACCTTAGATTTAACATGATTCCGCACATGTTGGATAATGCACTTCCAATCCTCTTTATAGATCATTTGGAACGGATTTTTTTGTGTGCGGAACAAAAAATCCACATCAAATGACTGATTAAGTGCATTGAAAGTGCATTATCCAACGTGTGCAGAATCAGCCAAGAGGCTGGAACCCTGAGAATCCTAACAGGCACGAAGGGATATTGGCCTCAAAGTATCAGGGGTTTTCCTGATCAAGGAGTCAAGGGCATTGCAGAGCTAAGGAGACAAAATAAAGTAGATTGATAGTTACTTTCAAGATTACAGGTATCTTTGGAATAAACTTTAAAATAAGAATGGCGTGTTAAAAACCCAAGTCTTGCAAGAACAATTGGGGCTGATGCAGCCCACAGAGTGCAAAATGAAACTTCTAAAGAATTGCTGTTGTAGGTTTTTTAAAAAATAATAATGGCAGGGCTCTAGGAAACAGCCCAGAGCAATAGAGGGGTACAAAATCAAGCACCAAAGCATCTGCTTCCCTTTCCTACCTCACCACAAGTTCCTGCCTAGCTGCGACGTGCAGTCCATAGCTGGATGTTACAAGCATGGCCCTGAATCCAGGGGGGGACAGCAGAAGGATCCAATTAAAGTTGGGACAAAGTCCCACCCAGAGCAATCAAGAGAGATCTTGGCTGTCTTTGGAGGTTACATACAAGCAAGAAAAAAAAGGGGGGGGGGGTACTATTACATACAATCTGGCTGTTCCCAACTTACCCAAGATATTGCTTGCCCCTAGTAAATGTTCTCAGTTTTATGTATTGTCGAAGGCTTTCACGGCCGGAGAACAATGGTTGTTGTGGATTTTCCGGGCTGTATAGCTGTGGTCTTGGCATTGTAGTTCCTGATGTTTTGCCAGCAGCTGTGACTGGCATCTTCAGAGGTGTAGCACCAAAAGACAAGAGATCTCTCAGTGTCACAGTGAGTAGATATAAATTACCTGCCAACATTTTTTCCACACCACAATGCCAAGACCACGGCTATACAGCCCAGAAAATCCACAACAACCATCGTTCTCAGTTTTGCTGGCGAGGGGGGTGTTTAAGGACTTACTTTTGTGCAGCCAGCTAAAAAAATCTTGCTGGACAAGTTGCGAGGGAGCAAGTGGCACACGTTACATACAAACACATCATCATGAAACCTTGACTTTCTTTTTAAAAATTGTTAAATGCAAAGCTGTTTCAGAAGACTGCTACTTTGAACCGAGCGAGCTTAATCCCATCTCCTCCACCATTTTTCTTCTCCGCAGGCCAAAAGAAGGGTTTCCCAAAGCATCTTCACAAAAGGAGCGATACATCTGGAACCAGGGCACAGGGAGAGCAGAAAACAGCAGGAAAAGGGTGATGTTCCCAAACACCTGCCTTTTTTCCACTCAGAAGTAGAGCATCTAGAGACTACTTTGATAGTCTTGTAAGCCAGAGCTTCGTTACCTGCATTTGCATGCAACGAGAAGAACGAACCCTGAACGACTGAGAAATTAAACTTCTCCAGTTTGTCATTAAAAAAAGGAACTACGCTCAGTACACAAACTCGCTTGTAGTGCAGCAAGACAGGCTCCTGCTGAATAAACTATGCAGGGCACTAGCAAGCTACTGAGTCACCCCAAGTGACCTCCTCCCTACCATCTTGGCAGAGGAAACACCTGTGCTGCGCATCCCATGTGAAGGGAGGATCCGGAGCGGGCAGCAGCAGCAGGAGAGAAAGTGTGTGTCTCTTTTTGTCCTGCCTGGGGAAGGTGGTGTGCAAAGTACACCTATGGTCCAAACTGGACATTATGCATACCACATGGCCACCAATGGGGACCAGAAGTCATAGCGCCTTTGCAAGATTCCTGTGGAAACTTCATTTCGGAGCACCACAGGGATCATGATGCAGTGGGAGAAAGGGGCTTCAGGTTGTCCCCCCCCAATGCTATTTTCCTGACCCAAAAGAAGCCAAGAGTGATACATCGTGCTTCCAGAGCCCAGTGGGACAACCAACACTCACCAGGGCCATTTAAGGTTGGAAAACCAGCATGGGGAGGGAAACTGAAGCCTCTCCCATGCCTGCAACAGTCCCAAAATTAATCCGGTCCCAGTGGAACTTCAGAATGAAACTCCCGCAAGGAGATCTGAGGAAGTGTGGCTGCCGGTCCCCGTGGTGGACATAATGACTCGTTTGGACTTTATATCTCCTGGTAACGCCGGCACAGGAGGGGATGACAGGCACACTGTGTCTGCCGGCCCTTCCAGGTCTGCACCCCTTTGCCCGTTTGGTGCCTCAAGCAAGTGCTCGAGTTGACTGGGCGGTAAACCAGCCCTGACAACATCCAGCGGGCAGAGAAGAATATTCAGCGACGAGTCTCAGCATGCAACGGAAAGGATGTGCTAAGCAGCAAACTCTGGACTGAGAACACACAAGCACCCAACTCTTTTTGGTGTGAGATACTATTGGCAGCTAGGCAATCTCCTTGCAAAATAAAAGCTGTACACAAAACAGTTTTGTACGTTTGTGTCTTGTATGTGTATTTCTCGGTAGCATCTGTAAGGGAAAACCCTAGTCTTCCTTCAGGTAAATGGTATTAGGGGAGAGGCATCGGTGGTGGCAGACACTAAGAAGACCACCAAGAATACAGCTCAGTTTCCCAGATTGCTTGGCCAAGCACCCTGGCCGCCTTGCTTTGTACCCAGCTGAATCATGCCCTCAGACCTTGACTTCCATGTCAACGGAGGTCACACTGAAGGAGAGGGAAGGAAAAGGCCCAGATCCAACCACATACAGCCAGTTTGGTATAGCGGTTAAGAGCGGCAGGATTCTAATCTGGAGAGCCAGGTTTGATTCCTCACTCCTCCACTTGAAGCCAGCTGGGTGACCTTGGGCTAGTCACAGCTCTCTGGAGACCCCCAAAGTGGGGTGAACAGGTAGGGAATGGCTATTCTATCCAGATGCCAGTCAGTTAAAGGGAAACAAAAAAATTGCGCAATCCTAACCCAAAAGATGCACATATGGTCATATTTAATTGTGACTGCAGATGTTATAGGTTCTTTTCTCCATGTGAGGGATTTCTGTGGCCAGTTCCAGAACGCCACAGCAGCCAAGTTTCCCCGGACTGCACTGGGACAGATACACTGCGAATTCCAATGGATGACCCCAGATCACGCCACGTATGGAGTGAGGACTAAGTCCCGTTTCTCGAAGAACCTCCAAAGAAAACTACCACAACAGGCCTTGGGGAGCCAGTTTCTTCTTTTAAGCTCGACGTAATGTGTGTGTGTTGAGGGGGGAGGTGGTAAAATATTGCCAAGAGTCGGCAATCGCTGTGAATCTTAAGCCCTGCAAGAGGCATTTTTTACAGGAGCCAAGGGCGTTGGCTGCTGCCTGCAACCATGAGTCAGAAACGGGCTTCTCTGGCACAGACCCACCCTGGTGACGAACAACTTCTCTGCCCTTCAAATCCAAATAACCATGCGGTTTCCCCACAGACAGCCAATCAGGTCCTACAAGTGCAACATCTTCGATGGCCATTGGTCCATTAGAAAGTTACCAGGGGCTGGGACTGACGGGAATTCGCAGCCGTTAAGATACATGTGTGCTGTGATCTTATGCCAACACAAAACTCAGCTATTATTTCTGCGAGTACTTTGGGACTGGCTTGGGTCTTGGAAAAACATTCAATGTAAGCAATGGTTGAGCTGTTAATATATACCCTGGTAAAGCTAATTATACGACCAAGAAATAAGCCACATGCTCGTACACACTAGAGGCCTGGGCAGGACACAGCAGATCTCAGCTCTATCTCAGCAAATCACACCCTCTCAACCTAAACTACCAAAAAGGATTGTTGCGAAGACGAATGCAGCTTGTACAGCACTTTGTGGACAGAGCTCTGTATAAGATCATGCTAAGAGCTGCTTTGATGTGTTACAGATTTCTGGGGAAACGTCTTTCCCATGCATAAGCTGCAATGCACACAGACTCTACATGCATGTAAAATCGATGCATACATGCTTCTGAAACGCAAGCTACAAGGCACTGACATTTCCCATACTTCTACACCTATGCAGGCAATTGTATTTCACACACACTTGTAATTTCTAAAGAATCAATGTAGGCATTCCGTAGACGTAGACGTGAACAAGAAGAACACTAGCACCAGGAATTTTAAACAATTTCCACCTGATCTAGTTGAGACTAAATGAAGTCTTCTTTCAAGACACCACTGGACAACTACACAATGCACACCTAAATACAGTACCACTTTACAGTGCAGCCCTATTGATTTTTACACTTATCTACGGATCTCAGTACAGAAATTCCCCATGGACTTTAACAACTTCTTCCTCTCTCTCAATCTGGACCAAACCATATAGTACAGCAGGTCAGATTTCTGGTCATCGCTGTACAACAACCGTGAGACACACAAACATGTCTAACATAAAACCTAATGAGACATTTACCGACAGGCCTCTAGCTTCTATCTAGAATAGGGTCTAAAGCCAAGTCCTAAGATGAGATCAATATAGTCCAAGAGAGTGCTGCAAGACAACACCTGAAGGATTTATAGAAAGCATTCCTCAAATTATCTGGATCAGAGACTGGTTGACAGGGTCCAAGGGAGCAGGGCTTTTTTTCAGCAGGAACGCAGTGGAATGGAGTTCCGGAACCTCTTGAAAATGGTCACATGGCTGGTGGCCCCGCCCCCTGATCTCCAGACAAAGGAGAGTTTAGATTGCCCTCCACACCGCAATCTAAACTCCCCCCTGTCTGGAGATCAGGGGGTGGGGCCACCGGCCATGTGACCATTTTCTCCGAGGGCAACCCACTGAGTTCCGCCACCTCTTTTCCCAGAAAAAAAAGCCCTGCCAAGGAGTAACCTTGGCTCCCATATACTAGCCATGCCATTCTGCCAGTTACATTGGCCACATTGGAATGTCTCGATGTACGAGGAAAAATGAACACTAGCCAGACATTATTGGACTCGATAGTGGGATGCCGGGTGATTAAGCGCGCTAGAAAATCTAACCACCCCTCCTTACAGACTTATGTCGATTATTCAGATTCGTCCTATTGTACTAATTCACCAACAACTAGGGGTGGTCCAAACCCAGTGTGAGTGGATCATTTACACTCAAATTGGATCTTGCTTGCATTGGAAACTAGGGATTGGACGTCTCTCTGCTCCCCCTCTTTCTGCTGAATGCAGCACTTTTCCCACCTAATAAAGTGGATTCCAGCTCACAGCTGGTGCCACAGTACTTTATCTCTAAGGTATCACAAGACTGTTATTTTGGTTAAATCAATACTCTCCTATTGGGGAATCAAAAGGAAAGCCTGAAAATAGAACCACAAGCCAGAGTTCTTAGCAGTCCTCTGATCCTCCTGTGGTTGCAACAGCTATCGCAGCTATGGAAAACCCTTTAATGTGAACGAGGACAGCCAATAACAAGCTCTCCCTTACATGGCCTCCACCCACTTTCTGAAAAGCTCAGTGGGTGCCAAGGGGAAGTAGTGGCAAGCTCCATGGCACCCACGGGCGCCATGTTGGGGAATCCTGGATAAGGCAAAGAGTTCTAGGGTTTAAAACAAACGAAAGCCTTGGAACTGGTTTCTAAACCCAGGGTTTAAGACACAGAGCATGCAGAGAGTGAGAAAGTGTTTCTGAGCACATGTAAACCAAATTTCATTCCCACTGAAGAATACTGATCCAGGTGCCCTGCTCAATAGCTCTGAGTCTACCTTGGCTGGTTACTCATACGCCGACAGTTGCCAAAGGCTTCCGTCTGAAACAGGTTACCAGCCTGCATTGAAAAGCAGTGTTTAGAATGCTTTGGCTGTGTTTAAAGCTGCAATAGGGAGGCAATCCAGAATGCTGGCTGCCAGACACCTGTTGGGGAGGCCTTCTTGGCATCCTCGCCAACCACTGGTGTCGCAGAATATTCACATGCACTCCAATGGCTGAAGATAAAGGGTCAGTCATGAAATGTTGAATTAAAAAAAAAAGTCAGTGCAACTGCTGTGAGGGAAGTGGAAGATCAGTATGGCTGGGAGAAAATCCCCTCTATCAAGCCAGGCAGGAATAAAGGAGGCATAGGGTGAAAAAACACAAAGAGCATACAGACAGGATAGTCCATACGATGGCATGGGGTGCAAAGAGGCTGAACTTATCATATACAGATACTATACAGACCTTCACCTGTACTTCTCCCTTACTGAGGTTGGGCGGCTGTGTGTTTAGATTCCAGCATGGTTGGGTCATTAGAATAGTAAAAGCTAAGGAACCAGACCGTCTTCAGAGGTAACATGTACTCCCTTTCCCCGATTCCTCGCATGCTCCTGCAAAAGCAAGCCCTCGTTCACATTTTCAAGAAGAAAATATTTATAGACTTAAGCACCGTGGAGCAGAAACAAGCCAGGTGCACATCCCAAAAAGTCAATTAGGAATTTTAAAAAGCTCCAACAGGTAGAGTGCCATATAGGGGATATGCACACCTTCGGTAGGACAGCGCAACCAGCTTCCTTTCAGCCTTCACCTTCATTCTCCACTCTGCCGGTGTCAACATTTTAAAGTAAGATGATCACACACAGACCTGGTGCAGACAAAGGGCTGCATGACCCAGATAAAGGGCTCGCCAGACCACTAGCTAAAGCCTGATCGGCTAAGATATCAAGTGTCTGTTTCCTCCCAGCCACAAGATGAATGGCCTCCTGCGTATCTGCGTGTGCCACTTGCAGGCTCCCGTTTGTTCTATGCAGCTCTTGCATGCAGCTTTTCAAGTGAATTCTGCTATTCCACAACATGCAGCCAAGCCACCCACCATGGCGAAGCACACCCTACAGTGGCATTCAGAGATTGGTAAAGAAAACAATATGATTATACTATTCAGCCTTTCCGTTCTACAATGCAGTCGATAATATATAAAATACAATTAAAGTTTAGAAGAATAAAGACATAAAACATTCATTAAAATAATGAGACCTAAATAGAACAGTACCCAACAGGCTTCCCAAGTTACTAGACCTCAATAAGGAAACTTTGCTTTTCCTTTCTTCATTTCAATCTCTGCTAATACCAGGGACAAGGAACCATAGATGCTCAATCTCTCAAATTCCAGAAGTATGGCCCTCAAGCCATCTGTCACAAAAAGCTTTCAAACAATTGGACACCAAAATTAACATGGAATAGGTGCCAAGCGACTGCCACTCAGGAAGCTCCACCCACATTAGGAGCCACCACCCAAAAGACCTTGCCCTTGGAGATCACAGCTTGACCTCTTCAAAGGCAGGGCAACCAAACAAAGACTTTAATCGTGGTTAACAGGCAGGTCTTCACATGAGAAGGCAGCCCTTGAGACATCAGTCGTTTGCTATTCAGGGGTTTATAGATCACAAACACTAGAGGCTACCAATCAATTGCAAACTCTCCGCACCAAACATCAGGTGAGAGGCGGAAAACCACCACAGAGGAAGACTAAGAGCTAATGAATGAAATATTATGAAATCTCTCAGCCCAGTGACGCATTCCAAGAGAAAAACAAAATTACTGAGTGGGAGACACTTCCGTGAACCGCTTGCTTTGATCTTCACAAAGCAACCACTAAAAAAGAAATTTCACAGCCAAAGCGAAACTGGCAAGGTGAATAATTCAATTTCCCCGCCAGCCGCAGCCCTTCGCCCACACACCATTTCTAGCTCTCCTGGAATTTCTGACCATGGGCACAGCCGAATCAATGAATTACTATTCTAGTTCCCCATTTCTGAGTCACGACTTGCTTTATTTGCCGTCTCACAACATTTGCCACCTCCTCTTGACAACCACTATCGCTGCATTGTTTGTGGAGGCAGGCAAGCTGGCAGGCGGGTAATTTCGCTGCAGCTTTTTTATCTAGCCTGGCAAATGGGAAATTGCCCAGTAGCCGCCCCAAAGGGGTGGGGGAAATTTGCATCTGGAGCTGTTTGCAGCACAAACACATGGTTGCCAAGGGGGTGACCTCACATGCTTTACCAAGAGCGCCTACTGCTCTGAGCGGCCAGTGAATCAGCCTCCCAGGAGCCGGGTGGGAAGCTTCAAGAGAACAGGGCTGGTATAGATTAGTGACTAAACAAGTTATAAATCCAGACCTTCCAGATCACAATCTTGCCTCTGCCACCAGTTCACTTAAATCTCAGCCTCTCTTTCTTCCCAACCTGAAAATGGGAATAATAATACTGGCCTACCTTATAGAACTGTCGTAAGGATCACAAGATAGGTGCATTAACATTAAATGTTATATACCTTTTTCAAAAGGAGAAAAAGTGAAGAACGAGATACAAAGTGTGGGCACGTTTCCAGTCCACTCCTCTTACTCTCTCCGTCCCTTTCCCCGGCTTGTTCCCATTGCCTTGTCTCGTCTTTCTCTTCCTTTATCAACACTTTTGCTGTCAAAATGTGCACGAAATGCTCCTTGTGACGTTCACCTTTGGAACAAGCCACCCGAAGCAAACGTGCACACAGCAACCCCAATGCCTGTATCGTCTTTAGGAAAGCAGCTTCAGAGAAGGCAATGGGAAGAAATTGAGATGCTTAACGCTTTCCCTACTAACTGCCTCCAGCCACGAGCCTCTGTGGTTGACCTCAGGCCAGTCACTCGCTCTCGGCCTAACCTACTTCGCAAGTTTGTTGTGATGTTAAAATGGAGGCAGGGCCAAAAACCTACCGCCACCAAATGAACTAGGGGCAGAGATGCGATTTGAACCAGAAACTTCACAGCTCAATTACACAGCATGACCTTGTGAAGTAGGCCCTGATATGGAAGAGATAAATCAACATCAGGCCAATTTCCAAATAATCATCAGAAATTTGATTTGATATTACATGCGTGCGCAACTATAAAACCGATGCTCTCAAGTTAGCTTTAGAGAGCCAGTGTGGCATAGTGGTTAGAGTGCATGAACCAGGATATAGGAGAATCAGGTTTGAATCCTCACTCTGACATAGAAGCTTGTTGGGTGACCTTGGGTGACTCATACTCTCAGCCTAACCTACCTCACAGGGTTGTTGTAAGGATAAAATGCAGGAGGGGAGAATGATGTAAGCTGCTTTGGGGTCGACTGGGGAGAAAGGTACGATATAAATGGAGTAAGATTTAGGTAATTGTGTTTTAAACAGAACGGAGGGGAAAGGCAAACTCCACTCCCAGTTTCCTCCGCTGAAGATCTTGCAGCACTCAGCAACAGCCAGGCACCCACGTAAAGGGAACGGCCACCCAATGCCCAGCCATGCTGTCTTTAAAAAGCTCAGCCACACAGCACAGAGCGCCTGGGTCTAAATGCAGAAGCTCACATCGTCAGTCGAGATGAGCACAAAGTTTTTTAAAGAGGGAACCTACGGCGAGACGCGCAAGTTAAATATAAAACTGTGAGCTGCTTTCAAAGGCATCTGTTTAAAAAAACACACACACACACACAGCGTGGGCAAGAGGCTTTGAATGAAACTATTCAGGATTATAGGGTGCACCAGCCAAAAGTTTCAGGATCCTGACCCACAATGACCAGGGAGGCACAAGATCTTTCTTGACTTAAGTTCTCTTCTGGGTCCACTCAGTTCTTCATTGGGATATCAGAAGCACTGGGATGATGAGAGCAAAGCCGGCTGAGTCCTAGAGTGACCAGTCTGGTGCCTCTGAGATGCTCACAAGATGATCTGGACACGTTGCTAGTCCTTGTGGTTGAGGAACAAAGGCTGCTTCCAAACATGTTGGATAATCCACTTTCAATACTCTTTAGTGGACATTTGGAACTGCTTTTCCATGTGTGGAACAAAAAATTCACTTCCAAAGGATTGCTAAAGTGCATTGAAAGTGCATTATTCAACGTGTGTGGAAATGGCCAAAAAAAGGTTGCCCAAGAACAAACAAATACAATGTTTTGAAAACAGAAAACCCTGGGGAGGGGGGATACTCTGCCAAGTTCCAACTCCTTCATCACGGCTGCCAGGTCTTGCATCTCCGTACAGCCCATTGCTTCTGGGTGTTCAAGTACCAACCTTTCTTCTAAAGCTCACGATCAAAAAGTAAGGATGACCACACCCTACCATCTCTCCTACAAATATGCAACCAACATATAGTGAACTGTATCACGTAAACTGCTTGATCTACATAAATTATACCAGTTGCAAAAATTTGGAGGAGGAATAGGTTAAAATTCCAACATCTCCCGCTCCCCAAAGACTTAAGACAACAGGAGAACAGCTTGCAGGAAACATCAGAACCAAGATGGATCATTTCGAAGCTCAAGAGGGAAGCTCAGGAGCCAAACCCTGTGTGGAAAAGGGTTTCAGCACATCCTCCCAAGCACACAAACAAAGTACAAGTACAAAAGATTTGACACTCCAGGCCAGAACACTGGGTATTCTCTAAATTCTCTCCCATGCAGCACCGTGAGCCATGGTGAACAACCGCCAAGGAGACATCTCCATTCAGAATTAAGTTTTGCCAAAGTTAAAATTCACAAGAACACAAAGGATTGGGAGGAAATCCAAGAAAATCAGAACAATTCGCGCATCATTAAAGCACTCGATAGGCTGAGAGGCTATATCCAATCCAACGCCGGGAGCAAGTTATAGAATGGGTACAACTGGAGCCAGCCATTCTCTTCCCGACTCACTGCACTTGGGGTTTCCTTGGAGTCTGCCACGAGTTCAAGCCGCCATTTTGCCAGACACCCCAAAGTGAGCATTGGCCAGCAAAATGGAGGTCACGGAAAACAAGTAAGACAACTAAATCACCAAAGAAGGTGACCGAATATTACACAGATCAACAAAGCCGCTGGTCAAAAGGGGGTTTAGAGCCGACCTTGGGCCAGTTGGCACACAGAGAAAGAGGGCTGGGTCTAGGCAGTCTTTTATTTGAATACATTAAAAGGCACCCCCCAATCTGAATTTTAGGGGAGGGATCTTGACAGACAGCAGATGTTCTGATGAATAGCAGACACTCCATTGCCAAGGCAGCGGCTGACTGCCTCGTGCCGCCCAGCCCTTCTTTCAAAGGTTTTTCCAGGACACAAGAGAAAAGGCATAATTTGACAGCTGCTGGAAAATTCCCAAGGCTGAGATGGGAAGACCGAGATAGACCCGGGGTGTTTCTAAAGAGGGGGGCCCTTTTTCAAGAGGCAAAAGCTGTGTTCCCTTCAACCCACTTGTGCTTTCAAATGTTGGCATCCTTCCAAGAATGAAGACATATTACCAGTGCCAGACTGTCATTTCAGGTTTCTGCCAAGGACATTACAGGGCCAACCTCACAGGCAACGATTCATACCTAGGAAAGGGTTGGTTGGTTGGTTTGTACAGGGGAACAGTTTCAGATAAGCAGCTGTGTTGGTCTGCAGTAGAACAGCAGGATTTGAGTCCAGCGGCACCTTAAGAGACCAACAGAACTGTCAGGCTTTCGAGAGTCAAAGCTCCAGATAGAGAGAGAGGGTATCTGAAGAAGGGAGCTCTGACTCTAGAAAGCTCATATGCTTGAAAAATCTTGCTGGTCTCTTAAGGTGCCGCTGGCCTCAAACCCTGCAGGAGGGAATATTTCTCATCCTCTACCCTGCGCTCTGCCTGGAAAGAGTCAACAGCTCTCCAGCTGGAGAATGGCATTCTTCTCCTCCCACCCTGCTCCCTTGGCCGTCAACTCCCATGTCCCTTTGCTGTGTGCAGGGGAAGGGAAAAAATCCCATTACGCCACACTCGCCAAGCTCCCAGGCCTTAAGGTATTTTGCAGTGTGGAAGGCCCTTCCCAAACGCAGCAACCATGCAGTTGGGGTGAAAACAGGCTGTGCCATCAGTTTCCATGCAAACCCCTAAGCCATTTTCGGGATCTGGCAATCGCCTCCAAACAGGGTCCTGATCAGGTTGCCAACTCTGGGGTGGCAAATTCCTGGGGAAGAGAGCAGGGTTTGGAGCGCCCTTTTCTCCAGGGGACCTGATCCCTGCCAGCCTGGAGAACGGCATGATTCCGGGAAATTCCCGGCCCCGCCTGGAGGTTGGCACCCGCGGCCCCGATGCGGCCCTCACCTGGCCTTGAGCTCCTTGAACTCCTCCCGGACTTTGCTCAGCTCCAGCTGCAGGCGCGCCCTCTCCTTGGCCACCGAGTCGAGCGTCTTGCGGGCGTCGGCCAGCTCGGCCTCGTAGGCCGACTTGATGCCGGTGACCTCGCGGCTCACCTCCTCCTCGGACTCGGTGATGCGGAGGCGCAGGCCGGCGTTCTCCGACTCCAGCGAGCGCACCTTGTCGATGTAGACGGCCAGGCGGTCGTTCAGCTCCTGCAGGTCTTCCTTCTCCTGCAGGCGGGTGATGCGCGCCGGGGAGAGCGGCGTCGAGGCCGCCCCGCTCCGGGTGGCCCTCTTCTGCCCGGGGGTCTCCATGGCTGGCGCTTCAGGCCTGGGAATGACGACGGACGGCGGAGTAACGCGGGGCGCTCCGGTGGCCTTTCCCTGCCTCTGCGCGCCTCTCCGGCTGACAGTCTGCCTGAGTCACCGCCCGGGAAAGCTCATATATCTTCGGGAAGGGAAAAGCAGGGAGGGGAGAAGGGATGGGCGGTGTTAGGCACACACAGCCCGGCCTCTCATTTGCCTATTTAAAGGCGCCTCTCGCCTGGGCGAGCCGTTCTGGACGGGCCTCCTCGCCTCGGGTCTCCCCCTGCCCTGACTGGCTGCTTAACGGCGTTTTTACGCACGGGAGCCGGGAGTGATGGAGCCCCTCTGTCTACGGGGAGGGAAGTTGAATATTTATTTATTTGATGAGATTTATAATCCGCTCTCCCGCAAGCCGACTCAGAGCTAGAGTTGCCAGTCTCCAGGGGGTGGCTGGAGATCTCCTAGAATTACAAGTGATCTCCAGGCCACAGAGTTCAGTTCCCCTGGAGAAAATTGTTGCTTTGAAAGGTGAACATTATACCTTGCAGAAGTCCCTCCCCTCTCCAAACCCCACCCTCTCGAGGCTCCACCCCAACAATCGCCAGGAATTTCCCAACCTGGAGCTGGCAACCCTACTAACAACAACTAGAATACCTAGGGATAAAACAATGGTAATATAAATCATTAAAATCAACAGTAACACAGATTATTGCTTGCAAGCATTAACACGGTCGATAATGTTTAATGCAAAGAGCGCAATGGATCCAGAAGCTCCCCCGTGCGCTGCTTGTTGGGACTCGGTAGGGGAAGGAAAAGCATTCTGCACATGCTCAGAGGCACTCCATGTTCCTAAATTAAGTGCCCCGATTCAGAATAGACCTTAAAATAAGTTAGTAGCACACTGGCTCTCTTGATCCTTTCGTTTCTACCATTTTTCCCCACTGAAAATCACCCCTTGCCAACCTGCTGGAATCTAGTTGGCCATTAAGGTGCTACTGGACCCGAATCTTGCTATTCTACTATAGAGCAACATGGCTACCCGCCTGAAACTAGGCTCCTATACAGTTTCCCTGCTACAAGTTTTACGGTTTCCAAACTCCAGGTAGTGGCTGGAGATCTCCCAAAATGACAAATGATCGCCAGATACCAGAGATCAGTTCCCAGGGAGAAAATGGCTGCGCTGGAGGGTGACCCCAAACAAGTCTGCCAACTCTGGGTTGAGAAATTCCTGGAGATTTGGGGGTGGACCCTGGAGAGGGCAGGGTTTGGGGAGGGGTGGGTCCTCAGAGGGGCATAATGCCATACAGTCCACCCACAAATCAGCCATTTTCTACAATGCAACTAATTTTTGTTGTCTAGAGATCAGTTGTAATTCCAGGAGATCTCCAGCCACCACCTGGAGGATGGCACCCTTACCTCAATGAGGTCCCTCTCCTGTCTAAACCCCACTGGCTCTAGGCTCCAACCTCAAAATCTCCAGGAATTTCCCAACCTGGAGCTGTCACCCTAGGTGTTGGACTAGAGTTCAAATTCTTCTGCAGCCACTGGCTGACTTTGGGTAAGCTTCTGCCTCCCTCTCTAGCCTCCCTCACAGGGTTGCTGTGAAGTAAACACGGAGAAGGAAGAGAACTATGAGGCCTTGAGCTCTTACGAAGAAGGGCAGGATACCAGTATGAAAAACAGATCAAAAGCCCTTCTTCCCCTACAAATCATAGTTCCAATATGCTTTATGGTGGAATTTTTTTTAAAAAAAATTGTTTTAAAAAGACAGTGGAACCGCATGTGATGATAGAAAATGCCATTAAGTTGCAGCCCACTTATGGCAACCATGTACAGTTTTCAAGGCCAGAGACATTCAGGGGTGGTTTGCCATTTCCTTCCTCTGCATAGCAGCCCTCAACCTCCTTGGCGGTCTTCCATTCAAGTATTAACTTAGGGCCGAACCCCGTTTAGCTTCTGAGATCTGATGAGACTAGGCCAACCTGGGCTACCCCGAGCCATCCAGGTCAGGGTACATCTATATATAGCTATATCTTAAATTGCATTTTTATCTTGCCCCCAAATCCAATCAGAATGAGTGATATACACTTTCCTAGGTGTAAGATTCATAGAATATAATGAGACTTAATTCCAAGTAGACCTGTTTAGGAATGCTCTCATAAACACAGGGCTTGGTGTCTTACTATGGAAGCCAGCTGCTAGGTGAAAAGTACCAAATATGTATATTATTTTTGTTTTTATTAGATTCTGACTTCTTCCGTACATAGTTCCCCCCTCCCTTTTATCTTCACCACAATCCTATATTGCAGGATTATAAATTAAAGTATTCATTTATAAGAGGCAGTGACAGTTCCAAGATCACCCAGCAAAGCTTTGTGGCTGAATAGATATTTCAACCCGGGAATCCCGAATCCTAGTATAAGAGTCTAATTAATACACCACACAAAGATCTCAACTGAACATACACATATCCTCCCTTCCTAATGACAAAACACCCACATTCCCAAATTGGTAAAGAGTCCAGTAGCACCTTTAAGACTAACCAACTTTATTGTAGCATAAGCTTTCAAGAGCCACATCTCTCTTCGTCAGTTGCATGGTGCATCTGACAAAGAGAGCTGTGGCTCTTGAAAGCTTATGCTACAATAAAATGGGTTAGTCTTAAAGGTGCTACTGGACTCTTTACTATTTTGCTACTACAGACTAACATGGCTAACTTCTCTGGATCTATTCCCAAATTGGTAATTCTGCCAGCAGTCTGAAATTGTGGCAAAAAAAAAAGAAATTGTTTGGGAGACACATTCGTATGACGCACTGAAACAAATATGAAGCTTTACAGTACTTCAATATACAAACAACGATTGTCTCAGCAATAGGAAATTTAATGCAAATGGCATTGGGAGGGGAATGAATAGCGCTAAACGACATATATTTCATTCTAAGTGATTGTTAGGAAAGGACGCTGGAAAGCAGAGGCGGGGGGGAGGCAGCATTTGCATATTCATTATTTTGCTTTTATAAAACGCATTTTTAAAAGTGACACCTTCAGACTGGGGAAGAACACAGTATATACTCAAAATCACTTGTTCTTGCATTTATTTGCTATTTTAAAAGCTGCTTCTTGTCAGAAGGGCACGGCACTCTACGCTGGCACAGAAACATTTCGAATTTAAGCTTTTAAAATATGTATGTGTGTGCGCGTGCACAGAGGTCATTTAGTAGAAAAAGAGCTGGAGGAACGCATTAGCATAACTCATTAGCATGTGCCACACCCCCTGACATCACCTTTCCTGGCTGCTTTGGACCCTATCCTGGCCATTCAGGGCTGAAATTGGGCCCAAAATGGCAAAAAGGGGCTGAATATGGCTGAAAAGGGGCACAAAATGGTCAGGATCGGGTCGCTGCTGAACAGGAGAGTGATCCACCACCCATCAGAGGCCCGATCTAGGCCGTTTCGGCCCCAATCCGGGACGAAACAGGCCTAAAATGGCCGAGAGTCAGGTGGGCGGGGCCACTTGACATGTTACCTCTTTGGGGAACTACTGGAACTGCGTTCCTGCACATTCCCCCTCGAAATGAGCCCTGTGCGTGCATATACACACTCTATTCCAGGGAAAGATACTCTGCACATGCTTAGAGCCAATCTGCCTGAGGGGCCAGAATGAGACAGCAGCCCTGCTGCAAAAAGCAGTTTGAAGAAGCAGTGTCCAACTCTTTTTTTAAAAGTAGAACTTTGAGGCAGTCAATACCCAGAAAGGCCTTTCTGTCTAGGTACCACTTTTCACCCTAAACTTTAACTTACAAATGTTGCAGAATTAGCAGCGTTAGCAGCTAAAAGACTGGTCTATGAATCAAGAAAGATCTGGGTTGAATCTTGCCTGTTGCCATAACCACAGGAGGCAGCATCACAAGCCGCTTGTCTCTACCTCAGCTTCAACTAGAGGAAATAATAATCTTGGCCTACCCTGCAGGGCTGTTGAAAAGATTGAGATCATGTCTCAGAGAAGCATTCTGAGCACACAAAATAGCTAAAGGCAAAGGAGTCTAATCCTTGCTCAACTACAAAACTCACTAGGTGATCTTAAGCCAATCATCCCACTGTGCAGCCATGGGGTTGCCAGCCTCCAGGTGGTGGCTGGAGATCTCCCGGAATTACAACTGATCTCCAGATGGCAGAGATCAGTTCCCCTGGAGAAAATGGCTGCTTTGGAGGCATTATACCATTCACCTTGCAGCCCTGTTGTGTCCCACAACTTGTGAAGAGAAAATGAGAATGGAACAGAGAAGATAACCACTCTTGCTGGGAGCTCCTTGGAGTAGAGTTTAAGTACTGTCTATTCTTTATATAATAAAATATGTAATCCTAAATGTTTCTAATTAGAAAGCAGATCACCCAAACTGCTGCAAAACTAAAGAGAAGCCTTTGATCCTTGCTATAGACCAGTAGGCCTGGGGGGGGGTGCCTGGCACTTGGAAGGGGTGCTAGGAAAAGAACAACAGGCCCATGAAGTTCAGAGTCCTAAAGCAAGTGCAGTTTTCCTGCCTGCAATAATCTGCACCCAGGACTGCAGAGAACAGAAAACTTGCAGAGACGTTTTATTGACCTTCATTCGATTTGTGGGGTTAACTCCCCCCCCCACCGGGGTTGCCAGCCTCCAAGGTGGTGGCTGGAGATCTCCCAGAATTATAACTTATCTGCAGGCCATAGAGATCAGTTCCCCTGGAGAAAATGGCTGCTTTGGGGAGTATGGCATTATACACTGCCGAGGTCTCTCCCCTCCCCAACCCCTGCCCTCTTCAGGCCCATCCCGTACATCTCCAGAAATTTCTCACCCTGGAGTTGGCAACCCTACCACTCGCCCCATTATCTCTACCTGACTTGAGAAACCTGGCTTGCTTTGTACTAACAGTGTTGTCCCCCCTCCCCCCATGGCTTTGAGAAGGAACAGAGCAAAGTTTGCTTTCTTCCCCTTTCTTAACGTTGCGTTAATGCCACGCAGACCTTTGCACACACCAAGTTGCATGTGAACAAGAGCATGCAGGAACCTATCCACCCTCTGCTATGGAAGACGTGGTTGGGGCATTGGGTGGCAGAGAAGATTTTTCCACTTCTCCCCTCGCCCCTGGTCAAAGAATTTGAGAAACTGCCTTGTACAGGGACTTCTCCATTCCTTAAAAAGAAGACGAACTGTGCCTAGGGGCTTCTGAATTGGCCCACCTACAGATGTCTAAGCAGCTCCAGCTTGAGGATTAGCTTACTTACCACCCTACCCATCAAAAAGGAAAGAGGATTGTGCCCAAGTCATTTTTTCCTCAATAGCTTTGTGGCAAATTTCTCTGTCTTGACCTGCAGCAGCAGCTGAATACAGAAGAGGCTCCAGATTCCACAGCTAGATCAACTTGACTCTATTTATTACCTCCTTTTAGTTGACACACTTGTGTTGTCCTCCAACCAAAGGCTTCTCCAGTCCCCCTGATAAGAACTACGCTCTATCCTGATTGGCTACACAGGTAGCCTGAATGTGCTCTCGATTGGCTCCCCTAACCTGATTTTCAAATAAGGTTATTGTTTTGTTTGAAGCTTTAAGGTTGCTGTCCCAGCCCTAATTTTATGTATATATGTTTACTCGACAAACGTGTATCTCAGGCCTATGCAGAAACGGGTTCTACAGTCATTTCCTTTCCTTAGGCAATGTTAGGTCAGTGGGAGAAAGACTCCGTAACAATTAATGGACCTTGAAATAAGAAAGTATTCAACTGACCTGACCTTACTCAGAGGTAAACATGCATAGGATTACGGTGTAATTTAGTTTCGCCAATGAGTTGGGAACCATGGGCTCCACCATTATGTTGCTTTACATATTATCTGTTGCTTTGAATATGTACTCGTATATACTGCTTGTGCTTCATGTTGTCTAATGTCAATCCTAGAATGGATTAGGCCCTGTTTCAGCAATCCTTCAACCCTGTATTGGATCCTTGCTAATGCTATGTCTCTGTAAACTTGTAGTCATCTACCCTATGGCATTGTTTATGGAAATGTCCTTGACACTGTATGGAAATGCCTAGTCCTTGCTACTGATTGTACTGATCTCACACTATGTAATCCACCTTGAGTCTCAGCGAGAAAGGCGGACTATAAATGACATAAATAAATAAGTAAAAATTTAAATCTGAAGTGCAAACATGCTTTTACTTTAAGGTACCTAACTTTTACACATATCGTTTAAGATTAGGTTACATAATAGCAATAGTCTCTTGCTAAAAGCAAGTCTCATTCAACAGTTCTTTCTTTTGAGCAAAAGATATTGCATGAGAGGCTGTAATATTAGGCTTTAAATTTCTAATCCTCAGGTTTCTAGTCTAACATTCTGTTCTTATAGCGTTAAAGACAGGTTGCCATTGAGAGTTAGTTGGCAGACCAGAAAGGGTATTCTAGAGGTAGAATGCTGGAATTCAAAAGCATTTACTTTTCCAATATTACTTGGTTTGCAGACCATTGAAACCTACCTATATGGTTAAGCGGTACAGTTCCCAGTAAGAAACCCTAGAGATTTTTAAAAATATATTTATTAGAGAAAAACAAAAAATAAAAACGATTGCAAACAAAAAAAAAACCACCTAGGGATTGTAATATGAATATCTTGCATACATCTGCAAGTATTAAATTTAAGGCAATTATTTTCTTCCTGTGGTTCTGGTGAAACTGGAGTTCTTGGAGTTCATCAAGAACTGCTCAAGGAAAAGACCATAATTAGCAGCGAATATACTCTGAAATTTGCCCATCCACATCTGGTCTTTCCTTGTGATACACACAATTATGTTAGGCATGTTTCTCTCTGTCAATGCATGCAACCAAATGTGGAAACTGAAGCTATTGGGTGACTTTTGAAAAGGACTGAACAAAGGGATGAGAAGCTGACTATCGATAGCCATCACAGCTGCTAGACACATAAGCCATTTTCACACTGCTTACCAGCCACGGAACATTGCGCCAAGCTCCTGGAACGACAGCGTCTTCCTGGTGCAATTTCCCGTCATAACTACGGTTCTCGCACAAAATCGTGCCAGGAAGATGCTGTTGTTCCAGGAGCTTGGAGAGATGTTCCGTGGCCGGTAAGCAGTTTGAAAACGGCCATAGAGGCAGTATAACTCTTAATACAAGATGTTCAGGAAAAGCAACAGACCAGGCTTTAATGACTTTTGTATGAACATCTCTCAGAATCCACAGAGATATCCCAAGGCACCTGTATCTGCCCACTGTGGGAAACGGAATGTTGGACTTCATGGAACTTCAATCTGATCCAGGAAGGCAGTAATTATGTTCTTACAGAGGCTTTGTACCAGTATATGATAGTTAATGGGATGGAACCTCCATGTTCAGAGACAGTATACTTCTCATTGCTAAATGCTGGGTGGCAAATAACAAGGCAAAGGGTAAACCACTCGTATTTATGCCTAGTTTATGAGGTCCCATAGACATCTGAGCGGCTGCTGTTGAAAACAGGATGCAGGAATAGATAGATCTTTGACCTGGTTGGGTCCACCACTACCTTAGACCAAGTCAAACTATTGGTCCATTTAACCCATCAGAGTCTGCCCCGACTGGTGATAGCCTTGCAGGTTCTCAGGTATGGCTTTGCCTTTCCCCTGGACCTGATACTTGTAATCTGTAACTTGAGATGGGAGGGCTTGAACCTGGGTTCTTCTGTATGTGTTTATCCCAGGCCACAAAGTGGTTTCCTTGAAACAGAGGCTCCTTGGAAGCTTATCAGGAGTTTCTTGTTGAGAAGATTAATTATTAGTGAACAAGATTTTTGGAGGTCGGCTTGTCTGCGCTTAGCACAGGTTAGAGAAAGCATTGCACACAAACTATGGTGTCCTTTCTGTTCAAAATGAGCTTGCAGTTTAAGAGACCTATCTGCCACCAAATGCACACCGCAAACAGACAGATGCATGTGGAAAGGGTTATACGCAAGTGCAACATTTGACAATCACCACTCTGCAGTACTAAAAGTCAGGGGTGCAAACTCCAAGGAGGTTTGAGGGCAGACCCTGGTGGGGAGGGAATTCAGCAGGGACGTGATCACGCCATAAGTTCACCCACTGAAGCTGCCATTTTGCCCAGGAGAACTGATTTCTGTAATCTGGCAATCAGTTTTAATTCCTGGAGAACCTCAAGTCCCACCTGGAAATTGGTAACCCTGATTGAAAAGGATACAACACATGCTTTATGGTTTGTGGGGCAGAGTTAGCAAAATGTGAAAATGTTAAACAATAGCCCTAAAATGCCATAAAATGGAAGATAACCCAGGCAGTGCCATTTCTTTCTTTCTTTCTTTCTTTCTTTCTTTCTTTCTTTCTTTCTTTCTTTCTTTCTTTCTTTCTTTCTTTCTTTCTTCTATCTATCTATCTATCTATCTATCTATCTATCTATCTATCTATCTATCTATCTATCTATCTATCTATCTATCTATCTATCTAGTATTATTAAACCTAAACATAATCTGGAAAAAGTGCAGGAAAAGTGCAGAAAAGGGCAACTAGAATGATTAAAGGGATGGAACGCTTCCCCTATGAAGAAAGGTTAAAGTGCTTGGGGCTCTTTAGCTTGGAGAAACACGACTGAGGGGTGACATGATAGAGGTTTTCAAGATTATGCATGGGATAGAACAGGTAGAGAAAGAAGTATTTTTCTCCCTTTCTCACAATACAAGAACTCGTGGGCACTCAATGAAATTGCTGAGCAGTCGGGTTAGAACGGATAAAAGGAAGTACTTCTTCACCCAAAGGGTGATTAACACATGGAATTCACTGCCACAGGAGGTGGTGGCAGCTTCAAGCATAGACAGCTTCAAGAGGGGATTGGATAAACATATGGAGCAGAGGTCCATCAGTGGCTATTAGCCATAAGGTATAGATAGAACTCTCTGTCTAGGGCAGTGATACTCTGTATTCTTGGTGTTTGGGGGGGGGCAATCAGTGGGAGGGCTTCTAGTGTCCCTTCCCCACTGGCAGACCTCCTGAGGACACCTGTTGGATTTTTTGGCCACTGTGTGACATAGAGTGTTGGACTGGATGGGCCATTGGCCTGATCCAACATGGCTTCTCTTATGTTCTTATGTTCTAATCCCAACAATTGATAATCTCTCTCCCTCTCACTTTAGCTATGTTGGAAGCATTTATATCCCATGCAAACTCTAAGCACATAGTTCCCAAGGCTGCTTAGAAAATAAAGAGTGATTAATATCACAGTTAAACGCATTAATCATAATTAAAATCACATTAAAGCAATAATTCATAACCACTTACGATTATTAGCAGCATGTCAATAGTCACTCTATTCCCAAACACGCACAAAAGGAATCAGCACAAATAATCACTAGGCCAAAAGCTCGAGCAAACAGAAGGAGTTTTCATCTGGCATCTAGAACTAAACAAATGAACCACTGTGCAGAGAGAGTTTCATGGCAGAAAGGGTGCTATCTCTCGTAACCAGCCACCGCGCCTTTGAGGGTGGAGGCAGAGTGGCACAGAGAAAGGCCGCTGGCAAATTTCACATGGGAGCAGGCTGTTTAGTTATGTTTCAATGCTCCTGTCTATAAAAAATAATTCCTTGCAACTAGAAAACTAGCAGAACAGGCCAGTCTAGAACCTTTCTTCCTGATGTGCCAGTTTCTACTTGCAGGAAGTCTTTTTACTGGAGAGGGAATTCAAAATGTGCATCCTTCATTTCCTCTTTGAAGTGGCACAGTCTGCTTTATTATCACTGTACCAGCTCGTTCTACTGGATGTATATATTCAGGCATATGAAACCGTTGCTAAGAGGAGACCAAACATCCTTCTGTAGGGTAATTAAAAATGAAGGAAAAACCAACAGGCAGTTTCCCAGCAGCATGGGAGTGACTCATTCTGTAGCCAGGGCAACATATGCGCACACACGCGCGTGCACACACACACACTCACATGGCCTTTTATGAACAAGTAATCTAATATCTCCCAGTCAAGGCACGGCAGGAATGAGTCATCAATTGTCAGCAAGCAGGAAAATCTGTCTCCCCGTACCCCCACCCCGCTTTCTATATATCTGTGTGCAACTCCCCTCTGCCACATTGATAGCCACTTCCAAAAACCCACCCCAAGCGATTGTTCCAGAGAAATCACATAGGTGGTCCACCAGCAATTTAGTGTAGCCCAAACTTTTGTTAAAGTGAACTTTAAAGTAAAGTCCCACATGGGGACAGGCTTGTATGGTTTCCCCATTGCTGGTGCAGGGGCTGATACAGTGCAGGAGCAACGGGGCTTCCACATGGCAGGTTTCCCCGCAGTTTCCCTGCCTCAGCCTCCCAGTAGCAGCCATCCCTCCTTTCCCAGGCCACTGGGGTTTTTCCATTTTTTTTTAAATCAGCCATTTAACATTGTTGAGACCATCTTATAACTGTTTGTATAACAGGTTCTCCAGATTCCCAGCTTTCATTTTTTTAAAGTAAGTCTTGAAGCAGCCGCCACTACAGCACCAGGATCTTCACAAAAGGACTGAAGGTAACCTTTGTTTGCGCAAGAAAATATGTTTAAACAATATGTTAATTCTAAAAGGCATATTGTTAAACAGAAGTTCTGCCTGAAACTCCAAAGAGTTCTATCAGAGTTATGCCTGACTTCCCTCCTTAACATTTCGTGGTCATGGCCCCGCCTTCTGCAGCAGCCATTTTGTGGTGCCCACCACCCTATTCAGAATGCGTAAGGTGCTTGCTTGCAGGCTCAAAATGGTTGTGTTTCACAGAACAAAGAGATGGGGGTAGCAATGGGGCAGACAGGTCCCCTATAGTGAAATCTGCAGCACTTCCTGCATTCCCCTTTTGGGGAGCACAAGCCTAAACAGGTCTACTCAGAAGTAAGTCCTTATTATTCAATGGGTCTCACTCCCAGGAAAACATTCATAGGATTGCAGCTAGGGATCCCAGGTTCCCTGGTGGGGGCAGGGGATCCCTCGCTCCCAGCCTCTGCCCTGGGGTTGCCAGCTCCAAGTTGGGAAATTCCTGGAGATGTGGGGGGGGGGGGGTGAAACCTGGAGAAACCTGGAAAAAGTGGAGTTTGGGGAGGAAAAGGACCTTGGCATGGCATAATTCCATACAGTTCCCCCCCCCCCCCACCAAGTAGCCATTTTCTCCAGGTGAACTGATCTCTGTGGCCTGGAGACAAGTTGTAATTCCGGGAGATCTCCAGCCACTACCTGGAGGCTGGCAACCCTACTCTCCCCACACACACACACACACACTCCTGGCCTCTGGGAGGGAAAGGTGAGGGGAAAGTCCTCGGGTGCACTCCCAGAGTACTGTGGCAATGTCATTCCCAGGAGCATTGCCCCAGGAGCGCTCCCATGCTTCACAGCGGGCCGACTTGGGTCCCAAACCGGGAAGTGACATCATCACACAGGAGCACTTCTGTGCTTTGCAGCAGGCCCATTTGGGCCCCAAACAGGGAAGTATAGTCATTGCACAGGCCTGGGAGAATGTGCCCGTGAAGCAGGGTTGCCAGCCTCCAGGTAGTGGCTGGAGATCTCCCAGAATTACAACTGGTCTCCAGGCCACAGAGATCAGTTCACCTGGAGAAAATGGCTACTTTGTGGGGTGGACTCTATGGAATTTATGCCGTGCCACGGTCCTTTCCCTCCCCAAACCCCACTTTCTCCAGGTTTCACCCCCTAGATCTCCAGGAATTTCCCAACTTGGAGCTGGCAACCCTAGTGTGAAGAGCAAAAAGAAGGTGACTGCCAGGTCCCCCCACTCCCACCGGAAGGGTAAGGGGCCTGGCAGCCATAAAGACAGCTGAAAATGACTCCGGTTAACTGCAGGCTCTTCCATTATGTGTTGCCACATTTCTCCCTCTTTCTCTCCCTCCCCTCATTTTTTTCTGTTGTACATCCAGCCTGGAGAACAGTGCTGTTGAAAGCCTGCTTGCAGGTTTTGTGGTGATTCTAACAAAAACATTATACCACTGCTATTTAGGGTTGCCATTGTCCAGATGTGACCTGGAGATCTCCCAGAATGACAACTGATTTTCAGACTGACAAGAGAGATCTGTTCCCCGGAGAAAATGACTGCTTTAGAGGGTGGACCCCATGGCATTATACCCTGCTGAGGTCTCTCCCCAGGCACCTCTCCCAAATCTCCAGGAATTCCCCAGCCAGGAGTCAGCAGCCCTACTGCTGCTTTACATTTTTTCCCTTTTACTAATGGATTATCATGGTTACCTCACTTCCCATTTTATGTCTGCTGAAACACGTTTTACAAGAAACAGCACACAAACCTGCAGGACCTGTTTGCCCACAGAAAACAGTGCATAGGTGTTCAATCATGAGCAGTATTCAAGCAGTATTCAGACCCACCCGAAAAATACAACAGATGCTACGATCAGCAAAAGACAGTAGAGACCCCCTCACCTCTGCAGGAGTATACCGTATACTCTGCAGCTGTGGACAAGTTTACATCAGGACCACAAAGCATAGCAAGAATAAAAGAACATGAAAGACACTGCAGCCTTGGACAACCTGAAAAATCAGCAGTGGCTGAACATAGCCTAACGCAAACAGGGCACAGTATCTTATTCCAGGACACCAAAATACTGGACAACACTTCCAACTACTTTGTCAGACTGCACAGGGAAGCCATTGAAATTCACAAGCATAAGCAAAACTTCAACAGGAAAGAAGAAACCTTAAGAATGAACAGAGCATGGTTTCCAGTTCTGAAAAACACCAGGCTAACAAAACACTCTATACCCGACAATAGCCCTGCAGATCAAGTACCAATCAAGTACCAATCCATATGCAAAAGAACCTCCTCAGGATACAGTGAAGCCTCTCGCCATTAGCATTCCACACCCTGGGAAACTCTTACAGGATGATTCAGCTCAACCCGTAGATACAAATGACCTACATCTTTTCCACACTGTGACACTGAGAGATCTCTGTCTTTTGGTGCTACACCTCTGAAGATGCCAGCCACAGCTGCTGGCGAAACGTCAGGAACTACAATGCCAAGACCACGGCAATACAGCCCGGAAAACCCACAACAGCCATCGTTCTCCGGCCGTGAAAGCCTTCGACAATACATCGAAAGAGAAAGTAGTTTTAGAGTTCCAGTCCCAGATCCTCAATAAGGGTTATCAATTTTTCTTTCTGCTCACATATTCCCACCAGCCTCTTGAACCAGTAAACAGTGCAGCAGCTGAAGTGATTTTGGTGGGGTGGGGGCTATCCCAGGACAGGTGATAGCAAGGGAATTGGGGACGCAACCAACATTTCCCATTTCAATATGTTCTAAAGTGTTTCCCCTTAATTGTCGGATCATGGGCTTTCATAGAATCATAGAGAGTGATTCCGCACATGTTGGATAATGCTCTTCCAATCCTCTTTATAGATCATTTGGAACGGACTTTTTGTGTGCGGAACAAAAAATCCACCTCACACGACTGATAAAATGCATTGAAAGTGCATTATCCAAGGTGTGCGGAATCAGCCAGAGTTGGAAGGTACCTCTAGGGTCATCTAGTCCAACCCCCTGCACAATGCAGGAAATTCTCAATGACCCCCCGCTCCGACTGGCCCAGTGCTCCCTGTTCCATGCCCAGAAGCTTTGGTTCTGTATAAGTGATAGTGACTGTTTCCTTCTGTTCTCTGTTGCTGTAGCTGCTGGGCATGGAGCAAGCAAGGTTTTTGCTCACTCTGCCTGGCATCATATCAGCAGTACTGTAGACTGAAAGAAGATACAGAAGAGGACCCAGGCAAATGCTGCACCATCTGTAGATACCTGATGGCACCTGCATCTGTCTCTCAGTAATGTGTATGTGCTGGAATCAGTAACAGAGAGAAACCACTGCCTCCCCCCCAATGGGTGTGGCTCCATTCAGTTAATAAAAAAGATCATGGAACTACACTTAAAGAATAAAGAGAAAAACATGCACACAGGTTAGAGAGCCTGCAGAAAGTCTGGGTGATAGTTGCACCCTCACTCAATTCTTGTCAATGAATGCCTGGCATCGAGTCTCTCTACGGAGACATTTGACATGTGAAGAACACGTGTTAGGAGAGGCAATGTTAATCGGGAAGGGTAGTTTAAAAAGACAGAACTAGCGGCAGGGCAAAGGCTTTGCTATATACTGGAGCTGTGTGAAAGGGCTGTGAAATGCCAGAAGGGAAACTTCAGCCCATTATAACCTCTCCAGGTCCAAGCCTGGCTCTGGAAGGCAGCTCCAGCCCACTTCCATTCCTTGCCACCCTCTGTTTGTGATCCCACACAGTTTTAGACTGGAGAGGTAAAATTGACAGAGCCTTGGCAACAAACCCTCTGAACAGCGATCTCCACCAGCTCTGTTTTTTTAAACTACGCCTCCTGGCTAACATTGCGTCTCCCTACACTTGACAAACACAGGCTGAGGTGTCTTGTGTAGCGAGATTCTGGCCCAAAAGTCCATCTAACTGTGATGCCTGCCCAATGGCATTTTTATTTATTATCTATAAATTATTTGCATCTGCTTTACCATACAGTTTGCCTCACCAGATACTTCTCTCTGGACCTACCTATAAAGCAAGCATACTTTCTCCATTGGTCCAAAATCTAGCAGGGAGACTCCCATGGGAGACAGATACAGTCCCTGAGAATGTCATTCCAACTGAATGGAGCGTTAAAGATAAAAATGTTTCCCATGGAAGCTGAAAAAACCGAGCTGAATGATTAAAACCAATAGGTTTAACAATTACTTTAATTAAACCTAAACAAGTTTTTTTTTAACATTACCTCAGTTAACCGTACAACGGCCATTAGGGTTGCCAGCCTCCAGGTGAGGCCTGGCGATCCCTAAGAATTACAGCTGATCTCTGAACAACAGAGATCAGTTCCCTTGAGAAAATGGCTACTATGACTACTGGGGAGGGTGGGCTTTATATCCCTCCCATCCCCAAACCTCATTTCCCAAGGTCTCACCCCCTAAATCTCCAGTAATTTCCCAACCAGGAGCTTGCGTCTCTCACTGCCATACAGGCCAATATGATTCTTCTCATATTGCAGAGACTGTAGCATGCTTAAGGCCTAGTTCTCACTGATGCCTGTGTCTGGGCTGAACCACTTCAGACTGAAGTTCAGCTTGTGTGATTGAATACTGCTCCATGCACAGAAAAACAAGGACAAAATATCCTATATGGCTACACTAGAATCCTTCTCCTTGCCCTGTAGTTTTCTCTGTGGAAAGAATTTATCTGTAAGCACATTTGTTTGGTGCTCACCCAGGTACAGTCTGAGATGGTACCGTACAATCCAAACACCACTTCAGTGCAAACTGAACTGGATACCAGACTCTGGGAGATCTGTGAATGGATCTTCCCAGAATTTAAGAACGGAAGGAGAAACTGTATGGGATCCCAATTTAGGCTGGAGTTGCAGTGCTGACGAGAGGGAGCAGGGCCACCTTTTCCTTTTCCTCACCTTTTCTACAGTTTCATCAGTATAAATCAGCATCACTTGACACGTTGCGTCTTTTACAAGTTCTCCACAGAGCAGGCACATGTCGGATCCTGGGACTGGCTTCTATAAAAAGCAAGAGAACAAACAGGCTTGGAAAGCTGCCGCTCAGGGAGGGAGAACTCCTGCCTTTCTTCCCAAGCTTTTTCCCCCATGCAAAAACAGTGCAGAGGGGAGACATTTCCCCCCTCCGCTCCCCCACCCCATGATTTGCAGAGCAGTTGTGTGCCTATGTGGATCCTTGCCAGTTCCTATAACAAGGAAAGCCTAACATGAGATGTAACACTTGACCAGAGAAGCCAGTAGGTTGTTAGTACATGTTGTTGCCTTTCAGGTATCAACACATCCTTCTAAGCATTTTTCCTTGGATTGCACACCGCCTGGAAAAAACCTTTCTTGGATTCCTACCAGAGGCCAACCAAAAAAACCTTCCAAGCAGGGTTGGCTCCAGCTTTGGGAGGCTTCTGAGCAAGATGACCCCTTTGCAATGTCACAAGGGCCCCTGAGGCACAGCCTGTTTTTTTACTGGAAGGGATGCCCCATTGATAGAGTTTCCGACCTCCAGGTAGAGACTGAAATTCTCCTAGAATTACAACTGTTCTCCAGACCACAAAGATCAGCTCCCCTGGGCTTAAAGGCAGCTTTGGAGGGCATCATACCCCAACAAGCTCCCTCCTCTCCCCAAATTCTGATCTCCCCAAGCACCCCCCCCCTGCACAAACCTCCAGGAAATTCACAACCGAAATTGAAAGAGTTAAGCTTGGGGCAATCTTCCCTTTCTGGCTAGAAGGGGCACTGGGGATAAGCAACAGGATGTGTGCTCTTTCAAATTCCATCCCCCACCCCTTGGTTATAGGTTAGGACTGGGGCAACCACCTAAGCATTCTGGGCCCATAACCTAATACAGTGGCTTTTCTCTGGATCAGTGGAAATACATGTGGCCCTGCCCTAGGGCAGAACTACCTGTTCTTTTTAATTTCCAGATTATTTTGAGTTTCTTTCTTTCTCTGCATCAGTGGTTCCCAACTTGGGGGTCAGGGACCCCTGGAGGGCCATGGAGTTATTGAAAGGGATCTCTGAATTCATATGTACACTAAGCATCATCATTTTGTATTTTCTCAAGCATTGGATACTAATAGTACAACTACTATCATGGGTGGGGGGAGGGATCCACTATTTTTTTAATGTTGAAAAGCGGTGTTTCTACTTGAAAAGGTTGGGAACCACTGCTCTACATGACTGGGGATGCCGTCTCTTACAGGGTTATGATCCTGCAGAAAAGCTCTCACACACTACTTGAACACACACATTTTTCCATTCACATATTCAGCTGAAAGCACAGATGAATGGTTCCCAACCTTTTTGGTATGGTGGCCAACAAGACCAAATTTAGTTGGTATGGTGACCCACATGGGGGGAGGGCAGGAAACAGAGCATGCAGAAATCAATAAAACGGCAAAAACCTGGGACCTGCCTTCACAGGTTTTGTGGCCCGCTTCAGGATTGGGACCCATAGGTTGGGAAATGCTCGTGTTGATGTTCGGAACAGGACAATAGACACGACCCCAATTCCCCTCTACCCCTGCATTTCCTGAAAAGGTTTAAATGCACAGCCGTGAATTTTGGGGGAGGGGATGTGAGTAAATCGAACATGTTGCATGCAGCGTTCTATCTGGGATGACCCGTTCATACAAGTGAGCCTTTGCTCAAAGTCACAGCAATCAGATTATGAAGACGCACGTGCGATCCCGCCTGAAGGATTCCCGTGTAAAAGTGTAGGGTTCTTTTCTTGTGAACAGACGTCTGCAGAGGACAGAACAGTCCGCTGGAACAAAAGGGAGGGCTGCAGGGGCCTTCTGGCAGGAAATTTGGCCGAGATGAGAAAGGCACGGGTGCTGGAATATTTGTGGATCCTCGGGACATGCTGTCCATACAGCACTCTTGTAAAAAGACGAGAAAGAAAGAAAAAAAGAGCAGAGTTTTGGCAATGGTGCCAAAGCCACAGAAATACAAACTATTCCAGTCTGCTTAACGGAAAACAGGTTTCAGCCTTGGACTTCTCTCCAAAATGGAGAGGCCTTTTTGTTCTTAAAAAAAAAAAGAAAGTAGATTTTTGCTAATGGCTTTCAGCTTCAAGTCACCCTAGCTGGATGGTAAACTTTGAGGGCAATTCTTCAGAGTTTTTACCCCCACCCTGCCAAAGTCCTTCGCCAGGCACCCCCTCCTTTCTACCATCAGCTGCCTCCTCCCAGCCCTCCCTCATGGATTTGCCCGTTGGCTGCAGAGAAAGGCGGCTCTGGTGCCAATTCTCAAAGCCAAGGGATGTGACTCATTTTTACCAAAAATGCCAAGCCAAGGCGAGGAAAGGGGTGGGGGGACACAGAATTAAGCACAGGGCTCTTTTTCCACTCTCCGGCTCCAAACCATTCACCACTTACAACTCTGAAACTGCAAAAAATTCTCTAAACAAATTCTGATAAATGTTTGAAGAGGCTACTGTACACATGGGGTTTTATCTCATATATGGTGGAAGTGCCCTCATATCAAGTCTCTGGGAGAAGATCTGGTTAGTTACTAATCAGTTTATTCAACATGCTGCAATGCTAACACTATTGGGGTTCTCCCCAAAGGATCCTCTACATCAGCTTCATAACAAGCTTAAGTATATATATACATATGTTCTGTCAATTTGCAACTGATGTATGGTGATCCTGGCAAGGGCCTTTGAGGCAAGTGAGAAGCAGAGGTGGCTTGCTATTGCCTTCCTCTGCAGAATCAACCTTGGTGATCCCTCGTCCCAGTACCGACACTGCTTAGTTCCTGAGATCTCATGCCACCTTCCTTCTTTCATAAAGAACTGACCATAAACCTTTTGTTAGCTTCCAGTGGCATCTCACTAGAAATCTACAAGTCTACCATTACAGTCCCCCGGTCAGCTGGAAATCCTATGCTCTGTGGCAGAATAATATATCAGATACACCAGGCAAGGAGAGAAAATAGCAAATTTTATCCTTCTCTTCCCCCAAGATGTCCAGAGCAGGATCTGGAACCAATCAGGGCCCTCAGTCTTGCTAACTGGTAGTACTGATATCATTGCTGTGTATTTGGATCTACAGGTGTCAATTCTGATAGACGTTCTTATGGAGAAATATCACATCTACTCCCATGGTCTCTACTTGTCCTTATTTTCTGACAATCCCTATTCTCTGATAGGAGTACTTGATAATTTCAGGTGGGTAGGCGTGTTCGTCTGCAGTAGAAAAGTAAGATAAGAGCCCAGTAGCACGGTAAAAACCAGTGATATTTTCCAAAGTATAAGCTTTTGAGAGTCTGGGCCCCTCTGAAAGATTCTCCACTTTGTTAGGAATCTCCATTCCTATTTGCATCTGACAAAGGGAGCTTAACTCTTGAAAGTTTAAACCCTGGAAAATCTCAATGGTCTCAGCCACACCGTGAGTGTTATGTGCCATCAAGTCAGCTCCAACCTATAGCAAACCTATGAATGAAAGACCTCCAAAACGTCCTATCATTAATAGACTTGCTCCAATCCTGCAAACTGGAGGATGTGGCTTCTTTTATTGAGTCAAGCCTTCCTCTTAGTTCTTCCTCTTTTCTTACTGCCTTCCACTTTTCCTAGCATTATTGACTTTTCCAGAGAATCTTGTCTTCTCGTGAAGTGACCAAAATACGATAGCCTCAGTTTTGTCATTTTAGCTTCTAGGGAGAATTCAGGCTTGATTCAGGCTACCATGGTACTGGACTTGAATCTTGCTCGAGTACCTGATACATTACAAATCCCTGCTTAGTCCTTATGTTTGCCTTTTGTGGATGGCAGCTTAACATTTCTAAGTATGAGTTATAATTCTTCAGAATGCAGCTCCCTCCCCAGGTGAAATCTCTGGGTATGGAATGTATGCATTTGCAAGTAAATGTCTATCCTTCCACACCCTAAAGACGATGTGGAATGTCCTGTACATTTGCAGGTAAATGTCTGTCCTTCCACACCCTAAAGACGGCAAAGGTATATTTTGCATTGCTAATAACATACTGAAGAGCAATTTTTTTCTCTAGTATATCTTTAACTAAAAGAACACAGATTATCTTGGTTGTAAAAGTAACGGAAGATAAGCGATGACCGCCTAAATGAACACGGCATAAAGCAGGTGGAATACAACCTTCGTCTCTGTGTGACAAACAGGGATGGGCTCAGGCTGGAGGTATGAAAAAAAATCAAGAGTTACAAGCATCTCCTTTTCAGCTCTGAAGTGCAGAAGGGGAGACACTCTGAAGTGCAGAAGGGGTATTTTCTCCCCACACTGAAAGGAGAGAGGAGCCCCCAGATTAAAGGGAAATCCAGCATGTTAAAATCATTCTGAGTACAACTTCTGGTGTTCCCAGGCCTGTCCTGCTGTGTTTTTTCCCCTCCAGTTTAAAGAGGGAACTGGAAGGTGGTTGCAGGTGAAGCGTCTATCTGGGCACTCCTCTCATACCCAGTATGGAGTGGAGGGTGGCAGAGATAACCACAGCTTTCCAAATTATGTGAGGCAGTTTACTGCTATGGATCACTCCGACCGTCCTTTTTTAGCCTCTTCAAGGGCTCCCCCCCCCCACTTTTCCTCCCTCTTTTTAGCCTTTTCAAGGGCTTTTTTCTCCACTCGCATGGCAGCTTAGCTGAGAAAGGGGAAGTGAGAGAAAAGGGGGGAGGTTCTGAGCTGTAAGGGGTCCCAGCAAAATCCCTTTTGCACAAGTGTGACAGAGTTCCTAAGGGGCCTGCTCTCATGCTGCTTGCTGCAGCCACTGCGGCCGAGTCACATTTTCACACATCAGGAAGCAGAGAGGAGAAGAGATGGTGAAGAGGGCTGGAAACAAGAGGGTTTACATCTGAATTGTATCTGGGGCAAACACCTAAAAGCTGGTGTCCATCCCTAACCTCCAAAATTCACCATTCACTGCGACTCTATACAAATGTCTGATGTACAGAGTTTGAATAACTACAGCCCAGTTTTGTTTTTTTTCTGCCGCAGTCTACTGAGGGTCGTTCCCCACTAGCCATTTAGTCTGCCGTTGCTGTGATTTTCCCAGTCTGTTTTTATAGACCATCCAGATTACCAGGGCCGGCGTGTCCATTGAGGCAGGTCCAGCCCCTACCTTGAGTGCTGAGGCGCCAAAGGGGGGGATGGGGACGGGGGCACATGCTGCGGAGCTGGCGGCGGCAGCACTGCCGGCTGAGCGGGAGGGATGGGAAGCTGCTCGCGCGCCAAACTGGCCTCCTGCCGTGCCTGGCCCACAGCTGCTGCAGCCTGCCATCCCTCCAGCCCCACGCTGCCATCGCCACCAACACACGCCCCCAGCTGGGCGAAGCAGCCATGGGCCAGGTGCAGCAGGCGTTCAGGGCGGCGTGCGGAACGACGGAGTGGGAGGGCTGGGATGATGCACATGCACCTCCCCAGCCACCTGCTGCGCCCAACTGGGAGCGCGGGCAGCCTCCGAGCGCTATCCCAGCCGCCCGCCACACCAATGGGGCTGGCTTGCTGTGTGATGATGTCACATGCAGTGACATCATCATGCAGTCCAGGGTGCGCACACACGGGCGCACTCTGTGCACACACGTAGGGGCAGCAACAAACTTGGCGCTGCCCCCAGCCTCGAGCGCCAGAAACCCTGGCGCCGCCCCTGCAGCTAACGCTGTAAAATGCAACTGCGCTGCCAGGTTGTCCGGTGTTGACAGTCAAAGCACAACGGAGGCTTCCCAGAGCTACCATCCCTTTACATTTCCAGCCTTTCCCTTTCCTTCCAGCATAATTAATTGCAGGCTATCTGGCTCTCTCAGCAATTATGAATTAATTGTAAAGGATTAGATCTCGTTGGGAGGTTTTAACACTTTGGATTTTGCCACAGTCACTAATCTGTCAAAAATATTACATCGTTACTTTGGTTACTTCATAATTATGCTATCATAGTAATAATAATAATGTTAAAAATTGAGCGGTGACTTTGGTTGGCTACAATATGAAAACAAAGTAAAGTATACCCTGCCGTCAAGTTATAAGCAACAACCAGTTCATGTAGGAGAGAAGAGAAATTGCAGGGAGGAGCAGGGTCCTTGCTGAGGAGATTTACATTCAATTGGACATATTGTAGGATTTTGCCCACGTGAATAATTAAATGTAGTCTATGAAAAGGAGTTTTGGAATCTGGCGAAGTCTGATACTAGAAATACTACTCTGCTCCTTGCCTTTGTATTTTCAAGCCCTAACAAGACGTGGCCAGTGGGGGGAAAGGCCTCCCAGGGCGTGATCCTGGACAATGTGGCAAGCTCCTGTGCTCCACAGTGGGCTGATCTGGGCCAAATTAGGCCTATTGGGTCCTAAATTGGCCCACTGTGAAGCACAGGAGTTCTCCAGGGCCCTCCTGGCAGTGCTCCCACACTCTGTAGCAGGCTGATTTTGGCCCCAAACAGGCCCGATTTGTGCAGCAGCACAAAGCCCTGTGCGATGATGTCCCTTCCCAGAAGTGACATCATTGTGCAGCCCAGGAGGGCATCAACAAAGGTGAGTGGCAGGTCTTTCACCTGCCACCCAGAGGGCGAAGAGACCTGGCAACCCTAAAACCAGCAGGGTGCCGATTTGCAGTCTGACCACTTAACCACTGTACTACAGCAGTCCTTGGTATCCCTAATCTCTAGAAACGTGGATGTTTTGTCAAGCGAGATCTGAAATCTGCAGGAAGTTGGATTCTGTTAACAAAAAAAGACAGCCAGTGTGGTGGTGTGGTTTAGAGTGGCTGACTAGGAACTGGGAGGCCACCATCTGAATTTCTACTCATGGAAACTTGCTGGGTAACCTAGGGCCAGTCACACACTCTTAGCCTAACCTACCTCACAGGGTTGTTGCGAGGATAATGGAGGAGACAAAAACAAAGTGAACCACTGGTTCCATGTAGGGAAGAAAGGCAGGTTATAAATGAAGAAAGGCAGGTTATGGGCCACACAAGAACTGAAAGTTGTTTTCAGCAATGTTCATCTCTTTTGCACATTTCCAGTGCTAAGTCTCCTCCCCCCCATCTCACAAGTTTGCAGCATGTTTAGATCCCAGGATTACATTAACGACACCCTCCAGCCTTAAAACTCCCCTTTTCTATCCAGTCCTCCTCTCGCCCTGCCCACCCCAACCACATTCTCCTTTAATCTTTGCAGCAGGCAAAGAGGTTCGAGATGCAATCTGGCAGGCACCAAAGAGATTTAATTTGGCACTGCGTCCTGCCTGGTAGTGGCAGGAAACTGGAGCTTTCTTCTCTGCTGAACTTTTGGAAAAGGGTGGGGGGGAGCTAAACACAGATTGGAGCTTTTCTGGAAAAGGCCTCCGCCCTTTCTGGGCTCCTTTGCAGTTGCTTGTTCTGTGGTTGATGGACTGGTATAATTCCCCATTTAAAAACAAAATCCTGCAGATCATAGAAAAGGGAATGTTGAAGAGCACTTCCCACTGCCTCAGGGAGTCCAGGGGCAGTACTACAGGCATATGCAAGTTCCCGTTTTCTGGAACCAAACCCTGGAAAATCACTGCTGTTGTTTTGGTCTTTTGAAGACGCCTTGCTAAAACGTTGTTAATGTGAGTTGCTGACGTTGGCATTCTTCAGGGGTTCAGCTCCCTCCCCAGGCGGCTCAAGAAGTAAAGTCTCTGGCAACGAAGTCCTATGCAGAGTCACTCCATTCTAAGATTGGTGATTTCAATGGGCTTAGACTGGGTTAACTATGCACAAGATTGCATGGCTATCCATGAATTTGTCTAATCTCCTGACCTATGGAAAAAAGACTGCATATGGAAGCACCCAGTTATTTAAAATGGAGGAGGGATTCCTAGCAGGCAGAGAACTTATAAGGTAATCTAGGCAGATGTTCTCCTACATAAGCCCATTAAAATTCACAGGAGTTGGGCCAGGGCAATTGCAATAGCTTCGATTGACTAAACTGCAAACTAAAGGAGAAGCTGGAAGATCCGTGAATAGATCTCCCCAATGTAAACAACAGCTGCAGGGAACCTCCATTCAGACTGACTCCATTTTACAGAGGGAGGGAGTTTAACCCTTTCCCTCCATGCCATTTTCCCAGCCTCAGAGTTCCCCAAAAAAGCTCTTTGCCTCATCGCAGGGAATATGCAGGCAGCATGCAAGCGACCCAGTGGAACTTACAGCAGTGTTGGAAGGCTATTTGACACTAGGATAACAGCATGGGAGGAAAGGGTTAAACCCCCCTCCTCTGTGCCATGGCCTCAATTTAAATGGGGGAGGGCCCTATAAAAAAAATTAAGTGGGGTACTTCACGAATTATGTGGTATCTTGTCTGCTTTAGCCTAAATGCTCCTTCCCACAGCTTTGGCTACATGCAATTGTATTTACACTTAAACATATTTTAACTACATTTAAAAGGTGGATGATTAATCAACTGAATATTCATCAGACGTTCAACAACAGCATACCTGCGAACCATGTTGGCGGGCAGGCATGTTTGCACAAACCCACACATTATTCTGTCTGAAAAGAAGTACCTCTTTTTCGCAGTTACTTTACTGGCAGATTTGAAAAATGCCAAGCCGTGCCAGAGACAGAAGAATTTCACACTGAGTCACCAGGACTTCGTTTCTGAATGGGCAGTGCCAGAGTGGGATGTGTGGAGAACTGCCCTTCCGGGGAAATGGGGGGGGGGGTTCCTGCAGGATGGAATTACAACAGATTCAGCAGAGAGATGATACAACATAACACCAAAGAGAGTGAGCTGTGAATCAAAGCCTACTTCTAGCATGAACTCACTGGGTGGCCTTAGAGATCTTGAAGGACATTGTGCCTCCAACCTTTGATGGGGTCCAGTTGACCCTGGCTGACTCAGTGAAAAGCATAGAAGTTATATTGGATCCAGCATGCTGCTAAAGGTTCAAGTAAATATAGTGGCAAAAAGGCCTTCTTCCAACGTAGAGCTAAACTACACGAGACGAATTACACGAGGATGCTCAAGTGAAGGGAGGTGCAATGTTAGCCGGAAGCAGAGTTTGAATTTCACCTCTCTCTACAGAGCCAGCAAAGATTTCTCCTCAGAGGGTTTGTTAATTTCCTTTTTGTCTCCCTGAAGTCTCTGTCAATTATTCACAAACCCTCCCAGGAATGATCTTTGCCTGCTCTGTAGAGAGGTGAAATTAACAAACCCTCTGAGGAGCGATCTTTGCCAGCTCTGTAGAGAGAGGTATGCTTCCTGGCTAACATTGCGTCTCCCTTCACTTGAGTGTCCTCGTGTAATTCGTCTCGTGTAGTTTAGCTCATAGACTACCCTGGAAGATGGCACCCTACTTTGATACAGCTAATCTGGCCACCTGGATTCATGCCAGTGTAACACTGAGACTAGACTACTATATAGTCTATTCACTATTCACTCTATATAGGTCTCAGAGATTCCAGCTAGTGCAAAATGCTGCAGCTCATTTACCCTCAGGAGCTAGATGGAGCATGCATATCACTCCCATTCTGCAGTCACTCCATTGGCTTCCCATCAGTTACAGGGCGCAGTTCAAGATCATGCCTATTACATTCAAAGCCCTTCATGGATTCGGCTCCTCATATCAGCAGAACTGCCTCTCTCCCTATGTCTTCTGTAGATATCACCCTGCCGTTGGGCTAAATCAACAACTGCAGTACACACACTTTCTCTGTGGTAGCACCTTGGCCTGCCTGACGAGGTCATGAAAGCTCCTATTCTCCTGGCTATTTATTTGTTTGTTTGTTTGTTTCGATTTCTATTCCACCCTCCCCGCATGGGCAGGCTCAGGGCAGATTACATTCCCTAAAACATTACAATAAAACTTACATATGACAATTTAAAACAACAATATCAAACAGTATAATAAATAGTTTTTAAAAAGGACAAGAAAGCAGCCCAGAAGTAATCAGTCCATCTGCCATCCAACCATCACTTTAAAAGTTACTTAAAAAGTTAGATGTGCAAACTATGGAAAACTGAATTATTCAGGAGGGCTTTCTACCTAGATTATAGGGCTGTCACAAGAAATAACTCAAAGGGATACTTCAGTAAGGGACAGGGACTGTACATTAGACTTTTGGGTTCTATATGTTGATGCAGATACACTCCTGGGGGTAGTCTGATGTTGCTAAAGATGTCATGTTAATCACTTACGCTTTAATTCAGAAAGGTTTCATCTATGTGTTTTGTCTTTAAGCTACTTTTCAGATTTATGGCTACCATCCTAATTGTATTCTGTTTTTCACTGAACGTCCCAGCTGCTGATCATATTGTATTTTTGCTGTGCATGTCCTAGTTATTGAATGTCCTAGTTATTGATTATATTATATTCATTCGCAGTAAGTAATCCACCTTGGATCTCAGTGAGAAAGGTGGACTATAAATAAACAACAACAATAATAATTCCACAAATCAGCAACATTATACCATCAGTCCTTCTCGCTTGCTGACCTGCACTGGCTCTCCAGAGAAAGGTTTCCCCCAAAAAACTGTTCTCTGAGATTCTTTATTCAGTATGGTGCGACAGTATCTAGAAGACCCAGGTTCGAATCCCTGCTCTGCCACTGAAGCTCGATGGGTGACCTTGGGCCAGCCTAACCTATCTCATATGAGAATAAAATGGAGGAGAGGAGATTGATGAAAGCTGCTTTGGGTCACTGGGGAAGAAAGGCAGGGCATAAATGAAGTAAATAAATGAAGAAATAATCTAGAGGGCCCCATGATCTACCATTGAGCTATGGCCTCTCCTTCAGCTGAAATGGTTTGCCCCACATACACCAATGCAAGAGACATAGCACCAGGCCAGCTGTGACTCGGACCACCAGCCCTAAGTGTTATCTTCCTTGACTGCCAGTCCGGCTCCCAGAGATCTGTTTAACCAGCAATATGAAAGACTGGACCTGGGAACTTCTGCCTGTCCTAAAGAACATATATGGGGTTAGCCCGTTGTTCCATCCAGACCCATACTAGGCAACTCTGATGGTCATCAAAGAGCCTGTTGTAGTGGTTAAGAGCAGCAGGACTCTAATCTGGAGAGCCCGGTTTGATTCCCCACTCCTCCGCTTGAAGCCAGCTGGGTGACCTTGGGTCAGTCACAGCTTCTCAGAACTCTCTCAGCCCCACCCATCTCACAGGGTGATTATTGTTGTGGGGATAATAACGACACACTTTGTAAGCCATTCTGAGTGTTGCATTAAGTTGTCCCAAAGGGCGGTATATAAATCAAACGTTGTTGTTACTGTTTTTGTTGTTGTTATTATACGCATGTTGATGATATCCAATTCCAAAGCTATTTCTCCTAAAGCCTTAACATACAGGTTGAATAACACGAGACAGATAAGACGCTCTGCCATTGAGCCTCCATTTCTACTCACTCTTTCAGCCTCTGTCACCCATCCACAATACGGGTATAAGAATAACAAGAAACTTTACAGAATTGTTGTCAGACATACAGCAACAAAAGTTTCTGCCATGATCCATCTGTTACTCTGATGCCACAAGGCCATCTTGAGTTCTTGCTGCGACGGGCTAACACACCTCATCTCTAGAGCAAAAGGATGAATGTGAAACCAATCCAGTAATATTCTCAAGGGCTACAGAAACCCTACAATGATCGGTATATTAATGCCCTCCCTTTCCTTGGGTATTAGTCGTATTAGGAAATGCAGCCTGAAAGGTAAGAACACTTTCTCATTGGCCATTTCCACACACGTTGAATAATGCACTTTCAATGCACTTTAGCAATCCTTTGGAAGTGGGTTTTTTGTTCCACACATGGAAAAGCAGTTCCAAATGTTCACTAAAGAGTATTGAAAGTGGATTATCCAACGTGTGTGGAAGCAGCCATTATCTCCAAACTCTTTCCTTTTTGAATAAGATGGGATAGGAGACTGTTTGGGTTTTTAAATTCTGTTTGGCTAGATTCTGTTGTCGATCATTTATTTTGTTATTCTGGTTTGTGAGGTTTTAAATTTGGTTTTATTTGTAAGCTGCTTTGATCCCAAAATGGGACACGAATATCTTAAATGAATAGGAACTGTGATTGGTTCTATTACATTTTTATCATATAATCTCTTTCTTTTATTTCAAGTGTTGATATGCTGCTTTTCCATGTTAACAAAGTCAGCCAAGCAGCTTCCAAACAAAACACCCAATACAACATTAAATCCTCACTGAAATAATACGATGGAATGAAATTTAAAATCAATGAAACAAATCGAGATCACAACATACGATACAAAGCAGGAGCGGCAGAATTAAACCATCCGGCAGGTGTGGTGGAATAAGTAGATCAGGCAGAGGAATGACAAAGGTACGACATCTTCAGTTGCCTTTGAAAGGACAGAGAAAATAAGGCAACCTGCTTTTCTGGAGGGACAGCATTGTGTGATTGCTTCCTCACAACAAGGACATGGGCTGATTCCGCACACGTTGGATAATGCACTTTCAATGCACTTTATCCATCATTTGAGGTGGATTTTTTGTTCCGCACACGAAAAAATCCGTTCCAAATGATCTATAAAGAGGATTGGAAGTGCATTATCCAACGTGTGCGGAATCAGCCATGGTGACAATCCTCCACGTACTTCTTCTTGCAACTCTCCTTCCCCAAACTATCCATGCCTCAAACCTCACAGCCCCCATTCTCCCCCTCTAGGCTTTTTAAAAATTAGCAATTAATCACTCCCAGTCATGATGGACTGATCTATAGCCATGAGCTGCTCATTTACTTACTTCCAAGTTTTTGTGTTTGTGTGTGTTTGTGGGGGGACCCCAAGCAAGGCAAATAGCACCAATGCAGGCGAGACCTTTAAAAACACAAACCTTCCCATCCATGTGGCATCCAAAGGCCCTTTACAATATTTCCAAACAGATCTTATCAAATGAGGGCTGATTCCAGATGGCTTACCTCCTTCCGGAACGTTGCGCTTCGTTGCGCTGAAAACGCGAAATATCACATTTTCTCACGCGAGTTTTGCGCGACGTCACGCAAAACTCATGAGAGAAAATGCGATATTTCGCGTTTTCAGCGCAACGATGCATGATGTTCTGGAAGGCGGTAAGCCATCTGGAATCGGCCGAGGTTTGGGAAAGATTGCATCAAAGCGGGGGCGGGGGGGGGGAGAGGGAATCCAGAAAGGGGAAGATTAGGAGACAACATGGGATGCTACAAAAACCTCACTCTGTTTAGATGCCAAGCCAGAGCAAAACCTCTATGTAGAAACACCGGAGAGCAACAAGAGAAATGGTCACTTCTCATGGAAGCTAATGTGGCTCCCCTCCACATAAACCTTTAGCAGGGTCCAGTTGGCAAAGTTCAATTGTTGGAGGAAGGTCATATGCAAAAGCTGTTGGGAAGGGGGTTCAATTTGGGGAAAGGGGATTTAACCCTTTCCTTGCTGCTGTTTCCTGATGCATGTACTGGTATTCCCCCCCACCCCCGGGATATCTCTGTGGGGCAAACTGCACTTTGAGAGGGCTTGTTGACTTGCACAGGGAAACAAGAGAAGGGAACAGGTTGAATCTCCCTTACCCAGCACCATAGCCTTGATCTGAACCAGGACCCTGTGTTTGCTTTAAAAAAAAAAATCCAGTGGTGCTCTACACCATAATTCTCTGATCACCTCTCAGTTGGCTCTCTGTGCTGAAAATGAGAGAGTGTGGTCAGGTTACAGGGGTGCTACTGGAATCCATCCTCTTTCAACATTTAAAAATCAAACTTTTCAAATTGTGTTCTCAGAATGCTGTCAAGGGAGGCTCAGCTAGTTTGTATTTCGTTCCTGGAAAGACAGGCTGCACACAGGTATAACATTATCACTGGCAGGGCGATTCAGGAAATGCATTTGCCACATGCCAAAGTAAAGGGTTGGACTCAGGGGAAAGCAGTGCCGCAAGTCCGTGGCAGAAGCCAGCAGGGCACAGTAGCGACCGAGTGGCAGGCTCCTGTGCTGTCATAAACCCCCATCCCCAGAGTGATTCGGCAACTCTTCTTTAATCATATTTTTTAAAAAAGCTTCGTGGATATCTAGATGAGTCAGTGGGCACATGGTGCTTGAAAACATAAATGGATGAAAAGCCTACCTGAAGAACAAGCCAGAAAGAACTTCACACATGAACATGCATTAAGCTGCCTTATACCGAATCGGACCATCGGACCATCGAGGTCACTTTTGTCGATTTAGACCAGCAGCGGCTCTCCGGGGTCTCAGGCAGAGGTCAGGAGAGCCCCCCACTCTTCTGGCTTTCCGCAAACGATGCAAAACCAAATTATTCAAAAAGGCTTTTTACTCAGCTAGGAGGGCTCTATTGTAGGGAGGGGGTCTCAGATGCTTCGGTAATGAGTTAGGGATCATAGACTTCACCACTATGTTGCCTTACATATTATCTGTTGCTTTAAATATGTACTCTTATGTGCTACCTGTGCTTCCTGTTGTCTAATGTCAGTTTTAGAACTGATTATGTTGTGTTCCAGCATTTCAACTTTGTATTGGATTCTTGCTAATGCTCTGTCTTGGTAAACTTGTATTTATTTACCGCACAGCATTGTTTATGGAAATGACACTCTATGGAAATGTCCTTGGTACTGATTGTACTAATCTCACACTGTGCAATCCGCCTTGAGTCTCAGTGAGAAAGGCGGACTATAAATGACATAAATAAAATAATTCTTCATCGCCTACTGCTTGGTTCTTTTTTACCTGGAGATGCCAGAGATTGAACCTGGGGCTTTCTGCATGCAAAGCTGAGGCTCTTCCACCAAGTCACAGCTCCTTTACATATTAGGGGGTACAGAGGTTGCATATATGTCAGACATAACACCATCATGTGTGTGGGCTGTGGGTTCGCCTCAGTTCCTTTGTGGGTTCTCTTCAGTTCTTGTGTGTGTGGTGCCTGCTTAGGATAAGGAAGATTGTGATGCACACGGAGAAGGGCCTTCAGCCGCTTCCACTGTACCGCTTTTCCAATGGGTCCGGCAGTGACTGCAGCGGGACTGTTTCAAGCTGAGTCATTGGAGCAAAGAGGAGGGCTGAAACCCAGGGCTCATTTCGAGGGGGAACGCACAGGAATGCAGTTCCGGCAGTTCCCCAAAGAGGTCACATGTCAGGTGGCCCCACCCACCTGATTCTCAACCATTTTGGGCCCGTTTCGGCCTGGATTGGGGCCCAAACGGCCCGGATTGGGCCTCTGACAGGTGGTGGATCACTCTCCCACTCATTAGCAGCCCAATCCTGACTATTTTGGGCCCCTTTTCAGCCCCTTTTTGCCATTTTGGGCCCAATTTCGGCCCTGAATGGCCAGGATTGGGTCCAAAACAGTCAGGATAGGTGATGTCAGGGGGTGTGGCATATGCAAATCAATTATATGAATGACACGCTTCCGGTGATGGCAAAAGGTGTGGCATATGCTAATGAGTTCCTCCAGCTTTTTTTCTATGAAATGACCCCTGCTGAAACCCATTCACTATGTGCACCCCATGGGTTAAACTGGCTGTTTCCTTACGGGTTATTTGCCCTAGGTTAAGAGATCTTAAATGTTTCCCCCCCCACACACACACACACTTCCTCACAGTATTGTGGAACATTCATGCACTTCCCAGCTTTTCTCCTATCTTTCCCAAACCTGCGTTGTTGAGAGGTTGTGGGAAAGATCACAGCAAAGCCTGGACAGCTGCCATGTGGGTGGGAAAGTTCAGATCTTCCCATGTAGTAGCCATTTTCCCTGCCCCATTCTTTCAGTTCCCACCAACACGGAGGTTTTTTTTCCAATCAGAAACTGAATATGGTATTTTTATAAGTTATAATGTGAATAAGGTTCTCCAAACTTTCACTTTAAAAAAGAGTAAGTCTCTAGACTCTGCCATTGCAGAAGTATAGGGGGGAATCCTTACCTTCGCATTGAAAGGGGGCTAGAGAAAGCTGGGAATTCTGAGAACCCAATTCAGAGATTGTTATACCATTATAATGATATGTGTGTGTGTGTGTGTGTGTGTGTTATGTGCCGTCAAGCCACCTCCGACCTATGGTGACCCTATGGATGAAAGACCTCCAAAACGTCCTGTCATTAACAGACTTGCTCAGATCCTACAAACTGGAGGACGTGGCTTCCTTTATTGAGTCAAGCCATCTTGTTTTTAGTCTTCCTCTTTTCCGACTGCCTTCCACCTTTCCTAGCATTACTGACATTTCCAGAGAATCTTGTCTTCTCGTAATGTGACCAAAGTACGATAGACTCAGTTTTGTCATTTTAGCTTCTAGGGAGAATTCAGGCTTGATTTGATCTAGTATACACTTATTTATCTTTTTGGCCATCCATGGGCTCTGCAGAACTCTCCTCCAGCACCACATTTCAAATGAATCAATTTTCTTCCTGTCCTATAATGATACAACAACATTCAATCACCTATTTTTAAAAAAGAACAGAAAAGCCCTGGTGGCATGGGGGCCAGGGATGGCTGCTACCAGGGGAGTGGGGAAAGGAAACTATGGGGAAGCCTGCCAGGTGGAAGCCTCATCGTAGCTGTGCTCTATCGGCAACCACAACATCAATAAGGAAACTATCCAAGCCTGCCCCAATGTGGAAAATACAAACCAACTAGGGCAGGTCTCCTACTGCAAAGACCAGGAGGACACAAGTCCTAAGAGGCCCAAGAAAATATTTTTTGCAATATTTATATTTTAATGCTAATTTTTTATTTTAAAGTACAAGTGCAAAGTGTATAAACAAATCTATAATCCTATTTTACAAATTACATCAAGGTACCCCAAATGGGTCAATGCCACTGATAGGCAATATAATCCAAACCAATGCTTTCTTATAAACAGGTGTCTCTTTATAAACTCCTCAGGTAAGTCTCAAAGTGCATCCAAAAAGCAATCAACTATATTCATGTTTCGTTTTTTCCTTGTAGGCAGAAATCCATTGAGCAGAATCAGCAACTGGGAGATATCTCCAGAAAGATGGCAACAGGGAGGAATGCTCCCGGGCAGTTGGCAACGGGTGCGCCCGCTCTTAATATATCCCGTTTCGCTTCCGCTTCATCAAGCCAATCCTTATTACTGCTCATTTACTTAAACTCATTCCTAACATGCATTGGTATCCTTTCCTTCTGATTTCAAAAGAAATCACTTTGCACTTGCACTTTAAAATCAAAAATTAGCATTCAAAATATATATATTTAAAAATATTACAAAAAATATTTTCTTGGGCCTCTTAGGACTTGTGTCTTCCTGGTCTCCAGCGCGGAAAATGCCTATGAGAGAAAACTCCGTTGGAGTGGAATGAAAAAAAATCTTAAGCCTCAGAGAGCATGACAGACTATTAATAAAGTAAATGTGTCAGAATTCAATGCTGTATTTGCACACAGCCAAAACTTACAGGGCCTCAGTATCCATGGGACATTTCATCATCAGTTTAACTTATGCAGTGTGTGCAGGCGGTGGGGGGGGCTGTGCCTATTGAGGGGGGGACAGTGCATTAGACTGAGTCTCTCCAAAGCAGGCCCATGGCCAAAGGGGAGAAGAAGTGGCAAAGGGCAGAAGGGGGCCGTTTCCAGATGGCTTACCTGAAGTCGCTCCATGCCGCAATGTTGTGGATCGTGCCGGGAAAAACGTGAAATATCGTGTTTTCTCGCGCGAGTTTTGCGCAACGTTGAGCAAAACTTGCGGGAGAAAACGCGATATTTCGCGTTTTCCCCAGCACGATCCACAACATTGCGGCATGGAGCGACTTCAGGTAAGCCATCTGGAAACGGCCGGGGTAAAAGGAGAAATGGAAGCGCTGTACTGCCACGGCTCCTTCAGTCTCCTCCCGTTAAAGCTGAGGTGTCCAAAAAGGAGTTCCATATTCTAGTTTCACATTTATCATTCAGAAACCCTCCAGGGAGGGGCCTTTCCCCAAAATGAGAGCAGGTAACTCAGACATTCTGTTGCCGCATACAACTTTGTGACATGACCCGAGGGGTTCGTCCTGGATAAAAAAATAATGGAAGCGTTGGGTCCACATATCCCAAAGCCGTTCAGTACTCTGCACACTACACAGACTTCCTAGCTGCTCAGGTTTTGGGCAGATCAGCAAAGTTTAAAAATAAATCGGGTCTGGCCCTCACGGAGAGAGTCTAGCCCTGCCTTTTCACCGCACACATGACTCAGAGGTTCTCTTCTCTGTCTGCGTTGCTCCTGGAGGTGGTTTCCTTAACGACAAGAGGGAAACCCCAAAGCATCTGGTTTTCGATACACCACATCACATGCTTTTATAGCCGAGTCGTGTGTTTGGGGAAGGAGCTGGGGGCGGGGGGGGGGCAGCAGGCATATCCAGCTTTTACCTTCCCACTGATCAAAATGCTATGCCTCTTTTGTTCAGAGGCAACCGAGCTCTAGAGCTGTCTGTCCCATTTTTCTTGCAAACGACTCCAAGGCTGGGGGAGAGGATGTGGCTCAGGAGTAGAGCTTCTGCTTGGCATGCAGAAGGTCCCAGGTTCAATCCCCGGCATCTCCAGTTAAAAGGATCAGGTAGGAGGTAAGGTGAAAGACCTCCACCGGAGACCCTGGAGAATGCCTGCCAGTCTGAGTAGACGATACTGACCTTGATGGCCCAGGTGTCTGTCTGATTCAGTATAAAACAACTTCATGTGTGTCCAAAGAGGGCGAGAGATCCAAATAGCGCTGGCATACACATACACACACATTGGCTGCGGTCACCCATAATTGGATACTTTGCTGTTGTTGTGCTGTAGTCTTAGGTGGGTCGCTGTGTTGGTCTGCAGGAGAACAACAGGGTTTGAACCCAGTGGCTCCCTAGAGACCAAAAAGCGTAAGCTTTCGAGAGTCAGAGCTCCAGATATGAGTATGACTGGAGATCTCTGAGCTTTTACATCCCAGCCAAAAGGTGGGTGGGGGCTCCGGGATCTCCATTCCAACTTGCGTTTGAAGAAGGGAGCTCTGACTCTCGAAAGCTTTTTGGTCTCTAAGGTGCCACTGGACTCAAATCCTGTTGTTACTCTCTAGTAATTATTCACAGTTGGGTTCTCTTGTCCACATAGAGAAATACAGTTGTGAATAACTGCAGTAGCGCTGTTGCAGTTCCCAAAATCATGTGCCTTGTTAAACTGAAGCACAATCCATCTGGAAGTTCTCTTGCGCAAGCCTTGCTGAAACGAACAGGAACAATGCAAATGACGTCTTTATACCCTGATTTACAGGGTGGTTGCCACACCCTGAATCGGTGCATGTTTTGATTGCTAAAGAGACACGGATCCATCTGACGTCGTTCCCTTAAGGAAACTGACAGGCAGTAGACCTGGGACAAGAAAAAGGAAGACATAATTGACATGGAATCTGTTGCCCAAAGATGTTGGCCGCCACTTTAGGCGGCTTTAAGATTCACGGAGAAGAGGTCTTGCAAGAATAAGCCACGTGGAATAAACAAACGGTTCAGATCGCCTTTGTGGAGGCATCGGCATGTCCACCGGGAGGGGGGAAACAGGATGCTGGGCTAGACAGACAAATCCAGCAGAGCTCTTATATTCTTGTGGAAGATATACTTATCTTTGGTTGTTAGCTATGTTGCCTAAATGAAACCTCCCTGTTTCAAGGCAGTCAACCTCAGGATATCAATTGCTAGGAAACCACCAACGGGGAAGACTTGTTGCCTTTGCACCTGGTTTGTGGCATCTGGTTGGCCACTGCTGGGAACTGGACTGAACGGACTTTTGACATTATCCAGCTGGGTTCTTTGTATGTTCTGGTGAATGCCTCAACTTTATAAGTATTGCAGGAAAGTCAGAAGTGATGCTCCAGGATGGCTTAGCATGGGAAGGGACGGCATGCAGATGTTCTCTGGCAGCCCACCGCCGTTTCCCTGCTCCAATCAATCTTGTGCTTTTCCTGGAAACCAATCCCTACTCTTTGCCGTCACCTAACAACACGGCGACGAGAACTCTGTGTTGTCCAAACAATTCGGGAGGCAAGCCCAGACTTGCGTAAGCGGCAGAGCTGTTCATTCATTTCCCTTTCTGCTGATTTTTACAACCGATTGCTATTATTATCGCACGTTCTTTAAAAAGGGCTAGAGATGCGATCTCGTGCAGCACGCTTGGCTGACTCAAAATGCAGCTTTCCCCCCGTGCTGAAAAAGCAGATCCTGACCCCAAGCGATAGGAGAATATCAAAATTCAAAGGAAGATAGCGTGGCTCTCTTTACTGATCACACACATGGTGTATTTATTTCTTAAATCCTGCTCTCTGGCCCAAAAGGACTCCTGTAGCAGCTTACCAAAAGTGTTTCAAACATTCCCTTTTAGTCATTGTGCTAAGCTGAAAGCAAGTCAGCATCGATTCAAGGGAAGAGGAGAGGGAAGACTGAATGGGGAGGGGTGGACCTGGTCTGTACAGGTCTCCAAAGCCTGGATGATATCAGACATGCATCTCTCGTGGAAAAGAGAAGTTGCCGGTAGCCTTGAAGTTTTCTGCAACTCAACCAACTGCACACAAAATCTCCCAAATTGGGGCAATAATGCCCACAGGGTCATTTCTGATCAGGAAACAATGAGGGGGGGGGCTGCTGAAATCCCTCTTTCTCTGTGCTAGAGAGCCAAGCTACAAGTGATGAATGACACTTGCCTGGCAAGTGAACAGACTCGCGTGTATTCCTCCCTGTTCACTTGCCATTCACTTGCGCTCCATTTGATCAAGTGGAGCGCAAGTGAATGGCAAGTGGACAGGGAGGAATACACGCGAGTCTGTTCACTTGCCAGGCAAGTGTCATTCATCACTTGTAGCTTGGCTCATAGTCTCTCAACCCGCAGCACCTGGCAGCTTGGTTCCTGCAGCTGCCATGTTCCTGAGAAGAACAAGAGTTGTACTGACGAAATCCTGACCTAAGATGTGTCAAATTTGGATCATGTTTACAGCACAGGAAGAAACACCACCGCAGGTGTCTCACACAGTTGAGGGGTTTAGAACAGCAGCTTCCTGCTCACTGTATGTGTGTGTTATGTGCCATCAAGTCACCTCCGATCTATGGCAACCCTATGAAAGATAGATCCAGAGGAGTTAGCCGTGTTAGTCTGTAGTAGCAAAATAGAAAAGAGTCCAGTAGCACCTTTAAGACTAACCAACTTTGCTGTAGCATAAGCTTTCGAGAATCACAGTTCTCTTGCATCTGACGAAGAGAACTGTGATTCTCGAAAGCTTATGCTACAGTAAAGTTGGTTAGTCTTAAAGGTGCTACTGGACTCTTTTCTATGAATGAAAGACGTCCAAAACGTCCTATCATTAACAGACTTGCTCAGATCCTGAAAACTGCAGGATGTGGCTTCTTTTGTCGAGTCAAGCCATCTCGTTTTAGGTCTTCCTCGTTTCCTACTGCCTTCCACTTTTCCTAGCATTATTGACTTTTCCAGAAAATTTTGTCTCCTCATGGTGTGACCAAAGTACGATAGCCTCAGTTTTGTCATTTTAGCTTCTAGGGAGAATTCAGGCTTGATTTGATCTAGTACCCACTTATTTGTCTTTTAGGCTGTCCATGGTATCCGCAAGACTTTCCTCCAGCACCACATGTCAAAGGAATCAATTTCCTTCCTGTCAACTTTCTTCGTTGTCCAGCTTTCCTGCTCACTAGACCCAGTGGCATAGCGTGAGTTGACAGCACCTGGGGCAACTCCTAGCAGGAGGTGGCACTCCTGGCACCACACGTGCACGCGCTTTGCACACGCGAGCTCCCAGGAGTGCTCGATGATGTCACTTCTGGGAAGTGATGTCATTGCACAGGGCGTGGTCACCCCCTGGGAGCACTCCCGCGATTTGGGCTGCTTATCTCCCCGTCCCTTATCTGGCAGCCCTCTGCCGCAGCCGATGGTGCCACCACTGCCAGCTCCACGTGCTCCTTGTCCAGCAGCCACTGCAGGACAGCCAGCTTGGTGTGCAGCAAGCTGGCCGCCCTGTCAGTGCAGCAGGTGGCCAGGGTGGTGTGGATGCAGCACAGGCTCTCCTTGGTGCCCCCTAAAAATTATGCGTCTGGAGCCACCTCCCTCTGCCCCCTCCGCTACACCACTGACTAGACCCCCCTGTTAAGATTAGTAACCTTTGTACATGCTCTGTGAAAATGTCCTGTTATTAAAAGTTCTTCCCTTTGCACCAATTGCCTTTTTCTCATCGTTTTGCCTTGGTGTGGCTCCCCCTTCTTCTTCACCGATTACTGTCAACCTCCAGGTAGGGCCTGGAGTTCTTCTGGGATTATAACCGATCTACAGACTACAGAGCTCAGTTCCCCTAGAAGAAATGGGTGCTTTGGAGACACTGGACTCTACGACATCACTTCCTATCAGAGTTTCCCTCCCCAGGCATCACCTGCCAAATCTCCAGGAATTTCCCACAGTGGAATTGGCAAGCCTATCACCCACTTCATCAGTCAAGGCAATTAAATGAAAGCACTAAACTGCTCGGATTCAGGGCATGGCGAGCAGAAGGCTGCTCAGCTGTCTCTGGAGCAGCTCAGGAGTTGGAGCCCAACCCCATAATGTCATCACCCCACCCACCTACCTTCCTTTCTGTCTAAGGAAACTTTAACTCTCGATAGCTTATACCCTGAAATCTTGTTGGTTGTTAAGGTGCTACTGGACTCGAATCTGGCTGTGCCACCTTCCTCCTGAGGAACCAGTCTGGGGAAAGTCCAGGCCTGGTTAAGTGGTTCTGCTGTGAATCAGCACTCTACTGGTTCGAATCCCACTACTGCCATGAGCTCAGTAGGTGGCCTTGAGTAAGCCACTCCTCTCAGCCCCAGCTCCCCAGCTGCATTGTGGGGATAATAATAACACTAACTTGTTCACTGCTCTGGGTGAGGAACTAATCTATCTTGAAGAGCGATATATAAGCACAATTATTATTATTATTTTACAAAGCCAGCAGACACAGAACATTGGATCCAACTGGTTTTCCACTAGTAAGAAGGGGGGGGTCCCTTTTGACCCCCCCCAGCTCCTCTGCTGAAGAGTATGAGATCTGTATGGACAAAAGCTATGTGGCATGGGGGCTGTAAGAAAGGGTGCAGCAAAGCCTAAATGGCTGCAAAGTAGATGGGAAAATTCGGATTTTCCTAGTCCTGCCCATATGCCAGTCATTTTCCCTACCCTATCCCCACAGCGGCCATTTCCCCCCTCCCCACCCACGGGGGTGGGTGGGTCTTTTTTGTTTTAGTTGGCAATTGAATATAATTCAATTATATCCAACTTTATCTGTTGTTGGACGGGCAGCCTGGATCGACCCCTGATGTCCTGGAGCGTGTTTTTGAGGCTGTGACTGGTTGGTTGAGACAAACTCGGCTGAAATGGAATCCCATGAAGACGGAGGTCCTGTATGTGAGTTGTGGGGAAACAGCTTCGGGACCCCGGCTTCCTACACTTGATGGGGCATCACTTACATTGGCCCCGAGAGTTAGGAGCCTGGGGGTGATTCTGGACTCCTCCCTGAAGATGGAGGACCAGATCAAGGCAGTCGCCAGGTCCTCCTTTTATCATCTTCGGCAGGCCAGGTAGCTTGCCCCTTATTTGTCTCCCCATGACTTGACTACAGTGGTCCAAGCAATGGTCACCTCTAGGCTGGATTACTGTAACGCGCTCTACGCTGGGCTTCCCATGGGCCTGACTTGCCGGTAACAGCTGGTACAGAATGCAGCGGCGCGGGTCATTAATAGAGCACCGGTGTGGGAGCATATTACACTGGTGCTATGCCAGCTGCATTGGCTGCCAGTGGAGTACCGAATCAGGTTCAAAGTCTTGGTGTTAACCTATAAAGCCCTATGCGGGCTCGGACCAACGTATCTGCGGGACCATCTCTCACTGTATGAGCCCCGGAGGACTCTTCGATCTAGTGGAAAGTATCTTCTAAATGTACCTAGCCCTAGGGAGGCCCGCCTGGCATCGACCAGGGCCAGGGCCTTTTCGGTCCTGGCCCCGGCCTGGTGGAATGCTCTGTCTTGCGAGACTAGGGCCCGGCAAGATTTGCTAGCATTTCGCCGGGCCTGTAAGACGGAGCTATTCTGCCAGGCATATGGCTGACGCTGGGTGGTGCCCCCCCATGGAGGGGGGGTTAAACTATTCCCCCATGTGAACGCAGATGCTGCTGCCGCACTTATTATTATGATATGGATTTGCTCTGGTAACACCGCTGTGTGATATACTAAACTTTTGCTATGTGCTGCTTTTAAAAAATCTTTTAATTATTTATATGTAATAGATGACTCTGTAGTTGATATGATTGTGTTTTAATGTGTTTTAATGATGTGTACATTTGTATTCTATTATCTGCCCTGAGCCTGTGAAAACGGGGAAGGCGGAATATAAACACCATAAATTAAATTAAATTAAAAATAATTCTATCTTTATACCATTATGACAATCTGTGTACCAGATTCTCTGAATCCCCAGCTTTTATTTTATTATATTTAAAATAAGTCCTTTCCCCCCGTTTTTGCACAGATATAAGGGGAAAAGCATGCCTCTGCAACCTGATACACAGATTATTATATCATTATTATGATATTCATTTGCTTTTTTTAAAAAAATGTTGAAAAAGCCCTGGTGGTGGGTGGGTGGGATTGACTGCTACCAGGGGACTGGGCAGGGGAACCATTGGAAAACCAGCCACGTGGAAGCCCCGTTTCCACTGCACGGAACCAGCAGCCGGCGAAGTAATGGGGAAACTACACAAGTCTGCCCCCATGGGAAAAGCACCAACATTACAACACCAAACTGTACAACACAGGGTCCGCATGCTGCTTCCACTGTTGCCAGTGGGCAAACCTAGTTGGCACTGCTTGGAAGCTCGCTGCCTCCAGGCAGGCACTCATTCACACACACACACACACAAAACTCTCTGCAAGTGGCATTTGCTTTGCAGAAAAAGGGTGGCAAGAGGCTCCTCTCAACACCTAGAATCACCCCTGGCCGGACTGCAGAGACCTTTGGTTGGATCTAGCAGGGTTTCCCTTGTATTCTTAGCCCCCCCTATTGGAGATAGGGTACGGGGAACACACAGAGAGAAAGAGAGAGAGAGTGGCTTGCCCGTGGCCACCAAGTTGAGTTCATGGCCGCCAAGGTAAGATTTGCCTAGGACTTCCTGGTTCATAGCTCAGTCCGCTGGCAACTTTTCTATACTGCTGCAGTATTAACAGTGTGCTCTGGAGCCCAGAAAAGACTTGTTATAGTCACACTGGCCCACCAAAGGGGGAACCACCCCAGTTCATTTTCTACCCAGAAGTCTTTCTGAAGCTGAAAGGAAAAGAGAACAACACTGCCACCTGGTGGTATTATGAGTAAAGAGGAAGGAAAGTGCTGGAGGTGCGCTCTAATAGTCTCTTGATTTGGAACAATGCAAAGTTCAACTTTCAAGTTACACACTTTGTGCTGGCTGGTAAAAACAAAACCCTCTAAAAAGGGGAGGGAAAGATGTTTGGAGAAGAAAGTAAAGCCTGGGAAAGCAGGTGACATCAACCAATATAAAGGCAGCAACGCACCTATGGACATTTGGGATTTATTTATTTATTTCTACCCTCCAAAGATCTCAGAGTGTTTTACTTTTGCTCCCTGGATAGTCTCTTGTCTAGGCATTTTAAGCTGGAGACAGATAATCATTTTTTTAAAGTAAGTCAAAACTGGTTGGAAAGAGGCATTGCTGTTTGAGGTCTGGTCAAACAGGTTGTGTAGGTTGTGGTGCAGTTTTCCAAACCTGCTGATCCTGTTTGACCTGAGATGATGGCGGAACAAATGAAATATGTGTGTATCCTGCAGGATGCAAAATCTTCCTTTAAACTGAGCAACACTGCTCCAGCCAAGCCTGGGCTATCTTTCTTACCAGTTTCAGGGTCTTGCCTCACTACAGATCCACTGACTTTTGGAAAACCTTCGCTAGCAATAACCTCCCTTTTAACGAGCACTATAAAAAAATTCTCCTCATTAGAGAAACTAAATTGTCGTTTGGGCGGAATGACGTCTTGCAGGCTATTAAATGTGGAGCAGCAGGGAGCTCTGAAAGAGGAGGGAGGTGTCCCTGGGCTGAACCCCGAATTTTCCTATAAAACCTGATTTCTTCTCAAAGGCCCCCATTAATCCTCAACACGCACTTTCTAGGGACACAGTTCTGGACATTTAAAGAAGCCAGCTGTTTTATTCCTCCGTCTGCTGCCGGAGAGACTTTGTCTGAGGCTGAGGAAATTGGATCATTGGAGAGGGGGGCTTGGAGAAATTGTGCAGCAAGATTCCACAGTTGCTCTGTTACGGTCAGTTCCTTTCTGCAATGTGTTCTCCCCTGCACACTAGAATATGAAGAACTGCATTAAGCAATCAGCTTGCTGCAAACGAAAACTGCATACTTGCTTCTTCCATGTTGCTCCTAATCTACTCCCTGCTGCCAAGCTGGAATTCTGTTGTGGATATATCACATTACCCATATCAGCACAACAAACTTGGGATAGCTTGATACCAGGTGGACTGTCACAGCTTCCCCCCCCCCACCAAAATTCTGGGAATTATAGTTTGGTGGAGGTACTGAGAATTCCCTGCTCATAGAAGTACAATTCCATTAGAGGAAGGAAGTAACAATTAAACTAGGTTCTTTTTAAGAAGTTTATACATTAGATATGACACCAAGCACTTAAACAACAGTATTTTCTACATGAAGGAAATTTAGCATCTCTTTGTGACTGGGGCAGACATGGAGAAAGCTCTTTAGCGATCCTCCCATGCTGTTTTCCTGGCCTGTGACAGTAATAGGAGTGTGCTATGTGCAGGGCTTATTTTGAGGGGGAATGTGCAGGAATGCAGTTCTGGTAGTTCTCCAAAAAGGTCACGTCAGGTGGCCCCGCCCACCTGATTTTTGGCCATTTTGGGCCCATTTCGCCCAATTTGGGCCCAAAACAGGCAGGATCAGGCCCAAAACAGCCAGGATTGGGCCTCTAACGGGTGGTGGATCACTCTCCTGCTCAGCAGCAGCCCAATCCTGACCATGTTAGGCTCCTTTTTGGCCATTTTCAGCCCCTTTTTGCCTTTTTGGGCCCAATTTCGGCCCTGAATGGCCAGGATTGGGTCCAAAACAGCCAGGATAGGTGATGTCAGGGGGTGGGGCATATGCAAATCAGTTATACCAATGACACACTTCCAGTGGTGGCAAGCCGCATGGCACATGCAAATGAGTTGTGCTAATGAGTTATGCTAATGAGTTCCTGCAGGTCTTTTTCTACGAAATGACCCCTGGATATGTGGCTCCTCAAATACTGCCCTCCCCAGATGGTTCTAGGCCAGGAAAGTGGGGAGGGGGTCCGAAGCCCTTCTCCATGCATGAATCCGTTGCAATCCAAACTAAGCAACGCACACATGGAGACTGAGAGGGCATTGCTACTGTGGCTGGATATCTGGTTACTCAGATGTCACAAATCTGACGACTTAAAAAAAATGCAACACAGATTCAGCTCCTCTGAGGACCTCACCTTTTAGCAAACACAGGTACGTTAATTCATCCAGAGTCTCGGGCAGTAACTTAAGTTTGCAGGAAGCCAAAGTGGCAAACCTTCATCTGGGTTGTATCATTTCAGAATACTGGGGCAGACTCACATGAGCAAATACTTCTCTACAACAATAAATTCTCTGCACATGGAAAGCTAGCATCTCAAGACGACGGGCCATAAACCTTGCCTTCTCCTTGACTTGCTAGTTTTCTATATCTGGGGGATGACTTTCTGTATGGAGGAGTATTCAATCATGTGAGCCTCACCTGCAGTATGAAGGGGCACAGCCCAGACAATGGTTAGTAAACCTTGCCAATATCTAGGTAAGGTTACCAAATTCAAGTTGTTCTCCCAGAATGAGAACTGATTTCCAGACTACGGAGATCATTTCCCCCCAGTGGAAAAGGCAACCTCAGAGACAGCCTATGGCTTCACATCCCCATTGAGCTTCACCCACCTCAAATTCTGCCCTCCATAGGCACCATCAGCCAGTCTTCAGGAATTTCCCAAGCTGTAGGTGGCAGTCCTGTGTTGAGTATGGTGGCATGAGGGCAACTCCCCAACTTTTACCCATCTGAAGATACGTCAGCAAGTCCCTGTGACCAGGGGTCGTTTTGTAGAAAAAGAACTGGAGGAACTCATTAGGATAACTCATTAGCATATGCCACACCCCTTGCCATCACCAGAAATGTGTCATTAGCATAACTGATTTGCATATGCCATACACCCCTGACATCACCTATCCTGGTTGTTTTGGACCCAATCCTGGCCATTCAGGGCCAAAATTGGGCCCAAAATGGCAAAAAGAGGCTGAAAATGGCTGGAAAGGGGCCTAAAATGGTCAGGATCAGGCCGCTGCTGAGTGGGAGAGTGATCTACCACCCGTCAGAGGCCCGATCCGGGCCGTTTCAGTCCCAATCCAGGCCGAAACAGACCCAAAACTACCGGACTGCGTTCCTGCGCGTTCCCCCCCAAAACAAGCCCTGCCCATGACCTAGGTTTGCCATCCTGGAAATGACCTGGAATTACAACTGATTTCCAGATGACAAAGATCAGTTCTCCTGAAGAAAATGGCTGCTTTGGAGGGTGGAGTCTATGGCATCTCCTCCTCACCGCACTCCCTCTCCACCTCAAACTCTGCCCTCCCCAGGCTCCACCCCCAAATCTCCAGGAATTTCCCAACTCAAAGCCAGCAACCCTACCGCCATAGCAACGCCATCCCCTCCAACATTTCACCGATAAAGGTAGATTCCTGCGTCTTCACACTTCCTATTCCCATACCAAGGATCGCTCCACACACCACGAGGCTCTTTTCAGCTTGCTGTTGGCTGGAAAACTGTACAAAGTTGTCCGCGTGGATTTAAAGGCCAAGAGGGGGATGTTTCTTTTGTTATGCTTGAAAGACAAAGCTGCCAACCTGTTCTGAACATCGCTCAAAAGCGGGTATGTAAAAAGGCAGGCTGTGCACTGTGGTGCCTGAGTGCTTATGCGCTTGCATCGGGAGGGAAGAGCACTAGAGACCAGGAGCATCCATTCCCTACTAACTTTTAGAGTGCCTGGGGAGAGCCAGATTCAAAAGGGTAATAACTCTAGTGGCTATCACTAACAAAAATTTAATAAGGCACTCCTAGGGTCCTTTTCCAGGGATTCCCTCCTTTGCAGGGAGGGCATTTGACCTCAGGTCTACCAGGTGTTAATATCTACTTCAGAGTAGGGTAGCCAACCTCCAGGTGGTAACTGGTGATCTCCCAAAATTACAACTGATCTCCAGGGAATAGGGATCACTCCCTCTGGAGAAAATGGCTGCTTTGGAGGGGGGAATCTATGGCATTATATCCCACTGAGGCCCCTCACCACCCCATACCCCACCTTCCCCAGGTTCCAACTCCAAAATCTCCAGGAATTTCCCATCCCGGAGCTGGCCACCCTATTTCAAAGAGAGACTGTGCTCCCAACTAGGGTAGTCAGCTCCCAATGGGTAAATTCCTGGAGATTTGGGGGGGCGCAGCCTGGGCTGGGTGGGGTTTGGGGAGGTGAGGGGCCTCAGCATGGTATAATGCCATAGAGTCCACCTTCCAAGACAGCCATTTTCTCCAGGGGAACTGGTCTCTGTGGCCTGGAGATCAGCTGTAATTCTGGGAGATTTCCAGCTACCCTGTCTATTCAGGAGAGTGGGGGTGGGTGGGATGGAGGAATAGGTGTGGGCGATGCCATGTCGTCACTTCCGGCATGAACCCAGAAGTGACATTTTTGCAACACGGTAGGATTCCACCCAGGTTATGCTGAAACCAACAGTGGAGTGCCTGCAGAACGGGAGTAATATGCATGCCACATCTTTACGATTGCTAGCTCCAGGTTGTGAAATTCCTGGAGATTTGGAGGGTGGGGTCTGGAGAGGGCGAGGTCTGGGGTGTGGAGGGGAGGGGTCTTGGCAGGGTATAATGCTATAGAGTTCACTCTCCAAAGCAGTCCTTTTTTCTGTCACCTGGAGTTCAGTTGTAATTCTGGGAGATTTCCAGCCATCAACTGGAGGTTGGCAACCCTACCCTTCCCTACTCTGGATGTGCATAGGGGGCAGGGGAGCCTGCGGGCCTTTCCTCTCCGGTTTCAACCTGATGAATGAAATGGGATCGCGGGGGGGGGGGGGGGTGGCGCGGGGGGGGCTGTCAGCTGGGCCACCAACTGGCAGGTGGCGTAATCGCCACAATAGGCCCAGGTTGCAGCCAAAGAGGCTCTTTGCCAAGGGAGCGGGAGAGCAGCCGCCTGGGGCCTGGTTTTGAATGTCATTAATGTGACCTCCTCCTAATGCAGTTAGTGGGGCTGAGTCACCCTCAAGCTGTCGGAGGAGAAAACGTTTCAATTGACGCCTTCCCTTGGGCCAGCTGAGCTCACCCTAGGCTGCCAGATGGCTTTTTATTTTGAAAGGGGAAAATGCCCGTTAAATGCAAAGCGCCAGGCAACATCGCCCGTGCAGGCCCCGAGGGCTGGCATTAATCTCACCACATGGAATCATGATATCTAAGGGTGGCTTTGGCAGATATCCACCCCCCCCTCAAAAAACTTAAAAGCAAGTTTCAAGTCCATATGGTCATGGGGGGGGGGGGAAGTGGCTGAATTGTACCCCCACCCACCCACCAGATTAAGTAAGTGATTGCAGATTTTAGCTAATGAAAATTTTTCCACTTTCAAAACAAGCCGTATGTATGCCTCTATATAAGGACTCTTTTTTCAATCTTTGTGATCTATATTATATACTGTGATATATTATATATCACACTTGTGTGTGATATATTATTACACACACACACGTGTGTGCGCGTGTGTAATAATATATCACACACAAGTGTGTGTGTCTGTGTAAAATACACTTGCACAAATGCAGACATACACAGCAGTGGACTAATAACTGACTCGCAGCTGAAATTCTTTAAGCCTAAGTTGCGCCTATTAATTAATTTGCAGAGAATGTTTTTGCAGAGAGCTCTAGTCTGAACTAATAGCTCATGTTTTGCAAGCTCTTCTCTGACTTCAGGAGGTGGACTTCCTTTAGGTTTGGAAGGGAAACCTCTGTGCGCCCCACCCTCACCAATGTTTAGCCTAAATTAATGTCAATGGCAAGTAGCCAGCTAGCCATTTACAGCAGCGATAGCGCTATAGGCTGAAATTCAGTGAATAAAGCTACCACCACCACCCCATTTCCAAGCAAAGGCAGGATCTGTTGAATTTCTGTTGCACAGCTGCTAAAAGAACTGGAGGGCTCAGCCACCCAAGTCCATAACCCTTCCATAAAAGCCACCAGCCTGAAGAGAGCCGCCTATCCCCCCCACAACTGATACACAGGGACAAAAGGGAAAGTGCAAGATGACAGAGCAATTTTTACCCACCATTTGTAAATCAATAAGGCCAAGTGGGTGTGATTTATAGCAAGTGCACAAGGTCTGCAGAAGAGAGCTCTCTCTTTCTCTCTCTTTCCCTCTCTCTGCTTCCTCCCAAGGGCTGGGCACGATCCTTCTGAAATCTTACATACCTCCCGCCCACATTGTCAATGAACTCACACAAGCAGCGATTTGGCCTCATTTAAATCGAACAATTCATTTCTCGCAAGAGAAGTCTTGGGGCTCCATCCAGGAGTCCAGCATATGTTGGGACTGACTGCGATGATAGAAAACGGACCCAGAAGCACTCTAGCTTTACTCCATCTACTCCAAAGCGACGCTCGGGCACGGGAAACGAGCTTGCGCATTGGACTGAACCCATGCGCTCCAGTTCTAAACGTGGTATCAGATGAAGGGAGCTTTGACTCTTCAAAGCTCATACCCTGCAAATCCTGTTGGTCTTTAAGGTGCTACAGGACTCGAATAAAGCTGAACCTGTATGCAAATGAAGACTCCGTTAAACCCCAGATTTCCTGTCCAGCTTCACCCACCGCCTGTCTAACAGTCTCTTTCCCCTGGCATTCCCTGACTGACCCACCTGCCCTTTGATTTCCCTTCTTTTCCTCTATAAAGCACGGTGTTTTTACACTTAAGACTATAAGCCTTCAGGAGCAGTCTGGTTTTACTGTTAAACTGTGTCTAGCGCCTAGCGATCTTAGGTCTTTTATAAACAATAAATAGGTTTTAAAATAGTACGGTTGCACAGAACTAGGTTGGGGAGGGTCGGATTATACACTTGCTGAAAAAGAGACGGTATTGTATAGTGGACAGAATGAGTGGGAAAAACCAGGTTCAGATCCATACATCTATAAGACAATGTGTGGCACTGCTTACTTACTGTCTCTCTTTCTAGCCCTCTTCGGTGGGGTATTGCGATGATACAGTGGGAGAGAATCTATGTAGTTTGCCCCAAGTTCTTTAAAGAAAGGATAGGATAAAAATTTAATAATAACTAGTCTGCAGGGCTCTGAGGTGGGGAGAGGGCTACTCGATTAGATAGGTTTTTAAAAAGGATTAGAGGTCTATTATTAATTATAGGGTTGCTAAATGGATCTTCCCTATTCAGAGACATTATACCTTTGAATAAGGCAGACTGACACAGCAGTCTGATGGGTCTAGTTTGGCCTGAGCTTGTCAGAGCTTGGGAGCTAAGCAAAGTTGGCCACGGACAGTACTTGGATGGGCAATGGCAAGCCGCCTCTGCTCCTCTTGTACCTGGAATGCCCTATGGAAAGGGTCGCCCTCTTCTTCTTCGTACCCTGGACAGCCCAGGACAGCCTGAGCTCCTTGTAGGGAGAAGGTCTCAGAGTCAAGCTACAAGTGACGAGTTACACTTGAATGGCAAGTGAACAGACTCAAGTGTATTCCTCCGTGTTCACTTGCCATTCACTTGCGCTCAACTTGATCAAGTAGAGCGCAAGTGAATGGCAAGTGAACAGGGAGGAATACACGCAAGTCTGTTCACTTGCCATTCAAGTGTAACTCGTCACTTGTAGCTTGGCTCTCAGATGCTTTGCTAATGAGTTAGGGAACACAGACTTCACCACCATGTTGCCTTACATACTATCTGTTGCCTTAAGTATGTGCTCCTATGTGGCACCTGTGCTTCAAGTATGAACCTACTAGGTAGCCCGAGAATTGCTTATGCTCTGTTTCAGCATTTCTTCAACTCTGTATTGGATTCTTGCTAAAGTTATGTCTTTGTATAAGCATTGTTTACGGAAATGTCCTTGATGTTGGCTGTACTAATCTCACACTCTGTAATCCGCCTTGAGTCTCGGAGTTTCTCTACACGAGACATCTTATACAAGAATGCTCAAGTGTAGAGAGAAGCGATGTTAGCTAGGAAAAGTAGTTTAAAGAAGGCTCTGCCAATTTCATCTCTCTGCAGAGCCAAAAATCCCTCCTCAGAGGGTTTGTTAATTTCCTCTTCCCCTCCCAAAGGCTCTGTCAGGCAAAGAGGAAATTAACAAATCCTCTGAGGAGGGATCTTTGGCTGCTCTGCAGAGAGGTGAAATTGACAGAGCCTTCTTTAAACTACTCTTCCTAGCTAACATTGCTTCTCTCTACACTTGAGCATTCTCATGCAAGATGTCTCGTGTAGAGAAACTTTGAGTGAGAAAGGCGGGCTATCAATCAATCAATCAATCAATCAATCAATCAATCAATCAATCAATCAATCAATCAATCAATCAATCAATCAATCAATCAATCAATCAATCAATAAAAATAAATAAATAAATAAATAAATAAATAAATAAATAAATAAATATTAGTACTTGGATGGGAGACCATCCTGGCTGCCCACGGAGACAGAAAGCGAGGTGAGAGGGCGGCTTGGTCTGATGCAGCAAGGCAGGCCCGATGCTCTGCACAAAAAGAAACTCAGCTGCACAGCAGGAGAATGGAATCGCTCCAGGGCTCTTGTAGGTCTTTTGGAAGGGCCAGCCTGCCCGACACCCAGTAAAGCCTCTGCCTGGAAACAGTTCCGGACTCTGAAGATTAGCATAATGCTTGCAAGGTCAGTAGGCCGCTCCTGCCACGGGGAAGAACTCCCCAGAGTCCCTTGCGTAGCCACAATGGGGCACGGTGCCATCCCACTCCCATCATCCAAAGACCGGGGGTCTACAGAGTATACCCCCCCTCGTTGCCCCTAGGCTTGGTTCTTTGCTCAAAATGCTTTGAAAAAAACCAGAGCAACCCCACCTCTATGATTCACCCAAATCAAATCCAGCTGGACAAGTGTTTGCGACTCTGATTTCTCTCCTGCACACCCCTCTAATGGAGTCTGGATTAGTTGATGGACAAGCCCAGGATGGGGGAAAGGGAGGGTCTTCTCTCTCTCTCTCTCTCTCCCCTCACTGTTCCCTCCCCCCCACTCCAAATCAAGCCCCCACCCCTCCGCCATCTCTTCCTTTGTGCTCCTTGCTTCTTGGCATGTGAGAGAGACTGGAGGGCTCCCTTTGTTGCTGCAAAGAGGCGGGCGGGTGTCCCTCGTGGGAACATTACACATTACACCACTGAGTTCCCCGTGAGCCCACGTCTAGACAATAATTGCATGCACCTTTCCTGCTAAGAGAATGGCAGGGAGGGGCACGTGGGCCAGGGAGGGGGCCAAGCCAGGGTGTGGGCGTGGGGTGTGTATGCCTTTGTTGCGTAGCTCCTTCCAATCACCTGTCTGTAACATATTGACCCTTGTAGAGGTTGGGCCTGAAAGGCTGGGGGTGGGTCAGATTTAAACTAAGGAGGGAGGGGTTATCAAGGGTTTAATAATCCCCCCTCAGTTCAGCCGGGAAGGAACCATGTATCTTGCATTGTTGACCTCTTTCCCAAGCCTTGCAAGACCCCTTCCCAATTGTGCACCATATTAAAAAAAAACCTCAACCAGCATTTACAGCTGTGATGGCTAGACTTGAATGGGGCCAAACAGAGCAGGCGCATCTACCCTGCAAGTGGGTATTCCCCCTGGTCCCACTTCGCCCCAAAGGCCTGCCAGTAAGAGCCCTCCTGCCCTCTCTTCCAACAGGGATCCTACACGCAAATGAGGAGAAATGGGCACAGACAAAGTTTCGAAATCTCTAGCACCAGCCCTCATTTGAAGCCCAGCGCAGGTGATTCCGAGTCTCCAACCTTATTGAGTCTGTAAGCGTTTTTGAGAGAGAATAATGGGTTGGTCACCACAAAATGGCTGTTGTGGGGCAGGGCCAGTCATAAGATAACAAGCCAAGCATCTTCGTGTGGGGGAGACAGGTGGTTTTAAATGGGGCGCCCACTACAGATGCAAGTGTGCTGTCTCTGGGCTCTTCTAAAAGGCCTTCCACACCAAGAAGGCAAGGGCAAGCCGGGATCAGATCTTCCTGTGAGGAAAAGTCGCAATTTGCTTTTAGTTTCAGGTGCGTGGCTGGGTTGGCCTACAAGATTTCCAGGGTGTACGCTTTCAAGAGTCAAAGCTCCTTTTGTCAGATACAAATAGGAATGGATTTGCTTTCAGTTTCCAAAGAAAGGGGAAGGTTTACTTTGCTCTCTGTGTGGCCACAGGGAGAGATTGCCGAGGCCAAAGAAAGAACGTCTATGACTCTGGCCAAGCGGAGGCGCATGCTCACAATACACCTGCCTGGGATGGGCTCAGCATTTTGTTAGTTAGGGCCAAACTACACAATATGTTTTTTAACAAGACGGGTTGTCGAATAATACGCCCCCCCCACAAAGACCATTTCAGCTGAGGAAATTATGGGGAGGGGCCACAGGGTCCTGGTATTGTGCTCCATATCTGAATCGGGTCCTGTAGCACTTGGTTGGGGGGAGTTCTCTGCAGCTGCCATGGTGCTGCGGAAAAAGCAAGTCTCTTAACCAAACTTATAATAATCAGGGCTCATTTCGAGGGGGAATGCACAGGAACGCAGTTCCGGCAGTGCCCCAAAGTGGTCACATGACAGGTGGCCCCGCCCACCTGACTCGGCCATTTTGGGCCCGTTTCGGCCTGGATTGGGGACAAAACGGCCTGGATTAGGCCTCTGATGGGTGGTGGATCACTCTCCCGCTCATCAGTGGCTTGATCCTGACCATTTTGTGCCCCTTTTCAGCCTTTTTCAGCCCCTTTTTGCCATTTTGGGCCCAATTTCAACCCTGAATGGCCAGGATTGGGTCCAAAACAACCAGGATAGGTGATGTCAGGGGTGTGTGGCATATGCAAATCAGTTATGCTAATGACACATTTCTGGTGATGGCAAGGGGTGTGGCATATGCTAATGAGTTATGCTAATAAGTTATGCTAATGAGTTCCTCCAGCTCTTTTTCTATGAAATGACCCCTGATAATAACAACAACAACAACAACATTCGATTTATATACCGCCCTTCAGGACAACTTAATGCCCACTCAGAGCGGTTTACAAAGTGTGTTGTTATTCTCCTCATGACAATCACCCTGGGAGGTGGGTGGGGCTGAGAGAGCTCTGAGAGAGCTGTGACTGACCCAAGGTCACCCAGTTGCCTTCGAATGGAGGAGTAGGGGAATCAAACCCTGTTCTCCAGGTCAGAGTGCTGCTGCTCTTAACCACTACACCAAAGGAATCATGTTGCCATGTAGTAAAGAACAACATGAAGTTACCTCGTTTTGGGGTTTTTTCTTCCATTCAGAGATCTAAGGGGAATTGCAGGCAGTTTTTGTCCCAATTACCTGGAAAGGAATGGGGAGGGGAAACTTGCAGATATTATTTGTATGACAATATTGTGCTGCAGCACTATAGCACTATAACAATATATAGCCATACATTTATTTAAAATTTTACTAGAACCATTATAGTGCTGTAGTGCACACATGAAGAACAGGTTTTTTAAAAGGAGTGGGGAATTGCCACAGCAGCTGTGATGGCCATGCCCTCAAGAGCCAATATGGAGTCACTGCAGACCAAGCAGGGAAAGGAAAAATCAGAAAAAAAGATGGAGCGAAAGTGTGCGGAAGACTCCCACATACAGAAGCTCGGTCACCACCGTTGCTTCTCTGCATTCACAAGTCCTATGAAATCAATGTGGAGAGTCCTTGCCCCGTGGAAGCAGCCTAGATGTGATGGGAGGAATCAAGTGTATTTATGTGTGTGTCCTCCTTTTTCTTCCAGTATGTCTCAAGAGCAGGGCTTTTTTTCAGCAGGAACGCGGTGGAACGGAGTTCCGGAACCTCTTGAAAATGGTCACATGGCTGGTGGCCGCGCCCCCTGATCTCCAGACAGAGGGGAGCTTAGATGGCCCTCCGTGCCGCTCAGTGGCACAGAGGGCCATCTCAACTCCCCTCTGTCTGGAGATCAGGGGACGGGGCCACCAGCCATGTGATGATTTTCTCCAAGGGCAACCCATTGAGTTCCACCACCTCTTTTCCCAGAAAAAAAGCCCTGCTCAAGAGCAACTGGCCTTTCAGAAAAATGCTTAAAGTGATGGAAGATTTGGGTTTCACAATCCCTCACCCATGGGCTCCATTTGCAGTAAAATAAATAAATAAATAACGCTCTGCATCTTCTGCTTTACAGAATGGATTTGGAAGGGCAAGTGGAGTCCCTTTGCCCCATATGTTTCTCATGTGGCTCTAAGATCTTAGCCTGCTAGAAAACTTGCTGTAAACTCCTGCTCTTTTCACAATGTCCTTAACATTATAGAAGTGGCTCAGATGGAAGACAGCAACCAGTAATGTCTGCCATATTACTAAAATCTATCTTTTCAAAATGCTTGAATATATTTGCATTGCCCTCCAAAAGGTCATCTTTTATGGGATTATCTCCAGCAACTGGAATCACGGACCTAATACACAGTCTGCATCAGAAAAGTACCCAGGAACTGCAATGGTACAAAATGTGGTAGAGAGCGGTATTACATCCTCTCTAGCTTCCAGTTTCCTTCCAGGACCCATTCAAAATATGGGGTGGTGGTGTTTTCAAGCCTTAAATGACTGAGGAGCTGCCTCTACTCATACGAGCCTTCTGCGTGCATTATGGATGTTCTACCACTGAGCCACAGCTGTTCCTCAAGGGGACCCTGTGAACTGAGTTCTTCAAGTTGGTGGGTCACAGATTGTCATATGGATCCTGCCAGGAAAGTAGTAGTTCGGAATTCTATGCTGCACCTCCCCCTGCCCCCCAGCTTTTTATACTTCCTAAAATCCCGCCTTTGGAAAATGAGTGCACATTTTGCACAACCTCTTTTGAACATCCTTTTCTTTCCCTATGAGAATTTAGAAGTTGTTGTGTATTTCTTTTCTCTTGGGAGTAGCAGGGGAAATAGGCATGTATCAGGAAAAAAAAACAGGTACACAGACAGGAATATATAGACGGTGGTACAGAAGGAGTTGAGAGCTTGCAGGCTTTCTCAAGCAAATCTACTTTTACAAGGACAGTAGCCACAGTCCTGTGGAAGATAGAAATCCCACTGAAATCAATGGAACACACCCGTTGTCACTAATTCCAATTCTACCATACCTATCTATAGTTGGATTGGAATCTAAGATTTGGTAGAACCTGAGCAAAGAACTACATAAACACTCTTAGAGCTAAGCTACAAGAGACGAATTACACGAGGAGGAGGAGCAGCCAGGAAGCTGTGTTTTAAAAGAGATCGGAAGGCTTTGTCAATTTCCCCTCTCTACAGAGCCAGGGAGATCACTGCTCAGAGGGTTTGTTTATTTCCTTTTCCCCTCTTAGAAGGGGAGGTAAAACTGACAGAGCCTGTGGGAGGCAAGGGAAATTAATAAACCTTCCGAGCAGCCATCTCCCTGACTCTGTAGAGAGGGAAATTGATAAAGCCTTCCAATCTCTTTTAAAACTCAGCTTCCCAGCTAACATTGCGACTCCCTTCACGTGCTCCTCCTCGTGTAATTCGTTTCTTGTCACTTGGCTCTTAGAAGCCCGTGCATATTGTGTGCACCCACTTCTATCTCCTCCCCACCCAGTTTGCAAAGTTTTGGGTTTAGCAGAGAGCAATAACATATGCACTATTGAGGCCTACTTAACAATACCACTGAGATGTGAACAGGCTGCGTGTTATAAGTAAGACCTGAGCCCCTTTGCTTCCAGAAAGCTGGTGCCTGCCGTTTGTTTTCTCTGTTCCGATTCCACCCCTGGCACCATCCAACCCTCCAGGGCTCCTCTGGTGTCACTTTCTTAATAAGCTGTCTCTAATCCAGACTCCCAGAGGGGCAAACTCTGTCTGTGTGTACGCCAAGATGCTCCTGAGAACCTCTGGCCTTCTGAGGCCGATCTGGAAACGGTGTAAAGTGTTCTGCATACTATAAGTAATTATGACACATAATAACTTATTCTTATATGAAGAAGAATATTACATAGAGGGCCCATAGTCAAGGATGTCACTGTTGATTCTAAGGCTGCATCTCCGCAGGAGCAAGAAATCGCACACCAGTTTGGCGGTAGCAGCAAGTGGAAAGGTAGCGGTAGGTAAGAATGGTGTTGGTCCATTCTCACTCTACCCACTGCTGCTGTTGTGCCCCAGCTCCTCCCCATCCTTCAGTTGCACAGAACACCCCCACTACCTGGACTCCTCCCCCTTTTCCCTTCACTTTCCCTTTTTCAACCCTGCCACACCTTAAAGATACAACACAGCTCTCTAGGAAAGTGCCCTTTCAAGGGCTAGAATGGGGGAGAGGTGACACACAGAGCAGGAATCTGCCCCGTGCCATTTTGAAAGGGGTGCTTAACTCCACCCCCTTCTTTCAGCTGCAAGCAGAGCATCCACACGGATGCTATACCTGCAGCCACCCCGCTGTTCTGCCTTTGAACGGGATCACAGGAGATTTCTCTTTGATCCGATTTAAAAGGCCAAGTGCCAGGAAGGCTACTGCTCATGCTCAGAATCAGCACAATGTGGTATGGATATTCTTTTTAAATGAGGGCGCTTACTGCTCTCCAGGCAGTGGGGGGAATCCTTAAGCAGAAGCAACAATTAGATATGTGAATGTCAGCCTTTCGTGCCTCTTGACTGCCTGCATCTCTCCTCTTTTTGCCTGATTTTATTCTTCAGAGTACCCTCTTGCCCTCATTCCTCTGGGCATATTAGCAGCGGCCAGGGTTAGGCACGGGAAACTTTGGATCTGTGTTCTGCGTCCTTGTTTGATGAGCCACTCGCATCGTGTCAAGAGCTTTCGGGGCTCGGACTTGGAACCTTCAGTGTTGTGCTCTGTACACTGTGCTGCCTTAAAGACTTCAGGCTACCTGTTTCCCAAGCTCCACTAAGACCCTGCACACAAAGCAGCTTTAGGATCAGATGTTATACAGGTATTATTTTCATCCACTGCAATCACAGCCTTAGTTATGTGCACTGAAAGCAAAACCACTGAAGTTGCCTATCGACATTTCTGAAGCGGCCTCAGTTTGTTCCCCTACTGCCATGCAAAACCACTGTGTCAAGCCAAGTGCAACCCATCTCTCTCTCTCTCCCCTCCTCTCCCTTCCCTTTCATTGGCTGTCACACCAACATCATCATGGGTGAGCTGGTCTTTTTTTCCAGCCAAAAAGGTTGCCCACCTTTAGGTTAGAATATGCTGAGTACACCAAAGGCTACTGGGACAAAGGAACACACATGAATCTGCCTTATACTGAATCAGACCATCTGTCCATCAGTCAGTATTATCTACTAAGACTGGCAGCAGCTCTCCAGGGTCTCAGAAAGAGGGTCTTTCACATCACCTGCTGTCTGGTCCTTTTTAACTAGAGATGCTGGGGAATGAACTTAGGATTTTCTGCATGCAAAACAGAGGCTTTTCCCAGGGAGCCACAGCCCCTCTCCAATACACAATATGACCTTCTTCCACCCAGTGCTGGAAGGGGAGACCTGTGCTCTCCATCCACTAGATAACACTTCCCAGTTTGGCTTTAATCTCATCCTTTATCTAGCGTGGTGGTGGTGGAAAGTGCCGTCAAGTCATAGCTGACTTATGGCAACCCCTGCTGGGGTTTTCATGGCAAGAGACTAACGGAGGTGGTTTGCCTTGCCTGCCTCTGCAACCCTGGTCTTCGTTGGAGGTCTCCCATCCAATTACTAACCAAGGCTAACCCTACTTAGCGTTTGAGATTTGAAGAGATCGGGCTCACCTGGGCTATCCAGGGTCAGGGCTTTATCTAGTGTGCCACCTCAAATTAATCTCTACATTGATAATATAAAATCTGCCATGTTTTTCTTTATTTCTGCCTTACAATGGAGCTGTGGGTTCCAATTAGTGCTAGAGGCAGATCTGAACAACTGCTGGCATTTATATTTGTAAAGGAAAGCGCTGCTGTTGTGTCTTTGTCTCGGTATCCTTTGGTGAAACCTGAGGACCTTCTTTTCTTCTTTTTTTTTTGCATGCCACACAGTCTAACCTAATTAAGGGAGCAGTCCTAAGCACTGCTCAGAATTCTACTCAAGTTTATTCAGTGAGGCTTACTCCCAGGAAAGTGTTTTTAGGACTGCACTCTAAGCCTGCATCATACCCCCTCTGACCTACTTTAAGATCTAGAACTCGCAGATTCAGGTTGTCCTAAGCATAGAAACATCTTTTCCCCTCCCCTTTTCTTTTGTTTAAACTCCATCTTGAAGAAGAGTTCTGGAGAACTCCAAAATTTCCTTGCCAATTTGTGATGTTTGAGCCAATCCTAATAAAACATATTCCCCTCTACTGTTGCTTTTGGATTTCTTCAATGGACCGACGCAGCTCTCTGCACGTGTGGTCTCCTTCGAAGAACATACACAGGATATCCAAACTCTCCTGCATACACAGGTGTGTCTTTGCCAACAGCCGCTCATACCTCCTACTGAAGGTGCACCCCCCCCCAGGCCTTTCCGAGCCTTGAAACACGAGCTTACCTGCAAGACAAAGAGGATGGCATCCGCTGGGATTACCAAGTTGGCACTGGCTTGCCCGCTGACTTTGTTATTTCGATGCAGGCTCCTCTCTCTTGTGGTCTGAGCAGCTTCTGGGAGTCTGGCTGGCCTGTGGAGTGCCATCTCAACAAAGGCAAAAGGTGCACAAGTCATCTGGGAACTGCGAGGAAATTGCAGCTGGCTGCCTGGCCTGACGGTTGTTTTGTGATTTTCTTTCTCTTCCCTCCTTTCCTCTGCCCCAGTCGGGTTCTTGTTCAGCGCTGCCCATCTCAAGCACAACAAAACTCTCAAGACGGATTGTGCATCCAGTTCCAGCCTGGTTAGACAAGACAAGGGTTTTTCAAAAGTGTACATTTTCCACCTGTATATTAAGTTTAGGGGAAAAGTTTTTTTAAAGTATTGCAAAGATTAAAACGAAAGCCACTTTGGCACAACAACTAGAATACTGAACTTAAACGTGGTCTATGGCAGAATGAGACTGTAGGTGAGGAAATCACATTTTTTTAATGCTCCTATGTGCCCAAAACTCCCTGCACTGTTCTCTGTAATGTGCTGGAAGATTTTTACATGAGGAACCAGTGGTCTCTCTTCTGCCAGAAGCTGGTACACTCTACCACCTCAGGATCCAGGTTCAAATCTCCTATTTGGCCACAAAGCTTACTGGATGCTTTTGGACCACTTACCAACTCTCAGCCAGACAGATTTATTGCAAGGATAAAGGAGGAGGATGTTGTGAGCTCCTTGCATGAAGGGATGGGGGACTTGATTTAAAAAATGGTTACAAGGCATAGGTCTGGATCCAGTGCAAACTTTTCACATGTGCTCGTGCTATCGTGCAAGCGGATACACACACAAAAATAACACAGTCACCACTTGCGCTAAGTCAAGCGTATTGTATCCCTGTTTGCATTTCTGCTTGCGCAAGCTGTTGTGCACCAATTTGGGGGCTCTATTATTATAACAACAACAACAACAACAACAACAACAACAACAACAACAATAACAAACATTTATTGATATACCACCCTTCAGGACAACTTAATGCCCACTCAGAGCAGTTTACAAAGTATGTCATTATTATCCCCACAACAAAACATCCTGTGAGGTGGGTGGGGCTGAGAGAGCTCTGACAGAGCTGTGACTAGCCCAAGGTCACCAAGCTGGCTTCGAGAGGAGGAGCAGGGAATCAAACCCGGCTCTCCATAATATAGAGGGAGGAAAATGCTTAGTGCTGCACAAGACACTATGCAAGTGGAATTGCATTGCTGGATCCAAGCCTCAGTCTGTATGAACGTTCTTGCCATAGTAGCTTCATGACTGGCTTAGCAGGTTGCTCTCCATTTTCACACAAGTGCAGGGGTCCTCTGAGAAGGAGCATTCCCCGCTGCCATAAACAGAAGGACCTGCCACTTCCATCTGAAAGTGCTCCCACCTTACCTTTAGGGGTAAGATGAGTTGGAACGAGCAATGCAACCTTTTCTATCATGGCACCTTCTGTTGACTGGCATCTGTTCTTTTGAGTTTTAGGTGCCCAGTGAAGATCATCCTATTTTCCCAAGCTTTATCAAGAGAGGCGATTGAGAATTACGTGCATCTTCTAATGCTCTTCATTTACTCAACCGAAGAATTGTAGGGATTGTGATTTTTGTCCCACAAACACATGAATCAGAGCATCAGACCATCAAGGTCCATCTTGTCTACTCTGACTGGCAGTGGCTCTCCGCATTCTCAGGCAGAGGTCTTTCATATCACCTACTACCTGGTCCTTTTCAATGGAGACGTCCGGGATTGAACCTGGGACCTTCTTAGGGTTGCCAGCTCCAAGTTGGGAAATTCCTGGAGATCTAGGGGGTGAAACCTGGAGAAACCTGGAGAACGTGAGGTTTGGGGAGGGGAAGGACCTTGGCACGGCATACTTCCATAGAATCCACACACACCCCAAAGTAGCCATTTTCTCCAGGTGAACTGATGTCTGTGGCCTGGAGACCAGTAGTAATTCCGGGAGATCTCCAGCCACTACCTGGAGGTTGGCAACTCTAGACATTCTGCATACAAAGCAGATGCTATACCACGAGCCCTTCCTCCACCCCTTCTCTCTCCTATTTAAAAGGTTTATCTGCCACTCTTCAGCCAGAGGTTCATGGAGTATGAAACAAGAGCCTACAACAATGTACAACAGTATAAAAACAGCAATAAACACCATACAAATATGGAAGCACTAAAAAAACCTCTGTTAAAAAGTCATTAAAAAACAAATTAAAAGATTGGTGGTGGTGGTGGGATCAAATAGTTGGGGAAAGTGGCTGTGATTTATCTCAGCACCTGAAATTGAAAAGATCAAGCTCCAAACACTCAAAAGCATTGGAGGGCCATCACAGAAAAGGTACTCTCTGGTAGCCGCACAGTTTCCCCCAGAAGGTGCAGAGATGGATCCCAACAGAGAATCTATATTGACAAATTGTGCTCAGAAACAAACAAACAAAAACAAAGCAACCAACAATTTAGATCTTCCATGACTGGGAATAGCGAATCCTGTTCACTTATCAGCAAACCGACTGAAGAATTTTCAACCAGATTAAACTTCTAAAACAGTCTCCAAAGGCAGCCCCACACACAGCACGTTGCATTGGCTTGATCTGAATGTCACAAAGCATAAATAAGTGCGATGGAACCTTGCAAACCAAGGAACCACTGAAGTTGGAACAGGTTGCTATGTAACACAGGGGACACCGTCTTCCTTTCAATTGGTCTGGATCTAATATCTCCTCATCTGCAACATCAAGGCTATGGGGACCTATTCTTTCAGAGGGAATGCAGCCCCACCCAAAACAAGTCCTCTGGGGCAATCCTAAACTGAGTTTGACTCAATGCCCTTCGAAGCATGTGATTCTGCTTAGGACTGTAATTCTACGGGGCCTGAATGGAGCAGGAGCCATGATGCTGGGGCTATATCACAGTTCAGGGGATGCATCCTTTAGATCAGATAAATGTTACATGGGGAAAAGGTCAACTCCCTCTTTTTTTCCAACTCCAATTCAGTTTGGTGCCCCCCACTCCAGATGCTGTTGTCTTGCATCCAATTAGATCCACCTACACTGCAGGGCTTGCCTGTTTCCCCTGCAGCCCACTGAACTCAAAATTTTGTTTGTGGGGGTCAGCATACGGGGCAAAATGGAGTTCTGAGAGGGAGAAATAAATGGAAATTGCCACCCACTCTACTGAACTCAGAAGTGCCTTCAAGTATTCAGGACTGCATGTCTGGATACAGGCTGTTAAGTCATCTGTATCTCATAGTTCCTACAAGGGACTCAGGCCTGCACATATAATTCTGCCTTCTTCTAGTTTCTCCTTGTGAGGTGGGCCACACTTCAACAGAGTAACACAGCAAGCTCCATGGCAGAGTGGGGGATTTGAACCCAAGACTCCCAGTTTTTAGGCCCCGTCTCTAACCCTTGCTCTTTAATTTTAAATAACGTTTAACATATCAGGACGGAGATCTCTTCATAGATCTTCCATGTCTAACCTAGCTGTGCCCTTACACCTTTGATAAAAGAAGCCCCAGAAAACCCATTACCTAGCCCTAAACATTTACTGGGGAAGGGCTCAGTGATATCGCATGTGCTTTGCATGCAGAAGGTCCCAGGTTCGATTCCTGACATCTCCGGTGATAAGGAATTACACGTGCAACTGGAAACATGGACGTGGCATGTGCATAAACTACAGTTTTACAGCCACATGGAAATATCCTATGCCCTCCTCCCCTCCTGCTGTTGTCTCCCTGTCAACAGTTACAAATGTAAACTCCTTCATATTAGGATTCAGACTTTCTGCTTATGTTCCCCTGCAAAGTGTAATGCATTTTGATGACTCTGTTTCAATCATAGTAACATTAATAATAATGCCTCTAAAAATGGTAGCATCCGAAGTCAGAATTAGAGTTTTTGTAAACAAGAACGCCATTCCTTCCCAGTACAGGTCAGATCATTATTGACATTTTCCAGAGCGTTCTGTCCTACATTTGTGTCGGGCCAAGCCATCTTCGACATTTGAAAAGCGTTCCTCCATCCTTCAGGATCTGAGCTTCTTTCTCTAGAAATTTGTTTGGTGCAAAAGCAACAAAGAGACTTGCGGCATCTTCCGGTATCTCTTTATAACTCAATTCTTCTTTAAGCTCTAGCAACTTGCTGGCTTTTCTACAAAGATCCCTACTGAGGCTGGCGGGGACGTCGGTCCCCTTTCCTAAGCTATCCAGGCAAAAAAGTTGCAGAGAGAGCAAGAGAGAGGGAGGAAGAGACACGGCGTGAGAAAGAGCTGTGCCTTGCCTTACCTTGCTGAACAAAAAGAGTGCCGAGCAAAAGATCTTCGAATACAGAACCAGCAAAGAGAAAGCAAGAGGAGATCTGTTGAAGGACAAGGAAGGGGAAAGTGAGTGAATCTCACGTTGCTGGGTTTGTCCGTTCTTCATATTCAGCAAGAACTCTTTTTCCGTCCCCATCCAAAGAGAATCAGGACTGAGTTACTCCAATCAGTCTCAATGGGGGTCTTACCTCTCAGCTCTGTCGGTTACTCTCTCTCTCTCACTCCTCCATGAGCTCATGCAATCTCATTTCATGGGAGAGACATCTGTTTCAGCTCAAAAAGGATGGGGGGGGGGAGCCTTCCAGCAGCGACAAAAAAAGCCCTTCCCACCCTGAGTCACCCCCTTAATTTCAATATGAAAAAAAGCACAAGGGCTTTCTTCCCTCTGCCCCTTTCTGGGTTGGGAACAAGGGCGACGGCAGCAGCAGCAGCGCAGACCTCCATTCCCCTCCATCCCCCACTCGACAGTCTTTCTTGCTCCTATTAAGAAAGCTGTCGGTGGAGAGGGGGAAAGCTAGGCCTGTATCGGGAGGCATTGTTGTACATCATGTGGAAGACATGTGTCGTCGCCTCCCCCCTCAATTTCTGGGCGTTGTCCCTCTCGACAATTTGCCCAACAAGAAAGGGGCACAATTTTTTTCCAGAGGGTCCCTCAAAGCTTTCTCAAAAAGAGTCCAGTAGCACCTTTAAGACTAACCAATTTTATTGTAGCATAAGCTTTCGAGAATCACGTTCTCTTCGTCAGATGCATGGAGGGCATCTGACGAAGAGAACGTGATTCTCGAAAGCTTATGCTACAATAAAATTGGTTAGTCTTAAAGGTGCTATTGGACTCTTTTTGATTTTGCTACTACAGACTAACAAGGCTAACTCCTCTGGATCAAAGCTTTCTGTGAGTAATGCTAGCTTGACCCTACGGTATTACAGGGAATGGCTGCAGACTGGATCGAAGAGGCCCATTGGCTGACATACTGGTGGCTGGTCGCTACGGAAATCAGAACACACCACTTTGTTGCTGTTCCATCAATTTAAAAGTTTCCTGTTCTATGATTCTATCGAATAATAGCCAAGGCAGCTTATATTTTAAAAAAAAAATTTTTTTAATCTAGTTGTATATAAAATAATTCACTTTTTTTCTTTTAAAAAAAACCTTTCATCAGAAGAATAAGCACGGACCCGTTGTTAAATCCCACCAAAACCTTAAGTATGTAAAATCACTTTATCTCATTGCCCCTGAATAATTAGGTAACCATGATAAACAAGGCCCTGTCCTTGACAGCCGCTTGCCTTATCTCAGGTGGGGGCACCCAGAACCAGGCCTCAGCTGAAAATAATCTCAGCAAACAGACAAGTTCATACAGGGGAAAGACAAGTGAATATTGTCATCTCCTAGAACGGCTCTCTCTTAGAAGTGTTCCCTTATTGTGTGCCCTTATTGTGTACAATCCAAATCTGTATCAATGTCCACCACTTTCAACCTTAAATTGCTGGCCCAATATATAATTAATAATTCTACCTGTCGTCCTTTTTATCTTGTTCCCCCTGTCTTCTTCATTGTATCTTGGGAAGTGTTTGGAAATAATTTAGTGTAGACATGCCAAAGGTGTTCAGAGAAGGCAGGCCCTAGTGGGTTAGAATAAGCATTCTGAGGCAGAGATGGTGCCCGGGGCAGAAAAATTCCCTCTAATCCCCTGCCTTCTAATTAACCTGGAGCACAATCCCATGAGCTCCAACAGTCCCTCCTTGGAAAATACTGTTCCAGTCTTCTGATTTCCATCCAGGAAATCATTGTTCTTGTTATTGCTTTAAAAAAAATTGGTTGAAATGTTATTAGCATGATTTGCTAGCATTGTCATTCCTCAGCATTCAGCTCCCACCCTGTGGTCTCCAGAAGTTAAATCTTCGAGTGGTAGGGGGATGCATTTTGTCTCTAATGTACATACGTGTTCATGTATGAACATGACGGTGCTACTCCTAGGGCACAGTCTGCCATATTACTGGGGTGCATTAATATTTGAGAATGCAAGACAATTGTGATTTTTTTTCAAGCACATCTTTAATCTAAACAGTCATTGCTCTCTTGGCTTTTAAAACAGTGCAGGATGAGCAACTGCAGAGTAGAAGAAGAGTAGAACCTCAGCATTTTCAATGGCAAGTGCAAGTTAACAATCTTTTGTAAGCGAGCGACTCTTTATCAGTGAATAGTAGGATTTGAATCCAGTGGCACCTTAGAGACCAACAAGATTTGCAGGGTGTAAGCATTCGAGAATCAGAGCTCCCTGCAAAATGTTGCGTGCAGTCCACCAGGAAATTCTGCCCAAGCTTCATTCCCATTAATTGTATTCAACTGGCACCAAAATAACTTTTGGGTGGATTGTGCCACATAGGACTAATCTTTCTCCCACTGTGCTGCCCATCACAAGTCACAAATTTACTGTATCACAATACTTTGTGGCGGGGCTGCTTCTCAGTAAAAAGAAGAGGATGGAGGGGAGATGACAGACCTTTAAAATATTGTTCCATCCTTCTTAGAAGTGAAGAATGAGTGAAGCTGCCTTCTACAGAGCAGGGCTACAGACCCATCTAGCCCGGTGCTGTCTGTTTTACTTGGCTTTCCGAAATCTCAAAGGTCTTTCCCAGCACCATGAGATCATTGTAGAGGGAGCTGCCTCAGCTTGAACCTAAGACCTGCAAGCAAAGCACATGCACAATCACGGAGTGAGCCTTGACACAATTCAATTGAAAAAGAGTAACACATGCACAGTGCAATCCTATGCAGACTTACTCCAGTCTAAGCCCATTGACTTCCACTCCCAAATCGTCCAGGAATCTCCCAACCTGAAGTCGGCAACCCTACCACCACTGAGCTATAACCTCTTCTCACTGTAGGTACTTGGTTATGGGATAGGCTTGGGTCTTCCCCCCCCCCTTTTTTTTGCAATATCATGGATTAGGTGGAATGGTAGATCATTTCCCCGATTGTCAACAGTCAATACTGGGCCCTAGGTAGCTAGACATAAAAGGAAGTCCCGGCAGGACTAGCAATTGTTAGGGGAGATGCTGGGGGAGATCCACGGGGGCGGGGGGGGGGTCCAATACAGAGGCAAAGCCAATTGTAGGCCAGGATCTGGCCAAGGAGTCTTTCTGAAGTGGGCACTGGAATGAATATCAGGTGCTTATGCCCAAGGACAGGTAGTATCTGGAAAGCAGGCGGGTGGCTTGTAGCCCGGTGAGAACCCAATAACCTCCACCAGCAACAAATAGCTTCGATTGGAAAAGACAGAAGGCCTGAGCCTTTATGCTTACTAACTGCCTTTCGATATTACGTGCTATACCAGACCAGAAGAACTTTGTCCCAGCTTGGATTATCAATAGTTCCTTTCCCCGATCCCAGAAAGTAGGCATCCAAGAAGAACTAGCGAGAAGACAGATCTCAACACACAGGAATAGGGGTTGGAGCCCCAGAGCATCTTTCAATGAGAGTATTGGGCAGGGAGCAGATAGGCAGGCAGACAGAGTTTGAAGCAGAGAGCCACAAGATCACGGTGAAGAGTCCAGTAACACCTTTAAGACCAACCAACTTTATTGTAGCATAAGATTTCAAGAACCACAGTTCTCATATTATATTGTTCTTTAGCATTGTTCTCTAAATTTGCAATCCAGCTTTGTTACACTATTTGTTGTGCATATTATACTGTTTTTAGTGATTTGCTCTCTAACTGTGTAACTCTAAGCAAAGGAGCAAGATTCAGGTCCAGCAGCACCTTAGAGACCAGCTAGATTTCCAGAGCATTAGCTATTTCAAGTCAGGGAGCTTTGACTCCCAAAAGTCACACCCTGGAAATCAAGATGGGTAGCCGTGTTAGTCTGTTTGTAGCAGTAGAAAAGAGCCGAGTCCAGTAGCACCTATAAGCAGAGGTCATTTTGTAGAAAAAGAGCTAGAGGAACTCATTAGCATAACTCATTAGCATATGCCACACCCCTTGATATCACCATAAGTGTTTCATTAGCATAACTGATTTGCATATGCCACACCCCCTAACATCACCTATCCTGGCTGTTTTGGACCCGATCTTGGCCATTCAGGGCCGAAATTGGGCCCAAAATGGCAAAAAGGGGCTGAAAATGGCCAATAAGGGGCCCAAAATGGTCAGGATCGGACCGCTGCTGAGTGGGAGAATGATCCACCACCCATCAGAGGCCCGATCCGGGCCATTTCGGCCCCAATCCAGGCTGAAATGGGCCCCAAATGGCCAAGAGTCAAGTGGGCGGGGCCACCTGACATGTGACCTCTTTGGGGAACTGCCAGAACTGCGCTCTTGCACGTTCCCCCTCGAAATGAGCCCTGCCTATAAGACTAACAAAAATTGTGGTAGGGTATGATATTTTGTGGTATATGAAGAAGTGAGCTGTGACTCACCAAAGCTCATACCTTACCAGAGTTTTTGTTAGTCTTATAGGTGCTACTGGACTCTGGAAATCTAATTGGTCTCTAAGGTGCTACTAGACCTGAATCTTGCTCTTCTACTGCAGAACAACATGGCTACCCACCTGAAACTCTAAGCAGAATTGTACCCTTCTAAATCCATGGACTTCAGTGGATTTAGAAGGGGTATTGCTCTGTTTAGTTGCCCTGTGATTTCTGTAATCCAGTTTTATTCCACTGTTGGTTGTATGCATTAAAGGTAAAGTACCGAGTCATTACTGACCCACGGGGGAACGTCGCCTCACGACTTTTTCTTGGCAGACTTTTTATGGGGTGGTTTGCCATTGCCTTCCCCAGTCACCTACACAGGAAACTGGGTGCTCATTTTACTGATCTCGGAAGGATGGAAGGCTGAGTCAACTTTGAGCCAGCTACGTGAACCCGGCTTCCTCCAGAATCGAACTCGTGCACAGAGCTTGGGCTGCAGTACTGCCGCTTACCACTCTGCACCATTATTGTATGGTTGATTGCTCTGGTTTTTAATTGTGCCCTAAGTCTCAGTGAGAAAGGCAGACTATCAGTGAAGTAAATAAATAAATAAGGCTGTTATCCAGGCTGGACCTGAAAGGATTTGTAGCTAGGCTAGGAGTAACAATGGCTTCCTTTCTGAGACCCAGGTGGACAATATTGTTCCTTTTTTCTGAGTGGGTCACCTAAGGGACACCACTATGCAGAATGAGTTCCTGTACAGAGTCCCACATCTAACTGAACAGGCTCTTAACGGGAATCCCATTTTGGGGGTTGTACATGTGACGTTAAATGTGGACACCACTCCTGCAAACTCCATGACACTAATGTCCATGTTTTAAAGCATGAGCACCATAATTCTAAAACGTTCACAAGATTAGCCACAATAAACTCTTTCATCCCACCCACCCCACCTTTGCTGTGTGAGCTGGCTACATCCTTACAAGAACACAAATATGATATATATTAGCCTGGTGCTTTGCTGAAAGGAAAAAAAAGTGTATCGGACTTGTAAGAAAGTTTTTTTTAAAAAAAAGTTAATAAGAAGTAAACAGTTCTTAAGATAGGCATGCAACTTGGTCGCTTAGAAATGGCCTCCACCCTTTGTTCAGTGAAAGACAGCTTCTCTTCTCAAAGCAACAAGAGTGTGTCTAGCTTTCTCCATTACAGCTCCTGGGCTTACAGGCCTGTGTTTCTTCACCTCGTCTTCATTCCTTTGCCTGTGGCCACATCTTCCAAAGGACTCAGAGGAGTTCCTCTGAGGAACAGCACCCAGACTGGGCTCCCTAAGGGATGGCTTACCCCTCACTTTGACCTACTGCTCTTTCCACACTGAATCCCACATGCCGTATTTCTCTCATTTTTGCTTTTTGGATTACTGTAATTTCTACCTCGTGTCTCTTTTGTTTGCTTTCTCTTTCTTCTTTCCACGGCCCTCGTCTAGTATTGTGTTCCTTTTCTTTTCTCCATCCATTGGTGCTCCTTGTCTCTTTGCCAGATGTTAAGTAAGAGTCTTTCTTTCTTTCTTTTCTTTCTTTTTCTCTTTCTTTCCCTCCCCTCGCTACCTTGGTATCCACTCAGACACCTTCCTCTTTCTTATCTCCTCTGCATCACTTTCCCTCCAGGCACCTGTGTTTTCCTTCTTTTCCCCCCTCCCTCGGCAATTCCTTTTCCCCTGCCTCAGTTTCCCTCCAAATGCCCTTCTGTCGCTTCCGCTTCCTTCTTTTCTTTCCCAGTTTCTCCTGCCAGCGTTCTTCTCTTTTCCTTTGTTCCATGTCTTCTTTCTTTCCTTCTCCGTTGCTCTTGTTTTCCCGGGTTTTTGTGGCTCCCCCCCCCCACCTCCAGAGCTCAGTCAGTCAGCGGCAGAAGCAAAAAGGGGGTGTGTGAGCCTCCTGGAAAACTACATCCCCCATCAGCCTCCGGGCCTCTTCCTGAGTGTCAGTTTCACGCTGCAGCCAGGGAATTTAAAACAAAAGAGACTTTTCCCCCTCCTGCTGCCGGGGCTGCCGCGATCTTCTTTCTTTCTTTCTCCTCTTGGCCGCGGCTCGAGTCGTCTTTTCTGGGGCTCGGCTGCTTTGGCTTTTGCGTGCGCGGCGGCGACTTGGTTGCCTTTTAATTCTTCCTTTTCCCCCCTCCTCCTGCTGCTGGTTTTTTTTTTTTTGGTCTGTCTCTCTTTCTTTCTCTTCATCTCCACACCCCCTTCGGCAGCCAGGCGGGGTCTGCGAGAGCAGCAAAAGCATTAAAAAAAAGAGCGAGAGAGAGAGAGAGAAGGGGGGATCTGTGTGCGCCTAGATCCACATTGGACAGAAGGATCAGGTTACAGAAAAGGAACCGAGAGAGAAAGAGAGAGATCGACCAGAAGACAGAGGGAGAGAGGGGAGAGGGGCTTGGCCAGCAGGGGGAAGAGGGGAGGTGGGCGGGGGTCTCCCTCTCTTTCTCTTGCCTCGATCCCCCCCACCCCTTTGTGCCTCGCCCCCTCCTCTCCGCCAGGCTCTTTGTTTCTCCCCCTCCCCTCCCCTCCCCCCCACCCACCACCCCCAGCCCCCTCCCCACCCCAGCAGCGGCAGCAGTAGCAGCACCATCACCATCCCACCGCCGCCGCCGCGCCCCCCCACCCCCCTCTCTCCCCAGCCTTTGTTAGCCATGCCTAGCTTGGTAGTGTCAGGGATAATGGAAAGGAACGGGGGCTTCGGGGATCTGGGCTGCTTCCCGGGGAGCAGCAAGGACAGGGCGCTGCTGGAGGATGACCGGGCGCTGCAGCTGGCCTTGGACCAGCTCTGCCTGCTGGGCTTGGGGGAGCCTTCGTCCGCCGCCGCCTCGGCCGCCCCCTCCTCCGCCTCGGCCTTGGGGGTCGGGGGGGCGGCGGAGGACAGCAACAACAACAACAACAACCCGCCGGCGCAGCCCCCGACGCCGCAGCAGCAGCAGCAACAAGCCCAGCAGCAAGCGCCGCCGCCGCCGCCGCCGCCTCCTCCGCCGCCGCCGCCCGCCTCAGCCCAGCAGCAGCAGCCCCCGGCCCAGGCAGCCCCCAAAGGCTCCGCGGCGGCGGCGGCGGCGGCGGCCGTGGCGGCGATCCCTCCTCCCGCCCCGCCGCTGCCTCCGACGGGCGCCGAGGCCGGCAAGCTGTCCGTCCTCTACAAAGAAGCCGAGCTGCGCCTCAAGAGCAGCTCCAACACCACCGAGTGCGTCCCGGTGCCCAGCTCCGAGCACGTGGCCGAGATCGTCGGCAGGCAAGGTGAGCCGCCGCCGGGACGGGACGGGACGGGACGCGCAGTGCCGCGCCGGGGCAGGGGGCTGGCCGCGCTCTCTGCCCATTGTCTGCACCGCGGCGCGCAGCGAGGAAGCCAGCAGGGCGCGCGGCTCCGCGCAGCCAACGCTTCCTTTCTGCCCCGGCGCTGCGCGGGCGCTTTTGCCCCGGCTTGCCACCCTTCGCCAAGCACCGCTCCGGTCGCTCTTTCTTTCTTTCTTTCTTTCTTTCTTTCTTTCTTTCTTTCTTTCTTTCTTTCTTTCTTTCTTTCTTTCTTTCTTTCTTTCTTTCTCAATTTTTATTTTCTTTCTTTCTTTTGTCCCAAGTCCCACCTTTCTCCCCCTCGGCTGTTCGGCTCCTCTCCCTCCCTCCTTTCTTTCTTTGTGCCTCACAGAAGTCCTCCTCCTTCTCCTCCTCGACTTGTTTGTCTGCCCCCCCCACACCTCTCCCATCTTCTTTCCTTCCTTCCAGCCCTGTTCTCTAGCTTTTTACCCCCTCCTCCGACTTCTTCCTTTCTTGACATTCCCTGTCCCCATCCCTCTATCCCACTGTTCTCCCATCCCACCATCTTCCCCTATCCCACCCTTCTTTTCCTGTTTCATTCTTTCTTTTCTCTAGACATCTCCCAGAATTTCAGCTGATCTGCCTGCTGGACCCCCCCCTCGCCCCTCCCCACCCTTCAATATCTTTCATTACATCCCTTACATCACTCCTTTTCCATACACAGTCTTTCCCCCATCCTTGCCTTGTATCCTCCCCCCCCCCCCGCGCCACCCCCAGTTAAACCTGCTCTCTCAGCTGGCACCAGGAAGCCCACAACTCCTGTTCCTTGTGAAACATTTTAAACCCACCCCCCTTCTTACAATGTCTGCAGTGGGGACGATAGAGGAAGGGCCCCATGAATGAACTGGGCTGCCAAAGTTAAGCAGTGTCCACATGCGCCACTTGGTCGCTCTCTCTGCTTTGTACAAATCATTCCTAGGGCCACTTGCTAAATTCCCTGTCCCACAGTTAAGATGAATAATGGCCTCTGCAGGGGGTGGAAATGGGGGTGGGGTCCTTCTCCACCAAGCATCCTTTCTGAGTATTGAATACATTTGAAGAAGGGGTCAGAAATCCAAGCATCTGACTAGCCACACCAATGCAGGGCAGGAATACAAAAATGAGTTAGGTCCCCATCCTCTATCTGGATTTTTAAAATAAATTATTGTAGAGGAGGGGAGGGGGAAATGGTAGAAAGTTGCAGGCTAGTTTTTTTGTTGTTCAAAAATGGAAACAAAATCGGAGAGCCTAGAGCTGTTTGGAGCCAGGCCTGTTACTTTTAATTGTGTCCAGACATTCACCGCATACCTACAGTGGTGCAAACATTACGTATTTTTCTAAGGACTTGAGGGTTCATGGGGTTCATTTGTTTCTGTGGGTCGGGGTTAGATCGTGGTAGAAAGGGAAAATTCCCCCCATTTCTTGGGTTCATTGCTGGAAGAGAAAGGGGGTGTGGTTCTACTATGGACTGTAGTAGTGGCTAGTGGGGGGGAGCAAACGCTTGGAGCTTATAAACGGTTCAGGCACAGATTAATGAAAGTTGAACTCAATCATGTGACTTGGGGGTGGGTGGGGGGAGACATGATCCTTAGAAGAGGTCGGATTTTTAAATACTAGCTTCTGGTATTTATTTACACATTTTTTATTCCTGTTTTTTTTTAGTGTAATGCTTTTGTGTCATTGCTGCATGATAGACAACGGTTGAAGGTCTTTAAAAATGTAGATGCATCTCCCAAGATTAAATGTTTTGTGGGAGGGGAGGTTGGGTGGGCTGGAGACAGGTGGCCAGGAAATCCCCCCCCCCAATCCACACAAGGATGCTAGAAATGGCAAAAGTTGCCTTGTTTTAAAGGGACTGTGTTGCTAGGTAGAGTTGCCGTTATTGTCATGATCATTATTCCCCATGTTCAACACTCTTGGAGATGAGGTTGAATCTCTCATTTCATGTGGGCCATGTTAAGATGGTATTTTATAGTGCCTCTTACAGGGATGAGGTCAGAAAGGGTTCAAGTCCTAAGGCTGTTGAATTGTGGACTGGGGGGGTGCGGACGTGGGAGTATCAGAGGAAAGGAGTGAAAATGAGAATGATTCACCCATTAAACCCACCAGCATGTTTTAAGAACAATGGATCTGGCAGGGCTTCCTCCCGGAACGAATGGTTGTAGGCTTTGGGGCCCACCAGCTGTGCTCCTGCTGCATAGATATGACCCTTCCCATACAGAGGGGAACACCTTTCAACGAGTGGGCATCATGCCTGGGGAGTATACCCCCTCCTCTAGCAAGACCCTCTTCCTCTGCTCCCAAAGTCACTTAGAGTTCATTCACAGCTTCAGCGAAGCAACGGTGGCGCATGGAGGGGGTGTGCGCGCTACCACAGAAGGCACACACCTCCCTTCCACCTTGTTCTCCATTGTCCACATCGGCGCACAAACGCAAGTCTTGTTTTGCCCAGGCACTCCGCACTAGTGCAGGCAAAGAATTCAAGGTGCATTGCAGCGAAAGACGGGGCCTCTCTTTGTTTAATTATACTGAAATCTTGGAAGGGGGAGGGAGGAGACGGAAGGCTTGTTTTGTTTTTAAAGAAAGTGCTATTTTTAAGCCACGTCCAAAATGGAAGTGTTCTGTGGTTTATGAAGCAAGATGCTATTGTGTTCTCCAGGGTAACCCTGCTGACCCATATTTGATCAGCAAAAGGGGGTGTGTTGTGTCTGTATAGAGTACAGCCAGGCTCCTAGAAAGCACGAGCAGGGTTAAAATTGCTTTGCTTCAAGATGGGAGGCAAATGTCCTGCTAAACCCTACTGGAGCCTTTGAAGTCGGCACTGCTCTCTCTCGCGCTCTCTTTTCAATTTCTCATGGAGTAGAACCACCCTTGCACTGCCCAAAGACCCAGAACCCAAGAGAGACCCATTTTCAAGGCCCAGAATGAACGTGGTGGTGTCTGCGGCAGCTGGGAAAGGTTAGGTTCTTGAGGGCTGGCTGGCTCTGAAACAGACGCCACCATATCCCATAGCCCTTCGTCTCAACAAAGAAAGAGTTCTGAGCCCCATTGTTCTTCGTGGGGCCTGCTGTTGGGTGTCTTTGGAAATCCAGCCAATTCATTTTGCCCAGTGGATGGCTAGTTTGTCCACAGTACAGAAAATTTCCAGAACAACCACTGGTTTGGAGTATTAGAGTTAGAATATATTTTTAAATTTTTTAAAAAAAAGTTCTTTAAAAAAAAGCAAGTAGGGGGCAGAGGAGACACGGCTGATATGACAGAGAGAATGGAGGCCATTAAAAAAAAAACCTTGGGGAAGAATAAAAATGTAAACACTCAGGCTTATTCTAAATGCATGTTTGGCCTTTATTTAATTATCTCTCGGGTTTTAAATACAGTGGTGTTTTCCCTCTGATTTAAATGTTTTAACAATACCTAAATATTGCTAAAAGATACAGTACTGAAATGGCTTGCCATATTAAAGAGGGAAATTCAGTGTTGCCAAGGGGCTTTGCAGTCAATGGGGGTCCAATGCACCAGTCTGAATGCCCACTGATTCACCTCCTCCAAGTTCCTCCCCCGCATTCCCACATCCTTTTGAAATACATTATCCATGTATCTGACTCCCACCCCCATGCCTGCTTACCATTGGGCTGCAGGAATAAAGTCATAGCTCTTTCCCTAGTATAAAAATTAAAATCAGGTTCATATCGGAGTTGCAATGTGGCATACAAAAACTGTTCTGTTTTTCCTGGATTATTTTGCAAAGTGGGGAGGGGGGACGTATGTAAGAATGGATCCAGTTTGTTTGAAAAAAGCAGTAAGAAACTAAAGTTGCACTCCGAGTGGATACATGCTCTGCAGGAACTGTGTTTTAAAAAGAGATTTCGGACTTACTGTTGCAGAGCAAAACAACCTGGCTATCCATATTAGGGAGGTTTAAAAAAACATGCAAGGTTAAGTTCACTTCCTGTGGACTTGGTGTTAAAGGGATCTTACCGGGTTTCTTCATTTCATTATTATTTGATTTTCCGTACATCTTGACCTCCAGCCTGCTGTCCCAAGGGCTCAGAGGCAGGCAGCAATCCATAACAAAAAGTGCAACACATGAAAAGCAATGAGATAGACAGTTCAACATAGACAATACATTCAAAAAACAGAAAAAAAACATTCAATTGACCCAACACTTGCTTACGATGAGGTAGCTTGAAGAAGGTGGTTTTACAGCATTTGTAGAAAACGTACCGGGTTAAGTCCTTGCTAGGTTTGCAGACCCACATGTTTGCTGTTTGAACTTGATGCATAGACAGTGGATACCCTGGGGCTAGCTTAAAGTTCATGAAGGAATGTAATGAAGCAGACAGTGTCTAGGACTGCATTCCATGTTTAAGTGAATGATGTAGAATAGCACTGGTGAGGCTGTAGCACTTCAGAATGCAGATGGGGGAATTGCATGTTTGAATGCCACCTCATTAAAAATTCACCGCGTGTTGAAAGCTAGGATAGAATAGAGAAAGGTTCTTGCTTTGTCGTATCCTTGACTTGCTAGTTTTCTTCATGCAGGGAGCCCATAAGCAAACATTCAAGTCCTGAGATTCATTCATTGCCCTCCAGTATTGTGAAGTGGAACACAGGAGGGCTGTACCATATGGTTTTTCTGAATGCATAAATCATCTTTCTGATTCTGTGAGATTAGATGCCTCAATGATCTCCAAAGGAAGACTTCACTGTCCTTTGGAGCCATCATGATTAGGATCTGGGGGGCAAGGAGACCTGGTCAGGATCAAGGGACTCCAGAGAGAACTAGAGCCAAGGTCACACCATAGTGAAGTTGTCTGTGTCTCCATTTAAAGTAGGTATATTAAAGGTAAGTGAGACTTTGTACAAAGTAGGGGGAGTTAGAAGCCATAGATACACCCATCAATGGCACAAGCTCCCATCTGCTCTGAATACCCAGTTAGACATGACGGGCTATCAGTCATGTGCCTGCCTTAATCACACAGAAACCTGGGGTGGAGTGGAGGTCATAGTTCAACAGTAAAAAGGGTGTGCTGGAGAGGGGTAAAGCCCCATGCCTTGGCAGGTATCCAACCATCCATGAACTTCAACTAATGGGACTTCCCTGCTTCCCCCTCTTGCTCAGCCCACTTTGTTCCTTGGAGTCAGTAGACCCTCAGACAGGACCGGATCGAGGGGGCAGGGGGGTAGTCTGCCCCCAGCGCCGCCAAAGAGGGGGTGCTGGGTGCAGCTGCCAGCCGCCAGGAGCATGCCGGCAGCAGCACGGGCAGCTGAGTGGCTGCCCATGCCATTTGCTTGCCCAGCTGGACACAGGGAGCGCGCGGCAAGTTGGCCACCCCCTCAGCCAGGCAGGCGTATGGCATAGAGAGCTGGGAGGCCGCCCATGCCACTCGCCTGCCCCGCTGAGGGGGCGACCAGCTTGCCGCGCACTTCCTGTCTCCTGCTGGGCAAGCGAATGGTGCGGGTGGCCTCCCAGCCCTCCGTGCCATTCACCTGCCCGGCTGAGGGGTGGCCAGCTTGCCATGTGCACCCTGTGTCCTGCTGGGCAAGCGAGTGACATGGTGGGCTGGGAGGCCACCTGCACCATTCGCCTGCCCCGCAGGACAGGGAGCGTGCGGCAAGCTGGCTGCCCCCTCAGCCAGGCAGGCAAGTGGCACGGGCAGCCTCTCAGCCGCCGCGCTGCCACCACTCACACAGCGCCGGGAGGGCAGCCAAACATTGCTTGTCCCGGGTGCTGGGAACACTAGATCCGGCACTGCCCTCAGATACAGTATAAAGGGCCAAGCAGGGTATATAGTATGCAGGGGGAAACAGTGAAAATTGCCACCCCCCTCTTCCACAAATGGAAATGCCATTCCATTGGAGGAACTGCATGTTTGCACCCAAAGCCCAGGAGCTCCAAGCACTTTTCTCCTTTCCTGGCTCTGAGCTGGGATGGAAGAAAAGTGCCTGGAAAAGCAGATTGTGAGGAAGTAAAGTTTTAGGTGAGTAGCTGTGTGGGTTTGCAGCAGAACAGCAGGATTTGAGTCCAGCGGCATCTTAGAGACCAACAAGTCTTTAAGCTTTCAAAAGTCAGAGCGCCCTGAAGGGAGCTTGTTGGTCTCTTAAGGTGCCACTCGACTCAAATCCTGCTGTGAGGAAGTAGGACATGTATCTTTCCATTCTGCTGGTCTGTGGAGCCTTCCTCCAACTTGTGACTCTTTCTTCAATAAAAGAGCCACTTAAGCTGGAGGAACTCCCCAAGGTATGGGAGTGGGAAAGTTCAGTATCCCTCTCCTACATGATTCCCCACTGTTCAAAATAAGCCCCCCTCCCATTCCTGCCTTCTGTGTGAATGGAGCAGACACATGCCACCTTCATGTCTTGTACAGCCCTGTCTTGTGTCCTTGTGTCCTTTAGCAACACCGCTAGAGGTTTTTGCCCAAAGTGAATAGTGCTGCATACTCGAGCGCAGCCCCACCTGTACTCTGGAAGTTCTAACCTTAGAATGCACAATATGGTTGCATCACATTGTATTGCGAGCAGGGCCATAGCCAGAGTGACTAGCCACAAACCCGAGCATGTGGCTTATGCGCCTCTTCCGAAGAGGGAAAGAGCCACATTTTCAGCAGATGTATAAATCCCACAGCTGCGGTTGCACCACAAGTCACAGAATATGGCTCTTTCTAGCACAAAACCTGCAGACTTCCCGAGAAGAAGCCACCCTGATTATATAGAACTCACTTCTGAGGAAATATGAACAGAGTCATCCTGGGCCAATAGCAGGGTTTTCCACCTAAGGCCAAGTTTATAGAGCTTAGAGTGACTGTAAAAACTTTGACCATGGGGACTGCTTTTCCTTTCATAATACTTAGCATTTACTTTGAAGTGTTCCAAAGTACTTCACATGTTTTCTTGAAAAGCCTTACCACAGCCCTGTAGAGTAGGCTAGGGTTACCAGATGCCCGCCAGTGGTGCGCAAATTCCCGGGGATTTGCCCACTTGCCCACCGATCCGCCAGTGATCAGTGGGAGGTGGCAAGCCCCCCTGAGGTTGCCACCAGCAGGCACCCTGGGAACACGCATGGTGCACTCGCTCCGGGGGGGTGGGGGTGGGTGGGCAGCAGCAGCCCTTCCGGAAGCGATGTCATTGTGCTGGCCGCATTTTGTTTGGGGCTGACTAGGGCCCCTAAATGGGCTAAATCGGCCCTGCACAGAGTGTAGGGTGGTCCCACAGCCAGCATGATTTCATCACTTCTGGAAGTGATGTCATCGCACAAGTGCCAGGGCGCGCACACACAAAGTGCCAGTTTCCCCCTGTCCTGCTGGAAGGGCAACCCTAGAGTTAGTCAGTGTTTGAACTATCTTCTTCTAGAAGAGTGACTGGGGGAGAGAGAATGGCTGGATTAAGGCCGCCCAGTGAAATGATGGCAGGGGGGAGATTAGACCAGAGCTTCCTGGTTCATGTTCTTAGGGTCAACCTAGTTGTTTTGTGTGAGACCTTCCCCTATCTGCTCCAGCACCCGCTTCTTGCCTGCCACCGACACAACCACTCAGGGCATCCTTTAAGATTCTGGAGAAAGGGAGAGAGAAAAAGTTCTAGAAAAACTTCCAAATATTTCAGCTCAGGAGGAAACCACACAGAGAAGCTGTAGAGTCCCCTTGATTGCAAACAGGGCTTAATTTTGCATCCAAGTTCAGCCGCAGCATCTGTTTCCAATGCTGAGGCCCAACCTTGGAACATACACAGTTAAAAGAGAGGAAAGTGTTGTTGCCGAACTGGTGAATGTTGACCACGGTGTTACTACAGAGAGTCCCTATATATCAGGGATCAAGGAGGGATGGCTTGCCCAAACCAGATGGTGATGATTCTAGGAAGACCTGAGCTCCAACATGTTTTTTTTTCCTGGAAATTAAACCTTCCTTGTGAGAAAAAGGTTGGATAGAAGAGATGAGCAGATGGCCAGCTGAAAGTCTTACGAACTGTGGTCTGGGTCACACATTACATTTGTTTTAAGTGTACACCTGAGGGTCAAACTACATATTATGTTATTATACAAATGCAATTCTCACCCATCCTGATTTTTGGTCAACCAGTCATGCATCAACAGCAAATTCCCTGCTTGAAATGTAATTCCCAGGAGTGCAGGTTTCCAGTTTTGAATCAGTGCTCTGGCATGTGTGAAGAAGTGGCTTCAGTCTTTTCATGGGTCATTTTTCCAGACCCAACATGGCCAGGGGGGCACTATTTGCCCCGGTGGGGGCTGAATGTGCACCAATGGGCTACATGTTCAGCCCCCTGAAGGGACAAATAATGCCCTTCAGGGCTGTTCTGGGTCAGGAAATCACCATGTTGTGGTCCCAATCTGAACTGGGCCCCCATGTGCTTAAGTTCTCTGCTGGCAATGCACAGCTGACGTGACAGACTGACTGAAAGTCAAGTTGTTGGGGACCCAGATACAACCAGGGTTGCCAGCCCCACCTCCTGCTGAGGTCAGGGGATTCCCCCAGTCCCAGTTGCTGCCTCCCACTGCTGTTCACCTGGCTGGGAGGCGAAATGGAGGGGGAGGCAGGCTGGCGTCACAGCTGTGCTTGCGTTCCCCAGCCAATGATGTCATTTCTGGTGCAACTTGCAAGCAGCGCATCACATCAGAGTTGATTCAATAAAAATCAGCCCCACACATAGTGTTTCAGGGGTGATTTTTACTGAATTGGCCCCGGCTGCCATGACCTTAGGGTTGCCAGGTCCAGGTTGGGAAATTCCAGGAGATTTTGAGTGTGGATCCTAGAGGGGGCAGGGTTTGGGGAGGGAAGGGGCCTTAGAAATATATAATACCATAAAGTCCACCCTCCAAAGCAGCCATTTTCTCCAGGGGGACTGGTTTCTGTCACCTGGAGATCAGTTGTAATTCCGAGAGATCTCCAGCCACCACCTGGAGGCTGGCAACCCTACATGACCCATTGCTTTGGGGTTGCACTGGAAATGACATCCTCTGACCGGGAAGTATGCACACACACAATCACCTCAACCCCCATACCCTATTTCCCGCACTTTTAGGTTGGAGGGAACCTGGGAACCCTGGGTACAACCTATGGAAAACAGCAGTGGTCAATTGGACCTAAGATTTTCTTAAGGGTATACCTAGAAATACAAAGTCATGATACTCTTCAATGTATCCCTAAAAAGAAAGGTAATATGGCAAGAGAAAATTCTGAGGGAAGACCGATTGGGGCTTCCCTGTTATTCAGCACATCCGCTACAGCATGGAACTTTAAATTTCCTCTTTTGAACCCCCCCCCCACCCTCATTTCCTCAGTTTACCCAGTTGCCCCATTAAAGGATCTTCCTCTTCTCTATACACAAGAATCCTGGCTGTGACTCTTTCATTTACACAGTTTTACCTCACAAGTTCCAGGAGGGTGTCAGGTGGAGGTGCCGCTGTTCCTGAAGTCAGCTCACAACTTCTGTCAGGAACATTGTGGGTGACGCCTTCTGGAAGGTTCCAAAGGGCCAAACTTGTCTTTCCTCAGGATTCCCCCAGAGCTGTCCTTAGAACATGGTGGCGGAGCGTTAGAGATTCCTTTTGCTTCTCAAGCCAGTCCGTATCAGAGAGTTAAGCACCCATGTCACTTTATGTCTAAGGGTACACTTTAAAAAATCTGGTTGTTCACCTAACCTGTACAGATATTTTTAAAGTATACACCTTTTAAAAATGTACGCAACAAATGTTGTCTCACAAAAGACTTATTAGACTGTTTTGAAGGGATCCCCAAATGCAGGCTTGTGGAGCCCTTTATACAAATGATTAAAGTAGCATTGGGGTTAATGTCCTTAGTAACCACTGACTCACCAGCAGTGGCTATTCCATGCCACAGTATTAGCCTCTTCGTTCTCTTAGACAATAGCAGTTGCAGGCCTTGTGCGTGACCAGAATAGAACAGGCTGGCTCTAGGTTTCAAGAGGGAGCTGCTCAGAAAGATATCTTTACTGTCCCACTTAACACAATGTATTTATTTATACCCTGCTTTTGTCTCCAATGCAGATCCAAAGCAACTTACAACACTGTTCTCTCCTCCTCCATTTCATTCTCACAGCAACTGCTCTGTGAAGTAGGTTAGGCTGAGAGAAGGTGAATGGCCCAAGATCACGCATTGGCAGAGTAGGGGTTTGAACTTAAGTCCCCTCAGGTCTTAGTCTCACACTCTGATCCCTACATCACACTTGCTGTCATCTGCTCTCTCTTGCCCAGAGTAAGAGGACCAAAAAGGGCAGCTGCCACCTGCTTGCTCACCTGTCTTAGACCTCCAGGTGTTAATGGGTTGGCGGTTCCACACTGCCATTGAAATGGAAATGGCAGTGAAAAATAATTGGGTGTGGTAGTGGCCATAACCCTTGATCTTCTGGCCACCAACCCAACAGCAAATCTACCCCTCTAAAAATAAATAAAAATCTGGACCATTTTAATCTGGTAAATTGGCAAATGGAGGTGAGCTTGGTGGTTTAGTATTGATGGAACTGTTGATGTTTTGGGAGAAAATAACAGGTGTGGCCGCAAGATGCAGAGTTTGGCCTCTCAGTCATTTGAAGACTGATACATCTAGGTTAAATTGCGTATGCAACAAACCCACACTGCAAAGCAGAGGTACCACATAGGTATACTAGTCACTGCTGAGATGAACCGCTTTTCCTGTTCAAACATAGACTTGATTGGAAACCCAGTTCTGTTGCAGTGTTGTGTGTCTAACGGCCTTAACGTTCCACAAATCAACAAGTCACTGAGATTTGCTTTCCTGGAAAGCTTCAGGTGAAATCTTGGTGGTGTTATCTGTTCCAGAGGTTGGGAAGACACATAAGAATTCTGCACCACAGTAACTGCTAGTCTGAATTCCTCAAAGTGTGTAAATTACACAAATCATGAGCCATTTTGAATTATTTATACTGTTGCTAGTCATGGGAAAGGGCAACCGAACTGTACAGCACAATGAAGTCCCACCCACCAACGACTGAAAATGTTTCTCTAGCATTGCTTTTGCTCCTCACAGATTTTCAAGCATATGACCATAAAAGCCAGAAACTAGGTTAATTTTTTTTAAGATAACTCAAAATCTTGGGAAGATTTTATACTTATTTTTGCAGCGCCTGTCCCAGCCCTGTGCACTTTCGGCCACTTTCTGTTGCACTTTGCAACTTGGATGAAGTGGGAAAACCCTCTTACAAATGATTGTTAAAGTGCATTGGAAGTGGATTGAAAGTGCAGTATTCAGCATATGTGAAAGCAATCAAAAGTCCTGTGGCAATAGTTACTACTCCCGGATGATCACGCTTTTTGTGGAATTTTAAAATGTGCTCTAGTGCTCCCTTTGGAAAGAGCCTGGGGAAAACTTCTCCACTAAGGCACTGCAGGCTGTCAGTCTTCTAATGCGTCAAGGTTTAGAGCTAAAACAGGATTGCCGACTGTAGATCTTAGTGATTATGACCCAAACTGTATGTCAAGCGAGAATGGAGAAAAGGCTGGTGGAGGAGGGAAGACACCAAGAGAGAATGGGATATTACTAGGAAATTCACCAGCTCAATGCTGTCCCTGTCCAAATGAACCTTGCTGTTACAGATCAGTCGGCTGGAAATCTAGGGCAGTAGGAAATTGTGTCGCGGTACTCTACTTAACTTCCTCTATGCTCTTCTTCCATCCCTCTCCCTTTACCATCAGCTCTTGTCTTGGCCTCCCCCTCTCACCCACCCACAATTTGCACCTGCCAAAGCTTCCTTCTCCATTTTCTTCCCTCCTCCTCCACGAAAACACATGTCCCAGCCGACAACTGGGCGTGCGCCTCGCAGGACAGACCATGACACACCCACCCTGTGCTGTTACTGCGATCTGCTGCCATTCAAGATCCGCGCCTCATTGCTGCCGCTACGGCCGGCAGTGCTGTTTCCAATTCAACAACAGTTTACATTGGCAATGCAGCGAGCCACAGATAACAAACGGTTGGCTGGCCCTTGGTAGTGTGAGCTTGCTTTTTTTTTAAAAAAGCCTTTTTAAATAAAACCTGAGAATAGCACAGAAGTGTATAATCTTGTTCTCCAGATAGTCAGTAGCTGGTTTTGTCCTCTATCCATTTTATTTTAATGTCTCTGATGGCATTCATTATCAGGCTTTTTTTCCATGCACAGGTATCTGGTTCGTAATTTTACAGACATACCTTATGGTGATGGTTATTCAATATTTGTTGCAGACTAGAATTAAGGCGTCTTATTATGCTTTTAAAACTAGATTAGTTTTTTGTGGGGGTTAGAAATATAAATATGACAAAGGGGTGTTTGAAAACCCATGTATCGTGCAGCTGCGTTCCTAAGAGATTGGCTGCCGTTCTGTGTTTCAGTAGACACATCTTATCAAATCTGTGTTAATGAGCCATCCTAAGCAGAGTTGCTTCTTGCCCATTAAAGTCAAAGGCCTTAGAAGGGTGTAGCTGTGTTTAGGATGACACTATTAATGCATGAATCAGTCATTGGTACATGCCCCAAAAAATCCTTTGTGGAAGACATCCTGACAAATGAATGTTGCAGAGATTTTAAAGCAATTAGCCACAACCAGTTTAAAAATACCTATGACTCAATCCAAAGCTACCCAAAAGAAAAGGCCTGCTCCATTATTTTTACTATATATATATCTGAATATATGAAGCTATCTAATATAGTGGTGGTGGTGGAGAGTGCCCCCAGGTCATAGCTGACTTACAGCGAACCCCAGTGGGGTTTCATGGCAAGAGACTCACAGAGGTGGTTTGACATTGCCTTCCTCTGCAACCCTTGTCTTCAATGGAGATTTCTCATCCAATTACTAACCAAGACCAGCCCTGCTTAGCTTTTGAGATCCAATGAGATCAGGTTCACCTAGACTCCCCAGGTCAGGGCATCTAATGCAGACCATTGGTCAAAGTTAACAGACAATGGCTTTACTATAGTTCCAAACAGGAGTTCTTTTCAAGGTCTTTTAAACAGAGATGCCAAGGATTAAACCTGGCACCCCCCTTTTGGATACATATCTCAGGCTCTACCATGGAGTCATTAACAAAGCTTATACGACCATTGGTCCATCTAGATCACTATGACTTGAACTCCAGGACCTCAGTCACAGAAACACCTTTTCTAGTACCTGCTACTTGAATTTGTTTTAACAGGAGATCCCAAGAGCTGAAGTTAGACTTTCTACATGCAAGGCAGGAGTCTGTCACTGAGTCACTCACATCCCGTCTTCTTGCTTACCAGCAAGGGGGTGGACCTACCTCTCTGAAACCTTTCTCCAGCTTAAGTAGCTCTTCCTGCAATGGAATATCCTCTTATGTTGAAGGAAGGATGGTTGGATCCACCCCAATATCTCCTGATCAGCAATGGCTCTTCATGATTTCAGGCAGAGAGACTTTTCCAGAACTGTTGAGATTCTGGTGATGCCCTTCTGCATGCACAATGCATGCTCAGCCACCAAGCTATGGAGTTCTTAGTTTTACATGAATGTGTTTTTAATAATAAATATATATTTAAAGACCCATTTAAAGCAGCATTTCTTAGGTATGCTATTTTGAGAGTTGAAAAGCAACTGATGAGTTTATAAAGCTTGGCTCACTTCCTTGAGTCATTTGGAGCCCCTTGTGGCTGTGGTATGAATGGTGGGTATTGATCTGTGGAGAACCAGTACACATATGGTGTTGACTTTGGGGCTGGGAGCTGGAAGAATCACTGAGAGCCAAGCTACAAGTGATGCCTTACACAGGTCGGACACTTGTCAGCTTCCCTCAAGTTTTGATGGGAAATGTAGGCGTCCTGGTTTTACAGCTTGGCTCTCCATTACAGCTGCAAGACCAGGATACCTACATTTCCCATCAAAACTTGAGGGAAGCTGACAAGTGTCCAACCTGTCTCAGGCGTCACTTGTAGCTTGGCTCTGATTGTTTAGCTCTTCTGTTCTCCAATTTCAAGTGAAAATAAGTAGCAAGTCTTCCCCATTGGCAACACACCTAAGTCTTCAGAATCCTGAGCAAGGAAGAACTCCAAGCAAGCACATTCCCCATTAAAGAAAGTTAGCGGGGATGTGGTAGAGAATTACAGATTTATCTGATGGCTGCAGCAGGATATGCATGTGTTCCATATATTTGTGGTCATAAGGACACTGTCCTTCACTCTTGAGGAAAGGACAGGCTCTTGTTGCTGACTTCACATTGAGTTTCCAGGGCACCAGAACTGTTACTCCTGTCTTCAACCTCGTGAAGAAGCCTTGATCTCAGTTATGTTGTGTTGCAGTTCAGAGGCACAAAGCACAGTGAACCAAAGGCAGCATGACTGTGGTATGCTTGGGATGCCCTGTAATGAGGCAAACTGAGCCAGGCCTCCCACTATGGCAGGAGGCCTCCTGCCGTCTGCCTTGTTTGCCAAGCAGTGGCGGGAGAATTTTTTTTAAAAACTCAGTGATATCGGTTATGTTGTGACATCACTTCCCCTGAAAACCAAGAAGTGACACAGGATAGCTCTAGGAATCTCAAAGAACTCTTTTTCCAGTGCTGTTAGAACCACCCCATGTCTCTTTCAGGTTTCTCCAGGGAGTACATAGCTGTGTACCCAGTGTTGATCACCTCTTCCCCATTTTCCTGCCCCAACCATCCTGCCAGTTGCCAAGCTCGCCCTGGGAAACCTAAGTGGTACACCAACCCATCCACCAGCTGTCAGTCTATGCCTGCCACTAACCTTGGAAGAGATAGTTGTCCTCGTTCTTCTTCAAATAGTGTGTAAGTAGCATTGCCAGGTCCTCCTGAGAGTTGCAGGATGGGGGCAGCAGTCACTTACCTGTATTCTCTTTCATCTGTGGCCCTGGGCAATCACATCACCTCTAGTGCAACCTGGAAGCAGGGCTTTTTTCTGGGTAAAGAGGTGGTGGAACTCAGTAGTGGAACTCAGGACCGCACAATGACATCACTTTGGGTCAGCTGGAACAAGGGGGGAGTTTTTTAAAGTTTAAATCGTCCTTGGCAAAAATGGTCACATGGCCGGTGGCCCCGCTCCCTGATCTCCAGACAGAGGGGAGTTTAGATTGCCCTCCGCGCACTGGTGCAGTGGCCAATCTAAACGTTTCTCTGTCTGGAGATCAGGGGGCGGGGCCACCGGCCATGTGACCATTTTCAAGAGGTGCCGGAACTCCATTCCACTGCGTTCCAGCTGAAAAAAAGCCCTGCCTGGAAGCAACAGTGTTAAGCCAGGGCTGATTCTTTAAGAATTTTCAGTTTCTTTAAGAATCAGCCCCAGATTGATGCCATCACTTCCAGGTCGCTCCAGAACTGATGACATCAACCATGGCCGCATGCACACACTCAATTTCACCAGCTTGCTGCCTCCTGCAGGTGCTCAGGCCTTATCCCTCATATTAGCTGGTGATCATGGGCAGAGGCATGAATCGTTGGGAGTTTGCCCACCATTGGTGAACACCAGGCAAGCCTAGCACTAGGCCACACGTACCAGTTCCCAGATTCTTATGAAAGACTCCTTCTGCTCATGAGAGTTGGCAACCAAACTGGTGGCCAAGCCCTTGTGACAGGAAGTGTCCTTGCAAGAGTCCAAACAGAAAGGCCTATAGGGCAAGTGTGATTTGGTGTGCTATTATAAAAGAAAGCTGGGGCAAATGAGATAAAAGTGTTCTCTCTTTGCAGCAGTCAGGAAAGCGGGCAGGTAGTGGCCGTGGTTACTGCTACTCAGGGCTTTTTTTCTGGGAAAAGAGGTGACGGAACTCAGTGGGTTGCCCTCGGAGAAAATAGTCACGTGGCTGGTGGCCCCGCCCCCTGATCTCCAGACAGAGGGGAGTTTAGATTGGGGGCGGGGCCACCAGCCATGTGACCATTTTCAAGAGGTTCCGGAACTCCGTTCCACTGTGTTCCCGCTGAAAAAAAGCCCTGCTGCTACTATTGCATCAGCGAGGCAGCAGGCAGTAGCAATGAGGCAGGGTAGTGGATAATGGCAGTGAGCCAATCTTGAGCTACCACTGGCAGGTAGTTTCATTCAATGTGGGACTTCTCACACTTACCAGAGGGAAGACAAATGTGCATAAGGCTGCCAGTACAGTGCAGGCATCTGGGGTGTGTGGTGTTTGCTGACGGGCAGAAAAAACTAAAGTGGTGTTGACACTGTGACCTCACTTCCAGCACAAACCCAGAAATGATGTCACCACATTGGGCTGATACACACCAGGGTTCCCTTGAAACTAGTGTACAGGGCAAATGCTAAAGCATTGGCCTGACGCTGTGACATCACTTCCGGGTTTGCATCAGAAGTGACATTTCAGCGTCAGCGTGACGACACCCCCACCCACCCCGCCGCCCATATTTTCTGCTTCTCTACCAAGCAGCGGCAAAACCAGCAGGGACTGGGTCAAGAAGTCTCCTGCTATAGTGGGAGACTTGGCCCCCTAAATGTTCACTGTGGTGAGCAAATTGTTCAAGCCACCCCTTCGCCATCTGACAGAGGCCTAGTTCTCAGTGGGTTGGTTAGGCCAATGTGTAGGGCTGCCACGTACCCCGATGAGGGCGAAGGATTCACCACTCCCACCCTCTGCCCCCACTCATCTGGCCGGTGGGTGGGAAAGGTGGGGGAACAGGCTTCCCAGGCATGCTCCTGGGGCCTGCATAATAATAATAACATTCGATTTATATACCACCCTTCAGGATGACTTAACACCCACTCAGAGCAGTTTACAAAGTGTATCATTATTATCCCCACAACTACCAACACCCTGTGAGGTGGGTGGGGCTGAGAGAGCTCCTAGAAGCTGTGACTTACCCAAGATCACCCAGCTAGCTTCAAGCAGAGGAGTGGGGAATCAAACCCGGTTCTCCAGATTAGAGTCCCATGCTCTTAACCACCATACCAAGCTGGCATGATGATGTCACACCTGGAAGTGACATCATTTTGCCACACAAGGAGACAAAAAAGATGAATACCAGGTCCCCCGCCCTTCCTGCCGGAAGAGTAAGGGGATCTAGCAACCCTCCCAGCATGCGTGGGCTGTATTTCAGGCTGCAAATATTTAACTCATATGACTGAATGCTCTGCAATACAGGAAATGATTCTCTGTACAGAAATCTGTCGTATTGGGGAATGTGTCATAGGTATCCCCCATCATCTAGTTTTAATATATGGCGACAATTCCATGTATTTGAACTCTGAGATGCCTGAATCACATGGCAGCCAAACAAAAGAGGTGCACAAGGGAAAGGGGATGTACTCTCCCCCCCACCCCCACCGCCATCCTGTGGCGTAAAACTTTGCAGACTCTTTCCCCAAACACTTTTCATTCATGCAGATTTAGATCTGGAATAGGAGCCCCGGTTGAAAGAAAGTGCCTAGAGAGATGGTCTATGAGGAGATAAGCTGGAGAGAAGAATATTCAGTTACTATCATTCAGACACCCTTTTGCTTAAAGAAAGTCCCCACACTCTACTTGCTACATGATTTGAGCAGTTTCAGGTTTTGACCTCAAGAACTGTGACCATCATGTCTAGACTGGCCCTGAGAACCAGGTCTAAATATTACAAGTCCTGTGGCCCCTTGCTTGCCCTCATTCTTCTGCTCCTGCTTTTCTGACACTCTTCAAATCAAATGTCTTTGTTTTATGTGCAGTTTTACTTAATTGTAGCCAGAGAGGAGACCTTTTTAATTATTGGGTTCTCTTAGTTGAAAGAGGGAAGATACTGGCCATTTCCACACACGTTGAGTAATGTACTTTCACTACACTTTCACAATCCTTTGGAAGAGGAATTTTTTGTTCCACACATGGAAAATCAGTTTCAAATGTTCACTAAAGAGTATTGAAAGTGGATTATCCAACGTGTGTGGAAGCAGCCAGTGGGTGAATGTTGAGTAGGAATGTTAGGTCTCCGGTGGTAGCAGTAGGCTAGTGGCGGGGGGTGGGTGGGGATGACGCAAAAATTGGCATTGCATTGACATCATTTCTGGGGTGAATAAGGGAGTGACATCTTGCTCCTCTTGGATTAAGGAGAAACTCTGGTAAAACCATAGAGTTTCTATTGAATCCTAGAATGGCGTAACATCACTTCCAGGTTTGCCCCGGAAATGACTTCATACCATCACTGTGACAGTATCTCCCCATGTTTCCGCTCTCCCAATCTTCTGTCACTTGCCAGCCAACAGCTGAAAACTCTAATATCAAAGTTGAGTTTCTATCTATACAAAAAATGTAACTGGTTTTATACCAGTAATCATGTCTCCCAGTCCCCCCCCCCGCCAACCCCTCCCTCCCCCGGGAACTGCAGTTTGGTGAGGGAACTCTCTGCTAGAGATTATATGGTGGAGAGGAAATGGGTACCTGTCAAAAGAAATAAATAAAACATACCGTTTTTCTTTCGTGATTCATAAGATTGTCTGTGCAGGATGAGATTGTGTATGTGGCTGGGTCCTGGGTCTCATCCTCAGAACTATAGTTTCTTGTGGAAATTACTTCTTAGGAGAAAGGCAGGCTTAGAAATAGTTTTTAAAAACTCAAACTTTTTCAAACTCCTTTAACTGTGTATTTGATATGATCAGGGAATATAAGGAGAAGGCCAGCAATGTATTTCTTTCACCCTCCTCCAAAAATACACAGTGAAGAAAAACAAGTCAGAAGTGTTTCTTCGGTTCTCTTGGAAAGGAGGCCCAGACTAAACGGGACATTGGAATAGGGCCGCCAGTTCCGGCTTGTGAAATTGCTACAGATTTTGAAGGCGGAGCCTGAGGCGGGTGGGGCTTAGGAGGGGAGGGACATCAGCAGAGTATAATGCCATTGAGTCTACCTTTAAATGAACCATTTTCTCCAGGGGAACTGCTCTCTGTTGTCAGGAGATCATTATACTGGGAGATCTCGGGCTGCCATCTTGAGGTTGGCAACCCTATATTGGAAGGCTACAATAAAATCTTCTGCAAAAGAGGCACCAGAGGATGGGGGTGGGGGGCGGGAAATGATGCAGAAATTTGTATTGCATTGACATCATTTCTGGGAGTGATGTCTTGCTCCTCTCAGAGTCAGGAGAAACACTAGTAAAACCATAGAGTTTTCATTGAATCCTGGAATGGTGTGACATCACTTCCAGGTTTGCCTTGGAAATGACTTCATACCATCACCATGACAGCATCCTGCCATGTCTCTGCCCTCCTGATCTTCCACCACTTCCTAGGGGGCTGGAGAAAGGGGTTAACTCCATGTCATTTCCCCAAATGAAAATGGGCCCCTCTGCTGCTTTAAGCCCTAGTGGGGGAAAACAACACATTACTTTTCCCTTCCAGAGCTTAAAGCAGCCCCGAGCTGCCACTTTTGATCAGCTGAGTGACAGAAGGGGGGGTGGTCATAAACTCATCCTTCCACAATGCCGCAGCCTTGATCTGTATTGAACTCTTGTTGCCTGCTTTGTGCAGCTGAATTGCATGTGTGTGTGTGGGGCTCTCAAGCATCGTGTGTAATAGAGTGCGTGCTCCACCATATGATCACCATTGCAGCTCCCTGTACCCTTAATTCAGCCCACTTGGAGAGAGTTTCCCAGGACGCGGCAAGATGCGATCATGACACATCGGGCATATTTGCAAGATCAGCCAACCAATCCAAAATGCAAAAGTTAAGTCTGTCCCAAGGTGTCACCACATGCAAAACGGGTGATATGAATCTACCGTCAGTTCACTGCAGCGTAAAAATATGTTCGTCTAAATGGAGAGAATGGGTTGGATTCTGCATAGATGCACACCTTCTGTTCTGTGCCTATGAGTGCATCATTTTCCACTCCCTTTGCTCTGTTTAAGGCAAGGGATCCCTTCATCTGTCAATCTGTGGGGCACTCTGTCCTGTTGATGGGCAAGCCTAGACCGTCCTGTACATCCTTCTGGTGGCTACACCCTGCCTCCTTTTGTCCATCCTTTGTCCTCCCCGCCCCCTTTCCTCCTCTGCTGTTTCCTTGTCAGGGTCCCTTTTGCCTTTCCGTCTCTCTCTTCTCCGCCCCATTTTCACTTTCATCCTGCATCCTTTCCTCCCCCATCTCTGATCATTTTCTCTCTCCCCCCAGATAGTCCTGTAGAACAACATTTGTCCCCAGTTACATCTCTGACTTGCCTCGCTTTCTTTCCCTTTGCGCTCAGCATGGATTTCCCCTTCCTTTGTCTCTTCCGTCTACATGACCCCTTTGTTTCACCTCTCCTACTACGTTAGGCTCAGTTTCTCTCCTTCCATCACCACCACCCCAGGTCCTAAGCCCTAGCCCTATCTACTCTATACATTGAAATGGAGAGCCTTAATCAAATGATCTGGGAAGAAGAATCAGATGGTAGCGTGGGGGGAGAAACAGAGTTCTTTTGTCTCGTAAATGGACCGTCCTGGACAACGGCAGATTTTCATAGAGCAGATTCCCGGCCTGGCCCCAGTGCAATTGATCCTTTCAGCGCAGGGTTTCCTGAGAGAGAAGGAGAGAGAGTGCAGTCCATTAGGGGCTGGATTTTTTTTTAAGCTACACTGCGGTTGTATCCTCCAAAGCACGAGCCAGCAATGAGCTTGGCCTGCTGGCCTCCTGCCCATTCTTGCCATGTAGACTGGAATTTCCAAGAATTGCCTGAAGTCTCTCTTGGGTGAATCATTTCTCCTGTCTCCATGAATTCATTGTGTGTGGTGTAGTGGAGGGGGGGGAGCAAACAACTGGTTTTGTTCCTAAGTCATCCCGTCTCTTACACACAGACACTCTTTTAAAAATCTATCACCAGGATCAGGCTGCTTTGGTACTCTGTGATTTACATCTATTTTATCTGCTCCACTGATGTTCATCAAACTTTTAATGTATACGTTAAGCTTGTAAATAGCTCCTTGCCTGAATTAAGAATCACACCTAGCTGACAAGCTAGTAGAGAGACTTTTAAAAAGTTGGTTTGTGCAGGCTACAAATGACTGACATAGGTACGCAGGGCAGGAGGACAAGTAACAGTTTTAGGAGAGCAGAGGCTAGTAACTTTATTTATTTATTACATTCATATTCCTCTCTCCCTGAGAACCAGGCTCAGAGCGGATCACAGAAAAAAATAAAAAACAGGCAGTATAATACTTATGGACTTATTTCCAAAATGATAGTCCTTTGTGCACAATATTACACCTATTGAAATCAATGTGGATTTGGGTTGCCAGCTCCAAGTTGGGAAATTCCTGGAGATCTGGAGGGTGAAACCTGGAGAAACCTGGAGAAAGTGGGGTGTGGGGGGGGGGGGCGGGAAGGACCTTGGCATAGCATAATTCCATAAAGTCCACCCTTCAAAGCAGCCATTTTCTCCAAGTGAACTGATCTCTGTGGCCTGGAGACTAGTTGTAATTCCAGGACATCTCCAGCCACTACCTGGAGGCTGGCAACCCTAATGTGGAGACAGAGAAAGTGGGCATAAGTGAGATCGCCTGTGGTCATGATGAGCATAGAGTGCCTAGGCTTACATGTAGGCTCTGTCCCAGTGATCAGAAATGTTCGTTTTTAAAAAAAATCCTGATCATGAGAAGACTGTGCATGCTTTTCTATGCTTGTAAACTCTAGCCCTTTTCACATTTAGAGTTCTGTTAGGGCTTCCAACTTCAGCTTGAGAAATTCTTGGAGATTTGGGGGTGGAGCCTGGGGGGTGGATGGAGGGACCCCAGCAGAGGATGTAAGGCAATAGAGTCCACCCTCCCAAACTGCCATTTCTTCCAGGGGAACTGTAATCTGGATAGTATTTGTAATTCTGGGAAATCTCCAGGCCCTGCCTGAAGATTGGCAACATTGGTTCTGTACTAAAACTAAAAGGACAGCCTTTGCCCCTTTCAGACAAATGGCAGCTGTGCATATCAGGCGGATGGCATGTGGTATACGGTCACCCTATACATGCGGTAAACATAATGACTGAAAAATCATGCTCATGAATTGGTGATTGCGCAGTGTGTGGGAGTGTGTGTGTGGTGTGGGTGTGAACAAAGCAAGTACCTTGTGCCCACTTCCCCTCTAGAGCACTGATTTCAACTAGGCTTACTAACAGGCCTGGAGAAAAATATCCCGTCTCTTATATCATAGATTCTAGGTGAAATGAAACTCCCCCCTTCACAGCCCCCCCCCACTCCAGGACTTTCATAGGCCAGATCGAGTGACCCGATCAACAGCAGGCCTGCTGCTTCTCCCAGTCTCCTTATTTTATTTATTTATTTCATTACTTAGCTAAACATGTTTATCCCGCAGCTTTCAGCCCGAAAAGACTCCCATGGCAGCTTCTAGCATATATAAAAACACACTGTTAAAACACAATAAAACCATCAATAAGTTAATAATAGAACCTCCATAAACCCAGCTGCTAATAAAAAAGGAGCTTAAAAACAACAGTCAGTGATCTAAAAGATAATAAAACCAGCACAGCAATGATAGTATCATAATAATAATACTTTAGCATTTACATAGCACTTGCGATCCTTCACATACATTTTCTTATAATGCTTACAATGGTCCTGTGTGGTAGGCTAGTACTACAGATAGAAAGCTGAGACTGCTTGACTAAGGCCAAAGCGAGGTACTGCTGGGACCCTCTGGTTCTGAGCAACTCATTTTATGCAGGGCAGCTCTGCATGAGGTTGGTGGGAGCTGGCACATGGACACATGAGTCTGCCTTATACTGAAACAGACCATTGGCCCATCGAAGGGTCTCAGGCAGAGGTCTTTCACATCACCAACTACCTCATAATTTAAACCGGAGATGCTGAGGATCGAACCTGGGACCTTCGGCGTGCCAAATAGATGCTCTGCCTCTGAGTCATAGGCACAAGCTGCTACTGCAGCCTTGCAGCCCCCACCTCATGTGAGGCAGGCAAGTGCTGCTTCTGCTGCTATCACAAGCTGTGGGCTACCACCTCCGATGAGACAGGCAGGAGTTGCTGTCGACAGGAGCTGGTCACCTATGCCATGCACACAGCAAGCACAAGCTGGTGGCCCTTGCCACACGTGAGGCAGGTGAATGTGAGCCAGCAGCTCTCACCCTTAGTTAACCGGGTGTCCTGCTCTTTCTCCTTCCGCTCTCCATTGGAGGGCAGGGGCTGTCCAGGGAGAGAGGCCTATTTCCAGAGGCCCCTTGCCTACTAATCCACCTTGCAAATATTTTTGGGGAGATGATTCCAAAAGGGAGGCGCCACTACAGAGAAGGCCCTATTTGGCCACAACCCACCTGTCTTAATTTTAATTTAATTTAATTTATTATATTTATATTCCGCCCTCCCTGCTTTCGCAGGCTCAGGGCGGATAACAAATACAAACATGTTTAAAAACATTTAAAAACATTAAATAATACATTTAAAAACATTTAAAAACATTAAATATAACAATTCATGCTGCCCAGTGGTTCATACATGCCTCTGTGTTTGCATAGGGGTGATGGCTTAACCCCCCCTTCACGGGGGGGGGGCGGGCACTGCCCGGCGTTAGCCATATGCCTGGCGGAATAGCTCTGTCTTACAGGCCCGGCGAAATGCAAGCAAATCTTGCCGGGCCCTTGTCTCGCAAGACAGAGCATTCCACCAGGTCGGGGCCAGGACTGAAAAGGCCCTGGCCCTGGTCGACGCCAGGCGGGCCTCCCTAGGGCCAGGGACACTTAAAAGATGTTTTCCGCCAGAGCGGAGAGTCCTCCGGGGCTCATATGGTGAGAGACGGTCCCTCAGATACGTCGGTCCCAGTCCGCGTAGGGCTTTGTAGGTTAACACCAAAACCTTGAACCTGATTCGGTACTCCACTGGCAGCCAATGCAGCTGGCGTAGCACCGGTGTAATATGCTCCCACACTGGTGCTCCAGCAATGACCCGCGCTGCTGCATTCTGTACCAGCTGTAACCGCCGGATCAGGCCCATGGGAAGCCCAGCGTAGAGCGCGTTACAGTAATCCAACCTAGAGGTGACCATTGCTTGGACCACTGTAGTCATGTCACGGGGAGACAAATAAGGGGCAAGCTGCCTGGCCTGCCGAAGATAATAAAAGGAAGACCTGGCAACTGCAGTGATCTGGTCCTCCATCTTCAAGGAGGAATCCAGAAACTTCTAAAAGTGGGGATGCACGGAGTAAGGACTGTCCAGAAACTCTTAACTAGAGATGGGCACGAACGGCAATACGAACAAAAAAAGCCACAAATAGCCCAATCTGGGCTGTTTCCACACTACTTACCTTCATCCGGAACACTGCGGAATGTCACGCAAAAACCATGGAAGATAGCATCTTCTTGCGCAAGTTTTGCGCAATGTCGTACAAAACTCGCACGAAAAGACACTATCTTCCGCGGGTTTTTCGCGACGTTCCACGGCGTTCCGGATGAAGATAAGTAGTGTGAAAATGGCACTGCTGTTTGCGAACAAGCTGTTTGTGAGGCCCCAGTCTAAACGAACAGGTGGTCGTTGCAAGCCTCATTTGTTGCTGTTCGTCAAGCCAGACAATCTGGCACCTGCAATCAATTCCCTTGGCAATTTAGGCAGGGATTGTCTGAACTCTGTCTGAACTCTGTCTGCTGTTGCCCTGGAAACCCCAATCTAAGCCCAATTTAGCTTGATAGGCAGGTCTTCCTTTCAAGTGTGGAACTCCAAATTTGTTACAAGGGAGCAAAGATCAGGGGGGAGGGGGTTTCCCAGCTCTGGTTTTGCAGACAGTGGAAAGGGAGAGACAGCTGCTGTTGGCATTTTGATAGAGAGAGTGCATTGGAGCTTGAATTTTCTTTGTCTGTGGTGATAGGGATCTACCCCTTCAGGTTCCAGGTCTGCTGCTAGACTCTGGGCCAAGCTATTCTTTATTATTGGTACCTTTCCTGCTGCCTGCTCAGGTAAGGTTTCTGGGAGTGGTGCGATAGGGATCTACCCCTTCAATTTCCAGGGCTGCTGCCAGGCTCTGGGGCCAAGCTATTATTTATTATTGGTACCTTTCCTGCTGCCTGCTCAGGTCAGGTTTCTGGGAGTGGTGCAGTAGGGATCTTGACCAAACTTGGATGATGGCTGGAGGAGAGCCTGCTGGCCCGCACAAACATCCAACCATGAACATGTTCTTGAACAGGTCATGCTCATAAGTGTTCGTGAGTCCCTGTTCGTGGGTGGCAACAAACAACGAACATCATGTTTGTTTGTTTTTCTGTTCGTGCCCATCTCTGCTCTTAACTAAGGTAGACGTACATGAGAGCAGTGTTATCTTTCTCCATCATGGACCTTGGCAAGGCAAGGGTGAACCCCAAACTCCCATGCACAGCTAGCCCAAACTTCTCCAAACATAATTTAAAGCAGGACCTCTTCAATCACAGCTCAGTTTCTTAGCCATCATGTGACACCTGTTCCAAAAAATCCACGCCTCACAGCCTTCTGAGCACCCATTAAAGCATTGCTCCAATAGAACTGTAGCTATTATGGGTTGATCCAGCATCAAGGTGCATTTAAAATACGAAAGCAGCATTTTAACATGCATTAGATGACCCACTACTGGGAAAGTGAGGCAGCCAAAGGAACTGGAGAAATTTACTTAATTTATTTTAAAACATTTGTGTGCCACCTTTACACCCAATAAGGGACCTCAAAGCGGCGAACAATGAAAAGAAATTAAAAGCCAATGTTAAAAACAGTACATAATGGCCATGGTGGAGAAGACATAGGCAGGAGGAGAAGGAGAAGGACAGAAGTTATAGTCAAGGTAGGAAGCTGCAGTTCAGACCAAAGGAGAGAATTGGGAGGGGGGGCAATGTTCACGGGGCCCTGGTCACCCTAGGGCCCATTGGGAAGGAAGTGGAACTGGACAATCTGTTTTCCTATTATGTTTGGGCAGGGCTTTTTTTCTGGGGAAAGAGGTGGTGGAACTCAGTGGGTTGCCCTCAGAGAAAATGGTCACATGGCTGGTGGCCCCGCCCCCCTGATCTCCAGACAGAGGGGCACGGAGGGCAATCTCAACTCCCCTCTGTCTGGAGATCAGGGGGCGGGGCCACCAGCCATGTGACCATTTTCAAGAGGTTCCGGAACTCCGTTCCCCCGCGTTCCCCCTGAAAAAAAACCCTGTGTTTGGGGCCTGGTAGCGTCCAGAGGGGCTTGTGGGAGGGGTCCATAGTGGTTCTTGGTAGTGCTCAGTTTCTGCGGTTGCAAGTTCAGTAAGTGCAAACACGTACCTTCTAATATCTCAAAGAAGAAAAAACGTGGACACGCTTCAAACACTGGTATTCTATGGGATGAAGCCGAGAGATCTGGTCAGGGGCAGGACAGTTAATCCTTTCCCCCTCCATGTTGTGCCATCAAGCCAAACTGGTCTCTGATATAGCTGCTGGTGACTTTCTAAATACACCAGGAAAATCTGATCATGGGATCTCTCTCCCAGTGACTCACCTAGTTAGTGTCTTCAAGCAAGGATCACATCACGAGAGACACTCCTTTTACCATTATAAATTGCTGAGGCCTCTACCACACTTACTGTATTAGTTCACTCCATGGTTTCCTGTCCTCCGGCGATTTAAAAGTCAAGGAAGTGATTATTATTTGGGTTAAAGCTATAGCAGTTTTAGGAACCGAGAGGGGCAGCCTAGTCACTCCCCTTAGTCTAAGAGAGTGGGGCAGCTGGCCTTGGATCTCGTCAGCAGTCGTTGGCAGAGGACTGGATCTGCCTGGCTGTTAAGGACAGAAGATACATAGTGAATTTTTCCTGCCCCGTCATGCCTGAAAGTTCTGACAAGCACAACATGCATGGGTAGTGCTTGAAGTAAGCACTTGAGAAGTTTTCTTCTGTGGTTCAATGGAAGAGCGCATGTTTTTCATGCAGAAAGTCCCAGACTCAATCCCTGGCATTTCCAGTATCTCATGTAACTGGGAGAGGCATTTCTCTGCTTGGGATGCTGCAGAGCTGCAGTCCATTATACCTAACGGTGCTCAGCTAGATCAAAGGTCTGACTTAGAAGAAGGCAACTTCCTAGGGCCAGATCCTCAACAGAGGAAGTACCCTTGTTAGGATGGGGTTGGGGAAGATTGTCTTTGTGTTTTTTGCTGGGGGAGGAATAATTCATTTTGCAATTAATGAAAAACCAAAAGAGAAAAAGACTCCCTTCCAGCCTCTACATAGCTCCAGTGAATTTGAAGTTCCATGCCCTGATATGGATAAAGCATAATCATTAAATGCCTCCAGCATGCTCAGTGTATTTGACCTGGGCCTAGGGAAGTGAGGGAAATCACTTCTCCTTTGATTATCTCTGAGATTTGGGGGTGGGAGCAGGGAAAGCAAAGGAAGCCAAGAAGGCCACTAATCCTTTTCCTCTTTATCCTTTACTGTCTTTAAAGGTTGCAAAATCAAAGCTTTGAGGGCAAAGACCAACACCTACATCAAGACTCCCGTACGCGGGGAAGAGCCTGTGTTCATGGTGACTGGACGGCGGGAGGACGTCGCTATGGCGAGGAGAGAGATCATCTCAGCTGCCGAGCACTTCTCCATGATCCGAGCCTCTCGTAACAAGGCTGGTACTACTTTTGGTAGTGCCCCAACCCTGCCGGGACAAGTCACCATCCGGGTCCGGGTCCCATACCGTGTAGTAGGCTTGGTGGTGGGGCCCAAAGGAGCCACCATCAAGCGGATCCAGCAGCAGACCAACACCTACATCATCACACCTAGCCGAGACCGGGACCCTGTCTTTGAGATCACAGGAGCGCCAGGAAATGTGGAGCGAGCCCGAGAGGAAATCGAAACACACATTGCAGTCCGGACGGGCAAGATCCTAGAATACAACAATGAAAACGACTTCCTGTCCAGCAGTCCTGATTCAGGCATGGAGAACCGTTATTCTGAGGCCTGGCGGGTCCACACTCCAGCTCCTGGCTGCAAGCCTCTCTCCACCTTCCGTCAAAACAGCCTTGGGTGCATCGGCGACTGCTCTGTGGACCCAGCTTATGAGACTCCCCGGCTGAATGACCAAAACGATTTCAATTACAGTTACCTCTTTCCCAACTATGGTGTCAACAAACAAGATCTTTACTACGGGGTTCCAGAATCCGGTGCTCCCTTGTGGGCTGGGCAGGAAAATACCAACCCTGTTTCAGTCCTCTTCTCTAAGCAGCAACGATCTAGCAATAGTGGCGCCATCCATCCAAACTCGCACCGTTCCCCGTCCTCTTCTATACAAGAGCCTACTCTATCTGGGCTTCCTAGAAGGTCTCAGGGGGAGCCCTTACAAGGGTTTTCCAAACTGGGTGCTTCCGCCACCACCCGGACGTCCATCTCAAGCAGCCGGGAGTGTATGGTGTGTTTTGAAAGCGAGGTAACGGCAGCCCTAGTTCCATGTGGCCATAATCTCTTCTGCATGGAGTGTGCCGTGCGGATCTGTGAGAGAACTGACCCGGAATGCCCGGTGTGCCACGCAACAGCCACTCAGGCCATTAGAATATTTTCTTAAAAAGAGACATCCTTAGGGGAATTGGAGTGGGTGATGGGAAAGGAGGGAGGGTACAGCAGAGAGCAAGAGCGAGAGAGAGAGAAACAGAATAAAATACATCCGAAGAATGAACAAACAAATTAGAAAAAGAAAGTTAATTTAAAGAAGAAGAAAATTATTTTAGGAGCAATCTATGTTATTTTTTAAGAATAAGAATAATAAGAATAATAAGAATAATAATAAAGGTGATGATGATACAACTAAGATGGAGAAGCCAGAAATACTGGGAATAGCAATTGCTACACAACAGCCTGTGGTGTCGTTTTGAAATGGAGAACTCTCAACACACATGAGCGATTTGCAAGCAATGCGGGAAGTGATGCGGAGGAAGTAGGATAGGGCCTGCGTGGCCCCTGCTGGCACCATAACTGGAAGGGGAAGGGGGCATTTTCTCATCTAGGAAACCCAGCTCTGATCTTGGTCTGATGTTGCTGGGCCTTCAACTTGCCTGGTGGGCCAAAAACGTGGAAAGTAACTAAAAGCTGTTAGGAAGGGAAGCCGGAAAGGAAAAAGAGAAAAACCATCAACCTCTGGGAACCTGATCAAACGAGGGCACAACTGTATTACCTCAAACATTTAAAAGAAAAAGAAGCAGCTAAAGAGCTTTATATTCTTTTTCCTCTATTTTTTTCCTAAGAAAAAGAAGTTAAAATGAATAAATAACATTAAAGCCAGTGAAATGGGAGAAAATCGAACGGGTTTGGAAGAACCCCAAGGAGAATCTTCCTGGCCGCTTTTAAATTTTAGTTTCGAGTCTTCTGAGCCACTGCAAAAGTTTTTTGAACTTTGAGTTTGCTTTTCCTATTTGAGCAGGGATTTGTTCATCAAATAAGAAATCAGGAGTCACTAACAGGGTATTTCCAAAAACAAAACCAAGCTAACAACGCTTCCAGATTCCCAGTTAACGGGATGGAGAGGGTTGACCGCCATGTTTCTACATCTCACCCTTGATGCTTGCCAAGTGATGCAACCACAAATGTACACATGCAAAAAGAGAAAACATTTTTCTTCCTTTTTTCTCTCTTTTGATTTTAGGAACAACAATTTCTCACCAAAACCTAAGAAAGATGTCCATGCAATACTGGCAACAAGCCCACTTACAACCAACATGCGTCCCAACGGAAAGCAAAAAAATAATAATTAATAAATAAATATGAAATAACATGTTTATATATAATTTTCTCGTCTTTTTAAACTGGACCAAAACTTTTGTTACTCAAAACCAAGTAAAGAGAAAAAAAAGAGTATTTACTTATGGACCAAAACCTCTTTTGCTGTCCTCGTCTGGATCTTCCAGAGGTTGCTAACTTTTATATATTATATTTTTTTCAGAACGAAGCAAACAGACACATACTCAAAAAACAAAAAAAATAGAAAAAATAATTTTGAATTGCCTTGTTGAACATCCTTAATCATTTCAAGACAAAAGTCATTTGACTCCTGGTTTTGTTACATCAGATACTTTTTGAAGTGTTAGGAACAGGAGAGACGAGTCAGTCATCTCTCCCTGTCAGTTTGCAGCCCAGCAACCTAACACAGTCAGGTTTCTTGAACTTGCTACCTGGATGCCAAATTGCCAAGATGGTTATATATTAAAAGGGGGTGGATTAAAACAACCCAGTACCACTATAAATGCATATATATGAATGTTTTCATTTCCTTCCCATTTTCCTATCTTTACTTTTGCTTACAATTCTCGGACCCTGATTTAGGAAGGAACTCTTGAACCAAGAACCTGAGCAATTTGTTAGAGATGGTTTCTGCAAAAAAGCAAGCAAGCAAAGAAAAAGGATTAAAAAGCCCAAGAGTTTCTGGGATTTGTAGGGTTGTGTTTTTTTTAATGCTATACAAGAGACTTTCATGTCATCATCGCATGCCTCTTGGGAATACATCCTATTTCTCTACCGTTTTGTCTCACCTAAATACCATCCCTTGACCTCTGCTAATTTGTTCTAGATGGCCTTTAGTCATCTATGACAGGGTTGTATATACTTTGTGCTTTTTTAAAAAAAAATCCTACAATCTTCACCAAGAAAAGCCAAATTGTGCAAATTATGCAAATTAAGTATGTTTATTTTGCATGGCTTAACCGACTTCCTTCAGGTGTGGGAGCCTCACAAGTCTCCGTGTCTCTCTTCATCCCAGGAGGCCCTACTGCAACTGTACATGCTCACATATGGCTTCCAGCAGGTAACGATCACAATATTCAGATCCATCTTTGCAGCCAAATGGACTTACCTTTTTTAAAAAAAAATATGAAAGGGGGGGTCCTCAGATGCATCACAAGTCCGCGTTCGCACAACATGATAAAAAAAACCATGGAGTACATGCAGCCCTGTCTGAGAAATTTATTTTGGGGGGTGGGAAGAAATGACTGGTGTTCTGTCAAACTTGGCAATTGATTGTGATCTAAGGGAAGAAACGGGACACAGGTGTTTTTCAGCAATGACAAAATATGTATTATCCAGGAACTGAAAAAATTGTGGAGGGGGAGGCTGAGATGAAGGATGCTCACATCCTAAATTCTGCACTATACACTGAGAAGACTATACTCTGCTAAAGGGGACACTGTCAGCCTACTGCGGGGCTTGCCTTCCCACCCTGACCTCCAGAAGCTTATGTGGTCTAATACTGCAAATCATTTGGGTATCACCTAATCAAAACAAATGGGGGGGGGGTCTTTCTTTTTAAAAAATCAGATGAACCTGGCACTGAATACAAAGCCGCTCTCATGTCAAAATCCCGATGTGTCGCTAAGTCTTAACGATGCAGCAGCGACGATTACCGGACTGGATTGAGCCAGCCGCTATGGGAGACATGAAACCAGCTCTGTAGAGTGAGGCAGACCCAAACAAATGTTCTCAACACTACCCAACTTGCTCAGAGCCGATGCTGACAGATGCAAGGTGGACCTTGCAGGGGCTGAACTGGGTGGCCGCATCCTCCCCCCTTCCGTTCTGTCAATTTTTAGAGCCAGCAAAGGGGCTTTGCTACCAAAATTTATCTGCACTTGCCTTCAAAGAACCGTGCACCATGAAAGTAAGGGGTTTCATTGCACCCTCTCTGTTCTTGGCTAGTCGTCTGGCATGCCAGCAAAACAACTTTCTATGCATTCCTTTTAAAAACCTGCAAAGACTTTAAGAATCTTGGTAACTGGCCTCATCGGCTTTTTTGAAAAGCAAACCCTTGTGAATATAATTAATTCTGACAGTCTCCCTTTTTTCTTTTGGTGACAAAGATGTTATAATACTTGTTTTATTAAATAGGATCGTATTAATCCCAGTAGGAGAAATGGGGGGGGGAAAGGAAAGAAGGCAGGAGGGAGGGAAGGAGAGAGTTACATTTTCTTTTTTTGGAGAAAGCAGGCAAGAGGAAACTAATTGATACCAGTCCAATTCCATTTGTTCCTGGTGGTAGTAGAGGTGGTGATGATGTAGTGCTGGTGGGAGGTTATCTTAACTTCTCCAGCCAATGTAGATAAAATGGGGTGGGGTGGAGGAGGAGCCAGAGGGTGTACTGAAATTTTCGGGAAAGATGGGACGTGAATGGCGATGCTCCCTCTGGCAACGTGGTGCCCTGCGCAGGGCCGGATATATTCTTTGGATTTAGTCGTTCTTGGCGGAGTGAAGTCTGTTTTGTAGTTAATGTGAGAGAGTTTTCGGTCAATGTTTTATTGTTTTATGCCAGGCGATGGAGAGAGGAGAACGGTGGAGGAGAGGCCTCCCTTCGTGGGGAAATGTGCATGGGTGGGAAATTTTAGCACTGGTCCTGTGGGGCTGAGTAGGAAAAAGTTTGGACAGAGGGGGGAATCCGTTCCTTTCCTCTGCGCCCCCCCCCCCCACCGTTGTCTCCTTACTAAGGTGAGAAATTGAAACAGCCTCTTCCTTTACATGCACGCGTGGTGAAACTATTAGAATCTTTCCCTTAAAAACAAAACACAAATAACAATATAAAACCCAAACCGATATCCAAACTTGCTAATCAGAAATGGAAGGGGGGGGTCTGTTTCCTGTTCTCAGAACAGATCAAATTTGCGAACCAGGCCTTCCTGCTTCCAAGTTAATTTTTTTGAATAAAGAAAACGTTTTTTTAATTCCAATAACCTTTTATCTATCTATCTAATCTATATATACATATACATATATATTAAAAGAAAGCCTGATGTAGCAACTCTAGTTTAATAGCAGTATTTTAACTCCCATCTTTTAAAAATATATATAAATATACATATATATATATATATTTCCACCCTCCCTCCCTGTTATTTTTTAATGTAGCAAGAAAAATAAAAAAATAAAACCGAAGTCTGCAGAACCTCAGTTGGAAAACCAAGAGCTACCTCTGGTCTAAGAGGGGGGCTGCATACTCTTGATTGGGGGGAGAAGGAAAGGTCCTGTAAGAGGCATCCACAGATTGAAATTCCCAAGGGTCTCTTACAGGCAGGGGATGGGAATAAATTTTGCGTAATTACCTTGTTTTTAATATATGTATATATATAAATCTTAAAAGAAAAAAAAAGAAAAAATGCCCACGACCTTAATTTTTTGCTCTGACTTGTATCTTCCTTGATAGGTATGTAGAGATGGCTTGTTGGTCTGATTCACCAGCAATAAAGAGGACAAATATTATTGTTGTTGTTATTATTATTATTAATAATAATAATAATAAAAGCAACCCCTCTAGCATGATCAGATGGGCTCTTGACGATCTGGGAGTTTTAAAATTCCAATCTGTGCCAATCTCCAGTTTTTCACTGAGGTAACGTTAGACTCCCCCTCCCTCCCCAGGGAAATGATGCCTGCCGTATGCAGCTGTAAATTTTTCCTAGGCCTACCAACCCGGTCTTCACCATTACCTTTGGCACAGGGAAGAACTCGTGTCTTAAAACCTTGATCTTTCACAGGCTGGGCTGCTCAGTTGATGGGGATCTCCACCCTTCCCACTCTGCTCATACCAAATGGGAAAAAATGGAGCAGTGATGTCTCTTTGGCCCCTTTTCAGATAAAGAAGAACTGGGCATAGAGTATTTGGGAATAAAGAAGCTTGTCCCTGCCATTTCTTAGACCTGGGGTCAAGCCATATTATAGAACAACCCCTTCACCAAGCTATAGTTCCCAGGATTTTTTGGAGGGAAGCCATGACTGTTAAATGGATATTAAACCAATATATGTTTCCCTGAGCATATGGACTTGGGTCAAAGTAGAGTAGACATACTCAGGGCTTTTTTTCAGCTGGAACGCGGTAGAATGGAGTTCCGGAACCTCTTGAAAATGGTCACATGGCTGGTGGCCCCACCCCCTGATCTCCAGACAGGAGTTTAGATTGCCTTCCGCGCCATGCGGCACAAAGAGCAATCTAAATTCCCCTCTGTCTGGAGATCGGGGGTGGGGCCACCAGTCATGTGACCATTTTCTCCGAGGGCAACCCACTGAGTTCCACCACCTTTTTTCCAGAAAAAAAGCCTTGGACATACTGCTTAAGTTACACTCATTGTGAGAGGTGTGCAGCGTTGGATAAAGTTATGCCAGCCCCCAACTCTGCTTTTGTGCAACCAAAGTTCACCTTTGCCCGGCCATTCTAAGCTTTGGCCAATGGCATGCTATCCCTACCCAATGACTGCTGCCTCAGAGTGTCAGTTGAGTTTGTAAAGTTGGTTTGCTTTGCCTTTTGGCAAAAGAGCCCCCTTCTACTGTTTGCTGAGTTGTGTTTGTGAAACGCAGGGTATAAGCAAGCTGTGCAGAAGTACTGCCTGATGCTGAGAGGTACAAGCTGGTGTAGTTTTTCAAAAGCAGTGAAGGAAACTTTGTTTTAACCAAGATAATTCAATGCAGGATTGCCCTTTGCTAGTACTAAATCTGATTCTGTGAGGGTGAGATATCGTACCAAATACCAGTCAGCAGCATTGCTGGAGTTGGAGATAAGTTGCTGAATTAAAGCCTAAGATCTTTTGTATATTAGAGTGAAATTCATTCAAATGATGCTGGCACCTGTGGGAACTGTCCAAACACTAGCAAGTGCCAAGTTGGTGAAGAATGGGGGACCCTACTGGATAACTTAATGTCTTCAGACCTTACGAGAGAAACAGGAGAGGAGGGTAGAGCTGAAAGACATTGGACAATTAATTGCAAATTTGAGATCTGAATCCATAATGGTTAAAATTCAAATTTCATATATACAGAATCTGAAAAGGCAGAATTCCAAGCAAAACGAAGTCTTTATGTTTGGGAATAATAACATTTCCAAGATGGAGTATGGAATTCTTGCGCCAGAGGTTTGATGATCTGGAATTCCTTCAAAAATTTTAGATAGACAATTTGAAAACTCTAGAATCAAATATTGAACTAAAACTATTAAAAGTTTAGAACTGGTCTTCAACCATAATAAAATAATTCATTCATTAACTCTGAAAAGTATATTTCAAAACTGGGATTTTGGAATTCAGACTAAGATTTGGGGGGCGGGGGTCAAGGACTTTTCAACTGAATTTGAGACATGAAGTTGATACTGTCAGAATACGTCAGCTTCTCACGACGCTTATAATATTTGCCTTACTGGAATATGATCTTTGGCCATTTTTCTGACATTTCAAATTGGAATGCCAACTCTTGGCAGCTCTACCCAACTGGAGTCAGTCATTAACATCCGCATTGGCTGGGAAGACAGGCAAACGCCAGTCATATGATATCAGAAGCCATTGTTTAGAGGTATTGGCGTGTTTATATAAAGGGGTGGGAACAAATATATTGAGGGAGGGAATTCCCAATTATCATACTGTGATAACAGCCTCATTGACATAAATTATATAGAGAATAGTATTATTATAATGCATTAAAACTAAGAAATGAATTTGGATTTATATTTAAATGAGGAGACATTATCAATATCCTAGCCAAACTGTAGTTTGCAGAAATATTTTTAGCTGCTGGGATATCTTTTTTTTCCTCTTTTCTCTCTCTCTCACACACACACTTTTAAAAATCTCCAGCGATGCAAAGGCTGCGACTGTTAATCTAAAACCCCTCTTGAATCAAATCAACAGCAACGAACATTTCAATCTTTGATTTTTGCCTTGATAAGGTACATTTACAAGCTTGGTTGTTTTGGTGTTTTTTTTAATGGAGAGGGGGGAAAGATTAAAAAAAATTAGAACATTTCTTTATAATTTAATATTCTATTTTAATAAATGCATTTATTACATGTAAATGTAGTAAGGAACTGGGCTAAATAAAAATACTTTTTATTAGGTAATTTATTATAAGGAAAAAAGGATATTTTATTTTATGATAAAGTGATCCTTAAAAAGATTAGAATGTTTAGAATATATGTAGGTTAAAATACATTTGTATCCAGAGTATTGCTTAAAAAGTGTTTTTAATATATGTTTTTCTTTTTTTTCCTTCCTCTTGTGTGTGCGTGCGTGTATGTATAAGTGGGTAGTTATGGTACGAATAGCCCTTCCCAAAAAAAACAATGTTATCACACAGTTGTAATGAAAAACGGATTAAAAATACCAAACATTATGAATTGGACTGAAGAAATGCCACTTTAAAATCCAAAATGGTTTTAAAATCCTGATTGGGCGAAGACTTCTCTAGTAAAGAATCCAAACTGTTTAAGTTTGATTTAGAAACTAAACATACGTTTTTAAGAATTTAACTGGCAAGAACGGGCAGCGCCGTCAACGGCATAGCTTCACCCTTCTAAGTCCTTTGAAGTTAATGGGTTTGGAAGGGTGTAACTCTGTTTAGGACTACGCTGTAAATCATGTTGCAGATTCATAAACAAAGAACTGGGTTGAGCAGGGTTGGTTTCATTGAACGAATCTGCTTAGATAGTTTCTTCTGTTCCCATGACGTAAGGGATGTCGGTAGGGAGAGTTGGGGACATTGCAAGCCGGTTCTGTGTTGTCTCAGACCTCTCTTCAGATCCAGCGGAGAATTCCCATTGTCAGTCTTCTTGATGGACAGATAGTTGACAGTAAAAAGCCTCTGTATTGGCCATGCCCAAATATAAATAGAAAGGACTGACTTTTGGTCCTTTTTTTGGCCCACAGAGCAGTATCGTTTGCTTTTCTCCAAGACTGCAGCTGGTTTGCTCAAGCTTCCAACTAGCCTCCTTGCGGCTGTATCTTCTTGGCGGGAAACCTGTGGGTGGACTTCATCAAGCTTCTTTTGGGTCATGGATCTACAGCTGTTGACCACCACTCCCATATGCTCAGAAATACAGGATGTATAGGATGAGAAAAGTGTCTGAGAAACAGTGAGCAGAATACAATCAAAATTCTGTGTAATCTAGGCAGTTGCTTAACCCAGGGGATCCCTAACTATTTCAAGCCTGTGGGCGCCTTTGGAATTCCGACACAGCATGGTAGGCGCAACCACAAAATGGCTGCCACAGCTTACCTTCAGTCACATAGTGAAGATCCTTGTGCTGTGGCGGCAATTGCTGCCAGAGCAACATTTGAAAAAATCTGCACAGCCCATCAAATCTCCCAACAACCAATCAGAAGCCTTGCTGGGCAAAAGTTCTGCCTGGAACTGCTCACTTTCTAAAAACATTTGGCAAGCAACATGTTGGGGACCCCTGGCTTAACAAAAAGGCAACTAAACCACGGTCTGCTTGTAACTCCTTAGTATGGTGATTGTCATGCCCCACTGAATGCCTGAAGAAATTGTTAATGTATTTGTGCACCCAGTCAGAAATCCCCGGACAGCAGGAGAGTAATAAAATTCCACTGCCACGAATCACCACTGAGTATATGGCCACTGAATATATGGCTCCGTCCTCACCCATCTTTAGAAATGAGGATTTCTGGACATCTTGAGAATACCTTCCTGTGGCCCTAATGGTTCAGGGTTTTAACAATAACCCTCATAAGAAAGATTTAAGGAAATCAGCTGATTTCTATAGTACTAAAATAAAATACTTAAACATGTGTTTAAAATTCCTACAAGCATGGGACTAAGGATCTAATTGGGAGCTTAATCTTGACAAACACTGGACACAGCCTCAGTGTACTACATATTCAGTACTTACTTTTGGTACATTGTCAGATAGGTTGCCCTATTCAGAACAGATTTCTGAGGGCAAACCTACATGATATGCCGAAACTGAGTTCAGTAATCTACTCTCTACCCAGGGAACTGTAATACTGGGATTTGCTGCTAGAAAGCTCTAACAGAGTTAGGCACACCTTCACCATACTACAATTCCCAGGATTCTGTGGGGGAACCCATGACAATTAGTTAAAAACGCACATAGCAGTTTGTAGTACAGATGTATACCATTAGAGTTGGGTGGTATCTCAGCTCAGACCCGATTCTTTTTTAAAGAAACGCTTGATATAATCCCTCTTTCTTAATGGACAGTGACAACTCTGGTCTCTTTTTAACATTTCTGCAAAGCTGGGTCTTCTACTTTTAAACAAAAACATCTTTCAGAATCAGAAAGGTAGCATCCCTGCTCTGTTGGCCTTTGCTCAAAGAAGCATTTTTGTAGTTTTTAACCAAAAATTAAAGCAAAAAAGGGAGTCCATGATGAGTATATTAAAAAAACTTTTTAAAAGTATAAAACTTTCTAATGTATTTCCTATAATTCTATAAAAAAGAATAAAAATTAATAATAGATGCTATCCATATAAAGTATAGGAAAATTGATGATCCCAGACAGAACAGAATGTAAAATAATTTCATAACCAAGGTCAGGGTTGTTTATTATGATTAATTTCCCTTCTAATCCTATGCAGGTTTTTTTGGTTATTACTACATTGCTTAGCTGAAATCTGAACCACAGTTTAGTAGACTTCCTGTCAATCAAAGCTGCAATGTTATTTTTTTATAGACGGGGGAAATTATGGGATCTAATGTGTATTTTTTAAAAAAAGAATAGGTTTGGGGTTTTATGTTGATCTTTTAAAGAATATTAATCAAACACACTAAGAGAGAGAGAAAAAATTAGACTCGGTATGTTTAATTCCAACTTCCTGCCCTAGGTAAGGAAGTGGTTGAGTTTTGAACAGAAAATGGAAAGCTTAAGAAAATGAGGTTTGTTGTTTGTTTTAAAAAGACATTACTGTTCTCCTTTAGAGAAAAAAAGAACAAAAAACTGCTCGAGAAAGGATTTTGAAAGGTTCTTACCAACAAGCTGATAGACGTAATTACATTCCACTTATACTTTGAAAATAGGTGATCAATGTGGAAGAAACAATTTTGCTGGAATTCTTTACTTGTCTGTTCTGTCTATTTCCATGACTGATGAATGATACATTTTTTTATAATCCTCCTGGAATTTTATCAGGAATAGAATTGTCTCACGCGTGTACTCTGTAAGACTATCAAGAAGTTAGAATTGTGAGAAAAACAGTTTTGACCCATAAGCAAAAAGGGGCAGGACTTTATTGCCCCTGTCCAATCATTTAAAAGACAAGTTTCCAATAGCTTTGTACCCCTTCCCTCAATTTGTAAGATACTCTTAACGAGCCTATCCAAGACTGCAAAAATAATATAACAATGTCTGAAGTCTTGAAATATTTTTTCAGTATAATATTTTTTCAGTATAAACCTGGCATCTCTAATATTTACTTTGCGTGTTCATGGTATGTTCAAAAATCTGAATATTCTCACCTAACTCAAAATATTCCCCTCTAGCCCTGAACCCGATTCTTTTCCCCGTTAAAATATTCCATAGTTTGACAATTCAAAATTATTGGAGGTAGACAATTTATGCCTGGTAAACAAACCAAATATACATAATTCGAGGATAGGCAAGTATGGAATTGTGATTTTGGTGTGTGTGTGGAGGGGAGGATATAGAGATAACTCATCCTTAGAATACATAAATCAGACTGGGCAGTATTCAGTATTCACACAGTCTTAAAGGGCGTGTAGATTAAAGTCTTGAAGAATATGAAGATTACAGTTTTCAAGGGGCGAGAGTGCCTCTGGTTGAATATTGTATATGCCTCTGCAAAGTGAGCCTTATTACCTGAGGAACTTGTTGTGCTGAGTATCATATCCCAGGATATCCGGGGTCGGCAGCTTGTGCTGCACCAAACTCTTTCAATATGATAAGACATTATTATAAAATCAAATGATAACATAGTGTAAAGTTTATAGGATATTATTAGTTTTGAAGTAAGCCTCTGAAACGTATCGAGTTGACTCCCCCTCCCTTGCCCAGTTGGGTTATTTTCTTATTCCACCACAAAGCTGTAAAACAATTCAATTGCCTTGAATATTGGCAGACACACCTGGTGGATCCAGCATACAGCCTACAGGCACTGTGCTCCACGTGTGGAGATGCGGCTCCTTCTAGACGGCAGCTCCATTTTAGAGTGCAGAAAGTTCTTATATAGCAGCATGGATCAGGGTGCGCTCAGTTCAGATTCCATGTACATTTGACTAGGATTGCCAGCTCCAAGTTGGGAAATTCCTGGAGATCAGGGGGGAGAAACCTGGTGAAAGTGGGGTTTGGAGAGGGAAAGGACCTTGGCATGGCATAATTCCATAGAGTCCACCCCCAAAAGTAGCCATTTTCTCCAGGTGAACTGATCTCTGTGGCCTGGACACCAGGGCCGTTTCCACACGGCTTACCGCTTCTCGTAACAACCCAGAAGATCGCGCAAAAAACGCGGAAGATCATGTTTTCTCGCGCGAGATTTGCGCGATGTCACGTGACGTCACGCAAATCTCACGTGAGAAAACGCGACCTTCCGCGTTTTTTGCGTGATCTTCCGGGTTGTTACGAGCAGCGGTAAGCCATGTGGAAACGGCCCAGTTGTAATTCCAGGACATCTCTAGCCACTACCTGGAGGCTGGCAACCCTACATTTGACACAAATCTAGAAAGTCTCTCATTGACCTCATTCTCAACTGTCTTTTTCCCATGTTGCAAATCTGAGCAAGTCCTTTTTCATCCCAATTCTAATCTCTAAATAGGCTGATACAAATATGGAGTGTACCAAATTCTGTTGACTCTTACACTGTTGCAGATACAGAGTCATGCCATACTGACCTATTTCCACTGACACTAATCTTGATTAAATCCACTGAAGTCCTTGCGATGATGTCAAACATATGTACATCTTGAATACCTCCAGGTCTCTTTTAAAAGAATTGCCTCTCTGTAGGCGAAAATTTTTCAAGCTCTATTGGATCCTTTGGAATTTCTAGCCTTTGTATACAAGATTAGAATCCACTTCCTGGAATCAGAGACCAGTTTCAAACTGAATTAAAAACAGAATTGATTTGTTCAGACGAACAGTGTTGCTGGTCTAGAAAACAGTAAAAGAGATCAGGCATTTTGCTATTTCGTTGTTTTGTTTTTGCTTGCTTATTTTCTTTACCTCATTTTGGGTTTTTAAAGAATTTGTTTGATACTTGAACACAGTAATGCCCTGGACTGAAACTCAGATGCACTTTATAGATTACATCTACACTACAAATTTAAACTATTTCAAAGCAAATCTAACTGCTGTGACATTCTTCAAAGAACTCTGGGAATTTTTGCAAGAGTGAGAATGCTGTTTGAATTCAGGCCTCCACAGAACTACAGTTCCCAGGATTCCTTGTGGAGGGAGTTAATATAATAACTACACTGATTTAAGTTTGTAGAGCAGATGTTTTCTAATACTAGTACTAATCAGCAGATTCTAGGCTTGCTTTGATCAAAGTCAATGGCATAGATATTTGCTCATAGATTTTGGAACCGAGGAGAAACAGATTTAGGGGATGTTTAGCTTTTCAAGAAATATTTCTTATTTCTTGGGAATGATGGCATTAAACACCATGGTCAGCTTTTGTTAGTACATGTGTAAATATTAAAGGTACTTTTCTTGAAATCAGTGACACTAACTTCTGATATGTAAAATCGGATATCATTTAAGTGTATATTGAAGTAAAGAGGAATTCAGGTGTCTTTTGTGTCCCATGGGAATATGCGGATCGGTTGCCTGTGAAAATCAGTTTGGTGTATTAATGGAATGTATCTAGGATGAGGATAGAACATAGAATCTGCTGAAGCCAGGGGAAAATCTTTTACAGAACAGGATAGAATTTGACAACCAGTATTTTGCCCCTGGAGTTAAAGGATTGTTGTAGCACAATCTGGAGTCATTCTGTTTAGTATAAACTAAAACTAAATAAGATTTTTTGGGAGAAACTGCTGATGCCTTTTTAAATTAGAGTGAAATCATTGTATTTGGTTGAATAAAAGCTAGAAATTTTTTCATCAAGGAAAATAATCTGAATCAAATCCCTACAGTAAAAACAAAAACAGAATATCCTGGAGTCACACCACTGCAGGCAATGCTCTGCATACACATCCACTCGAATAGCAGAAATACATAATTGAAGCACATTCCTTAATTTTAATCCATTTGCTATATTGGGGCACATTCTAGGATTACACAAGCGGAAATAGATATATTGTTTATAATTGAAAGAATGTATTTTACCTATCTCTAGTTCTTCCATTGATCCTTTTAAAACAATATGGGGAGAGACAGGAAAATACCTCAAGACAACAGTGAGGCATTTGCTATGTCTGCAGCTACCTTACAAAGGAAGGTCTGGTGACTGCATTGATACTTAATTTTCTGTCAAAATGGAATTGCACTTTTTAAGCAATTTTTTTAATTGCCTTGGTGCTATAGTGACCTTTTCTGTGTGCTCATAAATGAAAGAAATAGCAGTTGCATCTTTTTCTCTTGAATTATAGGATTTGCTTCCATTTCATTCAGCCATTTTGACTCCATAAGTCATGCACTGCGTTTTATGCATGCAGTCACAGTCCTTTTACAAGAAGAGGAACATTTCGGATGTGTCTCTCTACACTATGAACTTAAACAAGTTTTTTCATTTTAGTACACTTCCCAGGTTTTCCTAAAGAAAGGGCATTAATCGGTCATTCTTGCTCATGAGGGAAACCTGGGAAATGTAGTTTCACGTGAGGGGCCAAGGATCTCTAATCAAGAACTCTCAGCACCCTTGCTTAACTACGAGCCAAGCTACAAGTGACGCCTTACACTGGTTGGACACTTGTCAGCTTCCCTCAAGTTTTGATGGGAAATGTAGGCGTCCTGGTTTTATAACTTGGCTCTCCATTACAGCTGCAAGACCAGGATGCCTACATTTCCCATCAAAACTTGAGGGAAGCTGACAAGTGCCCAACCTGTGTCAGGCGTCACTTGTAGCTTGGCTCTCTAACTCCCAATATTCTCCGGGAGAAGAGGAAGCCATCACAATTACTATAAGTTTGTAGTATAGACATAGTCTCAGCAATGGGAAGGTTGCATGTGTATGTGGTGACTTTTCTTCAAAGAAGGAAGTCCGACTGTTGCTTTGAATTCTGATCATGGCTTAAATAGTCTCCTCAAAGATAGTTTTTGGGATCTCTTTACTTCAGCTGGATTCAGCAGTTGGCTCCATTACGTTTTAGGGTCATGTATCTGAAGGGTGTCATGGACAAGTTTTCTTTTTTTTAAGATGGTGCTGAATTTTTTATTCTGATTTAATAAAAAAGAAATAGATATCCATTACATAAGCCAGTCAGCTGTTAAATTCTCCAGCAGTTTCATACTCTTAATGCTATGGACACTTTCAGCCGATTCCTCATTTTCTAAAATTACTTCTTCTTTTTCGTTATAGTAAATCTGTAGTCAGTCCTTGGAAGTTGACCATATATTCCGACCAGGGTTTGGAGGGTTCTTCTTTTTTCTTTTTGGCTTAATTTTTTTTCTTTTCTCTTTTTCTCTGTCTACAGAAGTCAATGAGAGAGAGAGACAGACAGAAGCTGAGAAATATTAACCCATACATATAAAAATAAAAGGAAAAAAGATTACTAGTTAGACTCAGTGTCTGAGTTTCGGAGGCATATAGAAAAGAGAAGATTTTTAAAAAGTTAAACGTTGAAAAAAAGAATAATGATGTTGCACAACTTGTAGGAAAACCAAGAAGGGAAAGGGTTATTGTATTAAATGTGCTAAATTACATTAAGAACTTAATTTTATTAAAGTATTATTACTTAAGAAACAGCAGTGTCTTGTGTTGATTGGTTCTCGGGGACTAAGCCCACATTCATGATGGGGTCAGCATGAAAAGAACATGCTTCAACCCCTACGCACAAATAAGCAGTCCGTCGTACTCATGACCCTGTTTTCTTATAGTGATAAAATACTGCCAGTCGTTTCATCATCCACAACAGATTCTCTAAGTATACAACTCCCTCCACAAAACTGTCAGAGCTGTAAACACATCACTGCTGAAATTCCAAAATTTTGCTGCTCAAACAGACTGCTTCTTCCTAGAAGCTCTTTGGCTGCTCCTGTCCAATGTCAAATGCCTCTCTGACTTTCTCCTCCTCCACCATCAGTACATGGTTGTTGAATGCACTTACTGTGTCTTTTTGTGGACATAGCTAAGCAGAAATTGCAAATGGATGCTTCTTTGCCTGGCTGGCTGCCCCCACTAAGCCTCTGAGCATGCTAACATCTCATTTTTCACCCACAATATTTGGGGGGGAAATACTTATTGAAAGATTCCCAAGCTTTCGAGGCTCTTAGTTGCATCCAGACATCCCATCCATCCTCCTCCCCAATCCCATCTGCGTCCTCCAGGCTAAGGTTTATGGTGGACTATTTAGCTTTGGGGGAAACTTCCCAGTTATATGACAAGATGATCCAAAAGGCAACCTCAGGGAGGGGGAGGGGGGCTGAGTCCCTGCCCTGCTGTCTTCACTGCTGTGCAGAAATGAGTCACTACAGTCTTGAAAGATTAAAATATTAGTTCATCTTCTCATCCCACCACCCCCTTTTCAGTGCCTGCTGCTAAGCAGTTGCTGGGTAAAATGACATCATCATTTGGCAGAAAGGCACACAGAGGGCAGACGGGCAGAGCACGCACAATTTACACTTCCCTGTGCTGCACTATGCCAGTTGGCTGCAGCCCCAGCTATCGCAAATCTGCTTAGCCGAGGGTCCCAGGTACAATCTCATTCTGCCCCTGACGAAAGGAGCTTTGACACTTGAAAGCTCCTACTCTGGAAATCTAGTTGGTCTCTAAGGTGCCACTGGGCCCGAATCTTCCTATTCTGCCCCTCAATTACCTTCTGTTATGCCTGGAGATCTCCCAGAATTACAGTTGATCTCCAGACAACAGAGATCAGTTTCCCTGGGGAAAATGTCTGGAGAGCAAACCTTGTGCCATTTTAACTTGTGGAGGTCCCTCTCTTCAAATTCTACTCTACCCAGGCTCCACCCCTAAATCTCCAAAACTTTCCTAATCTGGGCCGTTTCCACACGGCTTACCTTTGTTCGTAAGGACCCGGAACATCGCGCAAAAAATGCGGAAGATCGCGTTTTCTTGCACAAGATTTGCACGACGTTGCGCAACTTCGCACAAATCTCTCACGAGAAAACGCGATCTTCTGCGGGATTTTTCCCATGTTCTGGGTCCTTACGAACAAATGTAAGCCGTGTGGAAACGGCCCTGGAGTGGGCAACCCCACCTTCTGTGCAGTCTTCACAGAGACTGAGACCTTTTCACTAGCCTTACTTAGCCTGCCATGTTCCTAAAACTGATGCTCATAATCTGAGAGACAGTGGGTGAGGCCTGAGAGCAAAATGGAGGTATCAGACCTGGCAGCCAGCAGGTCAAGGCCTCAGGTGAGGGAGTGTTGCCTCTGGTGGAGGCAGCTGATTTCAAAGCCCTCAAATCAACCATAAAACAGCTTGTGCCATTGTGTTGTCCCCTCACCTCTATTCTTTCCCTTGGAAACCTTGAGAAGGAGGTGAAATCCATGAAATTTCAGCTTCCTAAGTTCCAGCACAATAGAGTTGCCAGCTGGCCAGTTTTTCTACTGGCACAACTAGTTTTTCTCCCTTCTGGCCAGTTGCCAGATGATTTTGTGTGTGTGTTTGTTTCATATAAGGGTGCAATGAGAAGTCAGTTTTTTAAACTGTCTAGTGCCTTTTAAGTCCAAGTAACTTGCTGTGCTACACATTTAAGCTCTAGGCTCGTGGTGAATTTTACCTTTAATTTTCAGCCCAAGTGCTTCTGAGCCCCAGAAGCCACTTCGGAGAACACGGGGGCTGTCACTAGTTGCCCTTTCTGCTTCCTTTTTCCTCTTGATACTGCCTTATCCAGAGAGAGAAAGAGAGAAAGAGACTTTAGTACCTTAGATTAATTAATATTCTCTGTTGATTCTGCCCTTTGCTCAGCTCTGTCTCTGGTTACATGGGCTGTGATGGTTGATCTCACTGGTTCCGCTGCCTGGTGGGTGGGTGCCACCCCTCGCTAGATCTGTACCCACCACCCTAACCACACCATGACCAGCCTTTCCACGCTTCCTACCGTGGAACTCCTGCGCATTTCGGAGGAGTCTAGGAAGTGTTCTAGGGTACAGAGTCAGCTCATACTAAGGCTGTTGGGTTGCCCCTTCGACACATGGGAGTAAGAAGCATGGCCTAGAATGCTCCCAAAACTTCCTTGCACCTGACCATTGGTGCAGAAGATGAGGAGGGGTGGGTGAGAGACTTTCAGAGATGCTCATCTATTCTCGCTCTGTTTCTTATCAAGGGAATTCCAAGAAGATCCCAGGAAGCGTCTCTGAAACCTTAACTTGAACGCGGAACTGCTCAATGGTAGAGCACCTGCTTTTCATACAACAAGTTGACTGGGAAAGATCGTTCTCAGGCCATGATCCTGGAGAGTCCCAGACAGATAAGAAAATACTGAGCTCAGTGGACCAAGGGGGTCTGTCTCAGTAGATGGCACCTTCATACGTTCCAGCAGGGAGGAAGCTCAGTTCCAAGGAACACAATAGCCCAGATAGCCTGTGAGGAATAACACATTAGAGAGCATTTCTTATGCATTTCCTAACTTTGGGTCTCCCCAACAGAGAGCGCATGCTGCTTTTGTATCACATGGATTGGGCAAATCCACACGTTCCGGCGCCGCGGTAAACATTCGCTAAACTTCCGGAAGTATAGCTTCTTTCTAGCATGATTTCTGACTCATTGCTTGATGAGTCAGAAATCACACTAGAAAGACGCTATACTTCCAGAAGTTTCGCGAACATTTACCACAACGCCAGGACATGTGGATTCAGCCACTGTCAGGACAGGACCTTACCCTGTATCGGAGGACCTCATATCTGGAACTAGTGGAGGGCCAATGGCCAAGCACTAAAATACATGCTATGGTCTGGCTTGATGTAAGAAATGTAGCCCAGTGATAGAGCTTCTCCTTGGCTGCAGAATGTCCCAGATTCAGTCCTTGGCATTTATTATTTATTATTTATTTATTATTATTTATTTTATTTGTTTTATACCCCGCCCTCCCCACAAATGGGCTCAGGGTAGCTAACAACATTAAAAAATACATTAAAATCACACAAAAAAATCAACAATATTTTTTTTAAATCATTAAAATAGTCCAGGAGCAGGCTATTTAGACAAATATTGCAAGTCTGTATATGGGCATAGCAGATGGCGAGGGCAGCCCCAGAAGAAGTGGTGGTCTTAGATGGAAGGAGGACACCTGCTGGCACTCAGCCGAAGGCCTGGTGGAACATCTCCGTTTTACAGGCCCTGTGAAACTAACAGGTCCCACAGGGCCCGGATCTCCAGCGGAAGAGTGTTCCACTAGGTCGGGGCGAGGGCAGAAAAAGCCCTGGCCCTGGTTGAGGCCAGACGGATGTCCTTCGAGCCGGGGACCACTAGGAGTTGCTTGTCTGCAGAGCGCAACACCCTGCAGGAGATGTAATGGAAGAGGCGGTCCCACAGGTATGCAGGTCCCAGTCCATGAAGGGTTTAAACACCAGGGTTAACACCTTGAACCGGATCCAGAACTCCACTGGGAGCCAGTGCAGCTGGCACAGCACAGGATGAATGTGTGCTCGGATTGGTGTTCTAGTTTCTAGTTAAAAGGATCTACAAAACAATACTCTGTCTGAGACAGAGGAGACCCTATTGAATTTAGTGGACCAGTGGTCTGATGTGGTGAAAGACAACATAAAGGCTTTCAACATAAAGGCTTTCATAACCACAATCTCCTCTTCTTTGGTGGCTTCCTCTGTGCTCCCGTCCTCTAGATGCCCCTCCTTTTCTGGGTTTTCCCTCTCCCAGATCTACTTTGGTATAATCTTCCCTAAAAGATCACCTAAAAGATCACACTCAAAGCAGGAACAGGGAAGGTGCAGATGTCTCCACCAGCATTTTTTTTTTGGCCAAGCTTTCAAAAATTATTAGTAGGTATACCACTGTAGCGTTAATATACAATAGTGGTATACTCGTTACAAAAGAAAGAGCAAAAAGCCTAATGGGAGGGGTGGCAGGTGTGAGGTGGGATCGCAGCAGCCCTGTTACCGCTGTGAATGCCTTTGCATCCCAAAACGAGCATCACCCTCGTGTGGAAGCAGCCTCCGTCTCCTCCCCCAACCAGCCCCCATCCATTAGTCTTCCTCAGAAATGTCATAACCACAGCTTGTGGAAATACCAGCCTACCACCGCCCCCCCCTTTCCTCCCTCATCCCAATCTTTTTCAGGCTGATCTCACCTTGTAAATATAGATGGGTGATGCTGGTAACACAGCTCAGAAGATCTGACAAATAATGACTGAAAAACAGGGCAGTTCCAGGAATGTAAAAGGCAGGAAGAAGCATTAAAGTCACAGTCGAAGCCGGAGGGTTGGCGGTTTACCTGGAAATGCTGCTCGTTCATAAAAATAAACAGCCAACCAAGAGACAGCCAGAAAAGCCTTGCAGAACAGAGGTAAACTGATCTCTTTTCATTAGCCTTTCCACCAACCACTGGTGTCAGGAGTTCTTTTATAGAACCCAGAAACATTTAGGACCCCAAATTGCCTGGAAGTCCTGCCTTCTAACATTTCCTCCCTTGAGACTCATCATGGCTACTTGGTGTGGTGGTGGAGATTGCCATCAAGTCATAGCTGACTTATGTTGACTCCTGGTGGGGTTTTCATGGCAAGAGACTAACAGAGGTGGTTTGCCGTTGCCTGCCTCTGCAACCCTAGTCTTCGTTGGAGGTCTCCCATCCAATTACTAACCAAGACCAACCTTGCTTAGCTTCTGAGATCTGACAAGATCAGGTTTACCTGGGCTGTCCAGGTCAGGGCCTTTTTAATGTACGAAGAGAAAAATCACACACTGCACATGGAGAGAGGGACAGCTGCAGACGATAAAGGGACATACCCAGTTAATATTATCTTTTAAAGGAAATTCCTAGCCTTCTGCTGGGGTTTGTAACTATGAAGCTTTGGGCAGCTTTTCACCAACAGAATCCTGGCTCCATGCTACAATGCCACTGGATGAAAATCCTGCTGTTCTACTACTAACCAACATGGCTATCCACCTAAGTAAGGTTCATGGTGTAGTGGTTAAGAGCAGCAGGACTCTAATCTAGAGAACCAGGTTTGATTCCTCACTCCTCCACTTGAAGCCAGCTGGGTGACCTTGGGTCGATCACAGTTTCTTGGAGCTCTCTCAGCCCCACCCATTTCACAAGGTGATTGTCATGAGATAATTATAACCCACTTTGTAAACCATTCTGAGTGGGCATAAAGTTGACTGAAGGGTAGTATATAAATCGAATGTTATTAAGAGGAGTCCCCAACCTTTTCAAGCCTGCAGGCATCTTTGGAGATCTGAAAATGGGTAGTGGGTGAAACTATAAAAAGGGGTGGGTGAGAAAGCTGGAATATTAGAGGAAAACCTGGGACACAAGAACTTCCCTTGACAGGTCACTCCTTTAAGATTAAGGTGCTCCTTCCCTAGTCCTCTCAGAAAAGTTGCAAAATACCTCCACCTTGTGGTTTGACTCTTGAACAGCAATTCTTTTTTCAGGACATAGTAACAAGACGGGCACTTCCCTGCTTCTGAAGTACTTTTGATGCCATTGTGGTGCTTCCAAGAGGCCAAGCAGGTGAAGGGGCTTTGACAGGTAAAAGACATATCTGACAGACTGGCTCACTCAAGCCATCAGCAACTCATCTGCTGAAGTGAACTAGAAAGAATCTATACAAGGAGATTTTTTTTACACAATCCCATTAACAACCCAGACTGAATAACTGGGGGACCCCATATTGTCCAGCCCACCACTTAAGATCTCCCTCACAAGCCCTGCTTTCTGTGTCCTTGTCTTCAGAGGTGAGGTGAGTGTAGGGCTGTTGATTCCTGCTAGCAGCAGAGGATCCCCCGCCACCAGTGGGCCCTTCCTGCTGATGCTCAGTTGGCCAATGGGAGGAAAATGGGGGAAGGCAGCATCCCTTCTCACTGACATCACTCCTTGTGCTCCTGGAACTGACATCAACGCATTGCTGGGGATGCTCTAGTATTTACACAAAACTCTATGGTTAAACCATAGAGTTTTGCCCAAATGCTAGTGTCCCCAGTGACACACAGGCATCACTTCTGGGTGTATGGGGAATGATGTCAGCACCCCTAGGCACCCCTACTAGGCAAAGTGGCAACCAGAGACAGGGCTAATTCATTAGTGACACCTTGCTTATGGAATGTCCTTCCCCTTGAGGCTCACTTGGCACCTATATGGCTCTCTTTTAGGCACCAGACCAAAGCATTTCTGTTCACCCAGGCTTTTAATTAAAGGATTGATCTTTTACCACTATTTTTGTCTGGAAACTGATTTGAAGCACAGAGGTCTGTTTTTATAATGCATGTCTTTATACTGGGCTGGGTTTTTAATGCTGGACTTTAATTAACATCTTTTAATGCTTTGCTATTATTTTTTAATTTGCAAGCTATCTTGAGAAGATTCCTGGAGAGACAGCATAAAAGTTTTTGAACTAAGTAAATACAAACAGAAAACCTTAGCTGCCTTGCTGGCATTATACATTCCAAACGTCCCTGACAAAACAATTTTCCTAATGGGGTGGGGGAGCCAGACATGCCTTGCTGGAAATTTTTAGAGCTAGTTGCTAGCGTTGTTATCCTGCACAGTTTAGCTTCGTCCTTTTGTGTGGGTGGATGGATGCCTCTCGGGACATATGCGGATAAATGCACACACGTTAAAAGTATGCAAGGCACATCGCTTGCCGTTGCACATACTGGTGAGAAACATTTTAGTAGCAATTACTTTTTTTTTAGCCTAGCTGTAATGAAAAGAACCTGCATGTTTTTGGTTCTTAAAACAGAGGATGTATCAGTGAGCAAACAGGGAGAAAAATACTGAGATGGAGTACAGCAAGAAATGGAAGAGGCAGGGTTTACCTGCCCTCACTCATATTTCCCTGCCACCAGTGGAACAGGCACACCTGTGAATCCAAGTATCATCCTGAGCCATCAAGATGTCTAATTGGGATCGTCAGATACTCCACTGTGTGTCCATGCTGCTTCTGTGTGTCCTATAATGTCCGACTGCACCACGCCCCACTGCATCATGCTGGTCTTGGGGGCAAGGAACAATGTCTCATCACAACCAGGTGGTCTGTGCTTCTCTAGGGAGGCCCAGTGTTGTAATGCCCAGAAAGTTTATGCTTTGAAGCTTAGGATTCTCCCCCACATCAATACCAGAACTTTCCAAAGTCAATATATAGTTTTTTTTTTTAATTTAAACACTTTAATGTCTGCCAAACACACAACATGCACAATTCCATTATAACAATGAGGGAAGGCCATTCTAGACATTAAAATTATTATTTACAGGAAGGCTGCTGTTGGAACAAAAGTGTGACAACGCCATTAAACATGATGCTTTATTCTTTGTCCCTCAACAACTGCCCTTCTTTACCGGCTGGTGACTCTAGCAAGGCGACAAAGCCCACTGGAGAATGCTGAGGCCTATTCATTCTTTCTCTACCCTCCAAGGATTGCCCAAGGATGTCGGTGAAGCAAAGCCATAAACCAAACAGCAGGGAGGGTAAGGTGCTTAAAGGGGGTTTTCTTTTTGTGGCTTCTGGCTTCTCCTTTCCAGAAAAAGGCCTGTGTCTTTATCGTGTGCCAACTTGTATATGACATAGTGAGAATCTCCAAATTTATCTTCAACAAAGGAGTGGAGGGCATGGGGGAGACAAACTTATTTGCCAGAACTTAATAAAAGCCATTTGAATCCACATTGAATCCACCAATATGAAGTAAGGAAGAGTGTGCTGTAGAGGTTTGGCTGAATTATGAAAGGGGAGAACTGGCTACTAAGTCACCTGTGAGCCACTAAAATGTGTGCACCCAGCCAGACCTGATTAGCAAGTTGAGTTTTTAGAAAGCAGGCACACCCAGAAGATTAAATGCTTTGAAACAAGCTGGACAATTTCAACTGGCCTTGTCACTTCAAGGCATTTTGACTCCCGAGTGTAGGGGCAGCCGAGATTCGTGGCAGCCAAGATTTGTGGCCTGCTAGGGAGACAAGCCTTGGACACGCCTCACATTGGCCTCTTTACAGCATACCCAATGGACTGGCTACTATGTAGAAATAGAGTCAAGCTACTACAGGTCACAACTAAGTTACAAAGTTAAGAGGGTTTTTAAAAATATATATGTATATACAGGTCCAATTTACCCTGGCTTCCCTCAAAGGAACTCTGGGAGTTGTAGTTTCTATAAAAAGGCTAGCTGAACTTAAGCGTCCCTTACAAAAACTACCATTTCTAGGGTTCTTCAGGGATAGTCATGAGAAAATGTGAATTTAGTTTCAGAGTGGTTTGGGTTTAGAATTATAGACCAACGTGGAAGGCAGATGAGCATCAGTTAACTAAATTGTTCTGTATTTGGGATATGTGGAAGAAACACCAAAAACTTTTATCCTGGACGTGTTTTTTGAAAGTGTGTGTGTGTGGGGGGGGACTACAGCCACTTATTTGTCTGCACACAACACGGCTAGAGGAGGCCCTACATAAAGCAGATAGTGTATAGGCTACAGCATGAAAAAGGTGCCTGACCTCTGCAGGGAGGTGGGGGTATCTGCTCCAGAAAACCACTTGCTTTCCCCTTACAGCTTCTAGATTGCATCAGGAAACACAAGGTGCCATTTTTATGGTTGCATAGCAACCACTATCATCTTCCATTGTGTCAGACTTCCTGGAACAGGCCTTAGGCCAGTAGGACTGGTCATCATGACTGAGGCCATGACACCAACAGCCCCATAAGGAAAGAAGGGTATAGGGAGAGGGATTTTCTGCTGGGCCAACTGGCATCCTCCTTGGCTAGGATTAAGCCTAAGGGCCTCTAGTTGCCAACCTCTGGATATTTGCAGGGGTATAAAGAGTAGCTTCAAATAACTGCTACCTCAGAAGGCAAATCACTATGCCCTACATCCTAAGGCTAAATGGTTAAACACGGAGGAAGGACACGATCCAATGTGCGTTTCTGTAGGACATATATGAAGTAGAGTAACACAGTGGGGATGGATTCCAGGAGGAGGAGGAAGGCTCAGCGCTGTCCCAATGTGCTCTTCCTCTCACCACCCTGGCAGATTATATATTCTGGCAGCAAGGTGCTTGTCTCACATCCTGGTGAGTAGGCAGGACTTTAATGGGTTCAATGGTGCTGCTGGGGCTGAATTCGGTCTCTGGCTGCCCACTGGCGATTTGCCTTTGGGATACAATCCGGTAGATTTCTGAAGGACAACGAAATACAAGGAAAAGAAAAGAGGAGGCTGAACTGATGGGTAAAGTCAATATAGTAGTCACATGCACACAATGCAACCACATACAGTCCATAGGAAAAGAAGGACTGTGCTTGCTAATGCCAGTCCTGAGCATTCAACCCAAATCTGGTATATAGCCTACCAGAGCCAGTCCAGATATAAGTCCAAGCTAAGGTGCAATTTAGGGTCTCGGACTATGAGAAGCCTCCAAACGTTAACTTAAACCAGGCCAGCAGGCTGTGCATGTTTAAGTGGAACATTCCGTACAGTGGGGGAAACCGTTTTTCAAAAGTTTTGAACTGCAATGAAGGTACCTGCACGTTTGCAGTTCTATATGCTCACAGGCCCTGCCTTTGATCATGTGCATGGGTATGGGACAGTGCTGGAAGGCGTGATCCTGGCTCTTCCCATTTTCATTAATGTCATGCATAATATTCTCCATTACTATTAGGGTTGCCAGCTCCAAGTTGGGAAATTCCTGGAGATCTGGGGGGTGAAACCTGGAGAAAACAGGGTTTGGGGAGGGAAAGGACCTTGGCATGGCATAATTCCATAGATTCCACCCCCCAAAGTAGCCATTTTCTCCAGGTGAACTGATCTCTGTGGCCTGGAGACCAGTTGTAATTCCGGGAGATCTCCAGCCACTACCTGGAGGCTGGCAACCCTAATTACTATATATGGATGTGAAAGTTGGACCATGAAGAAAGCTGATGGGAAGAAAATTTATTCATTCAAAATGTAGGGTTGCCAGGTCCCCTTGCCCTCCCGGCGCTCACCTCTTTGCTCCTTGTGTGCTCCTTCCAGGAAGTGATATCATCATATAGGCTTGATTTGGCCCATTTGGGGCCCAAATCGGCCCATTGCAAAGTGTGGGAATGCTCTTGGTGTGGCACGATGACATCACTCGTGGGAGTGACATCATTGTGCTGCTTTGAGAGTGCACCCAGGAGGCCCGTTCCCCCACCTTTCTCCCCTGCCGGTCATGTGAGTGGTGGCAGGTGGGTGGAGGGTGGGAGCGGGGTAGGGTTGCCAGCCTCCAGGTAGTAGCTGGAGATCTTCCAGAATTACAGCTGGTCTCCAGGCTACAGAGATCAGCGTACCTGGAGAAAATGGCTACTTTTGGGGGGTGGACTCTAGGGAATTATACCACGCCAAGGTCCTTTCCCTCCCTAAACCCCACTTTCTCCAGGTTTCACCCCCAGATCTCCAGGAATTTCCCAACTTAGAGCTGGCAACCCTAGAGCGGGGGATCCCACCCTCTCTATTGTAATGCAGTGTTGGAGGAGAGTTTTATGGAGACCATGAACCGCCAAATGACACGTAAGTGAATTCTAGATCAAATTAAGCCCCAGAAGCTAAAATGACTAAATTGAGGTTATTGTACTTTGATCACATCATGAGAAGACAGGACTCACTTGAAAAGACAGTAGTCTAGTAGCACCTATAAGAGTAACAAAATTTGTGGTAGGGTCAGTTCACTTCTTTAGGTAACTGTCACTGGAAAAGATGATAACGCTAGGGAAAGCTGAAAGCCGTAGGAAAAGAGGAAGAACCAACATGAGATGAACAAACTCAAAGGAAGCCACGGCCTTCAGTTTGCAAGACCTGAGCAAAGCTGTTAATGACAGGACATTTTGGAGGTTATTAATTCTGAGGATAGCTCTAGGTCAAAAGCAACTGGATGGCACCTAACATATATAAAGCTACTGATGGGGGAAGAGTCAGCCCATTGTGGAGACAGGGACTTCCCACTGGAGTGTTCCCATGCATGGAACAATTTCCACCTGTGGAGTGTGGACATTCTTGCCTTCCTGCTCCTGTTGCAGCTAAAAATGCCTGTCCAAAATCTGAGAACTCCCAGGAACAGCATCTGGGGAGTATTTGGGGCTACAGCTGGGAGGGGGAGGGGAGACAGAGGCAGAAATTGTTCCATGCGCAGAAGTATTCTGGTGGACCCAAGCCCAGATGTGGTTGTAATTAAGATACTGGCATGAAGCAAAAGCCAGGAGGCCAAACCACATTGGCCACCATGCTGCTCCTTTGGAAGTTGCATGCTGGGCTGTTTCTGCTTAATTTTACATTGGGATTAATTAGGGATGCCCGGCCTTCTGCTGTAGCTCTGAGTCATTCCGGCTGGACTTGCAAGGACTCATTAGAGAAAGCCTAGTGTGAGATATTGGGAGGGGACCCTATGAATCAAGGCCACCACCCACCTGTCTCACCCAGTGCTGCAGGCCACCACCTGCTCTCTTCATCCACCACTGCACCATGGAGAGGCAGGAGAGAGAAGGAGAACAAGGAAGAGGGCTCGCCCTCATGATAAAGGAAAGGGGAAGGGTCAGGTTGCCAGCCTCCAGGTAGTGGCTGGAGATCTCCTGGAATTGCAAACTGGTCTCCAGGCCATAGAGATCACCTGGAGAAAATGGCTACTTTTGGGGGTGGACTCTATGGAACTATGCCATGCCAAGGTCCTTTCCCTCCCCAAACCCCACTTTCTCCAGGTTTCACCCCCTAGATCTCCAGGAATTTCTCAACTTGGAGCTGGCAACTCTAGGGAAGGAGCAGGCTACATGCAAGATACACTGGGCCCAGGAGTACTGTAGTTGGACAAAACAGCAACAGGGGATATTTGGCACCCTCCTGCCAAGGTAGGGTTGCCAGGTCTAGGAACGATGGCATGGGGAGATGGCCGTGAACAATGGCATGATGTCAGTACCTGGGAAAAGCCAGAAGTGACATCACACCTCTCTAGGAGCCTCCAGAAGCTCAATAGTAAAACCATAGAGTTTCTGATTATTCCTCAAGAGGTATGACATCACTTCCAGGGTTTTTCTAGAAGCTGCATCACACCTTAGGGCCCATTGGCTGTTTTAAAAGATGTTTCTCTTGCCACCACTCCAAGCAGTGGTGGGAAACAAGAGGTTGGGACAGGGGATTGCGCACTGGGGCACGGGCAGCTGTATGCCTAGGGTTGCCAGCTGCATCTCCGGCAACCCCCAGCAGGAATTGGGGGATGGGAGCAAGTGCACTGGTGTCATGCCAGCCAGTGATGCCATGATGTCAGGGGCACTGCTCTAGGATTCACCCACACTGTATGATTTAATCCCATTTTGCTCCCATTAGAAGAGCTGAGTATGAACTCTGTAAAAGCTGGAGGTCTCCTGCTATAGTGTGAGATCTGGTCAGCCTATCTCTGCCTCCGGCTGCCTAGGTCAGGCCAGCTCTGCTGTGAATTAGGGATCCTAGGTCCACCTGGTGGGGGTGAGGAATCTCCACCCCCACCACCCATCATTGCACTGCCCCAAGAGAACTCCTGCACTTCGCAGCAGGCTGATTTGGGCCCCAAAAGGGCTGAGTCAGGGCCGTTTAGGGCCCAAATCCGCCTGCTGCAAAGCCTGCATCGTGCAGGTGCTCCTGCGCCTGCATGATGATGTCACATCTCGAAGTGCCGTCATTGCACAGGCGTGGGAGCGTGCACACAAGAAGTGAAGACAATGTGAGTGCTGCCCCCCCTCTCCCGCTGAGAAGGTAAGGGGATCTGGTAACCTCCTAGGCCAATTGGCAATTGTGCTACATATACTGCAATTCTTCCCTATACTCATGAACTGCTGTACCTTACAAGTTGGACTCAGTTATATATGTTTGTACTATATTTGTGAAATTGATTGTTATTTATTGGTTGTACACTAAGAGCACTTTGCACTTTATAAGAGTACAAATAGATAATTTCCATAAGTAGAGTATAGAATAGGGTTGCCAGGCCCCCTCGATCTCCCAGCGGGAGACTGGGGCCTGACTCTTACCTTGGAGGAGCTCGTGTGCGCACGTGCAGAGCGCGCGCGCACTCCTGCAAGTGTGATGATGTCACTTCTGGGAGTGACATCATCACGCAGCCCCCGTTTGGGCGCTGATCGGGCCCGTTGTGGGCCCCTGCGGATCACAGGAATGCTCCCACACCCCACAGGGGCCCACAACGGGCCCAATCCGTGCCAAAACGGGCCCAATCCGCGCCCATTTTGGCATGGATCGGGCCCATTTTGGACCCCTGTGGAGCGTGGGAGCATTCCTGCGCTCCACAGGGGCCCACAATGGGCCCAATCAGCACCAAAACAGACCAGATCCGTGCCAAAACGGGCGCGGATTGGGCCTGTTTTGGCGCGGATTGGGCCCGTTAGGGGCCCCTGCGGAGCGCAGGAACGCTCCTGCGCTCCACAGGGGCCCCGATCCAGGCCAAAACAGGCCTGATCCTGGGGCTGCTGTGCGCGGGGGCATGCAGCACCGCAGGGGGGCGCGTATGGAAGGTGCGCGCCCCCCTGCTGGCCAGGTAAGTGGGGGCGGGGTGGGATGGCGGGGGCAGGGGATCCCCCGCCCCCACCGGGGGTCTGGCAGCCCTAGTGTAGAACCTTGTAGTTCTTTTACACCGGTAATTGGTCTGTTTGTGGTTTCTATCTTTATCCGGTGTGCCCTAATTTTGGTTTTAGCCTCCCGGTTGTGGCTGGAGATCTCCCGGAATTACAACTTGTCTCCAGGCCACAGAGATCCGTTCACCTGGAGAAAATGGCTACTTTGGGGGTGGACTCTATGGAATTATGCCATGCTGAGGTCTTTTCCCTCCCCAAACCACACTTTCTCAAGGTTTCTCCAGGTTTCATCCTCCAGATCTCCAGGAATTTCCCAACTTGGAGCTGGCAACCCTAGGAAGACCACTTCTGGTGCCAGAAAAAGCAGTGCAGTTTGAAAAGCACATAGCTTCTGCTGTTCTGGACTCCATTCTAACAGAGTTTGGTTTGCCCTGCCAGTGTCAGCCTCTGCCTCCTGGCTCTGGGCCAGACCAGGTGTGGCTGTCCGGTTTGGACCAAGGCAGGGGGATTAGGTATGAGTAGTGGAGCGGCTTCCCTTTTAAACTTCCCCATGTAAAGATGGGCAGTATGTTCATTTTCTAGCTTTTTAAAAAACAAACAGCCCTTATATCAACATAGCAACATAAGCATACACGAACAATTAAAAGGATGTGGGTGAGCTGTGATGTCACTAACGATGACAGCACGCTCTCTTGAAACGCCTGATTATTTAAAGGCACGTGAGGAAGAAAGCAACTGTCAAAATGCAAAGGGAGGGCAGGCATGAAGAATGATACCCAAACCGATTTCAGTACTTGGGTATCTGCTAAGGAATAATACTGCTAAGGAAACCAGGAATAAGCTGAGCCGGCAGAAAAGCCCAGTCATCAAGCTAAAATAGGCCAGAAAGTTGCCACCTGAGGACTCTTCTCAAATTCCACAGAAATTAAGCTTCAGTACGTATAACTAAAGTTGAAGGCATATGTCTCCTCCCCATCTTCTTTTCCCTCTGTCACCTCCCCCATATTGAATTTTAGATTGTAAATTCTCAGGGCAGCGGCCTAGCCTCGATTGTGTTACTATAAAGGGCTATGCCCATAACTAGTGTTAAGTAACATCTACAGTTATGTTCAGGGCTTTTTTTCTGCGAAAAGAGGCGGTGGAACTCAGTGGGTTGCCCTCGGAGAAAATGGTCACATGGCTGGTGGCCCCGCCCCCTGATCTCCAGACAGAGGGGAGTTGAGATTGCCCTCTGCGCTGCTCCGCGGCACGGAGGGCAATCTCAACTCCCCTCGGTCTGGAGATCAGGGGGCGTGGCCACCAGCCATGTGACCATTTTCAAGAGGTTCCGGAACTCTGCTCCACCACGTTCCAGATGAAAAAAAGCCCTGGTTATGTTTAAGAACCCAAGTAAGTAGTAGGTGGCCCATCACAGGCAGGCCATGCCCTAACCTCCCACCCCCTTTTTTGAGCATAACTAGAGTTTACCCAGTAATGCAGAAAAGGACATGCGCATGTGGGGGAACTTACCTGTGAGGATGTTATGAAAGGCAGTCTCCACATTGGTGGAATCTAGAGCCGATGTTTCTATGAAGGACAAGCCATTCTTTTCTGTGCCAGGAGCAGAGAGAAATTCGGTCAGAGCTTATCCGCACGTCTCTACTTGGGCATGACTTATTTCCTGACACTTCCGCACTTAAGTCTCAAGAAGCAATTACATCAAAGCTGTACTAAAACGACACTATCCTCTGTAAGCTCTCCTATATCAGGTGACCCACAAGGACCTACCGGGTTTTACTGAATGGCGAGAAAAAAGGCACTCTGTACATGCTCAGACACATACACATGAACCTGCCTTCTAGTAAGTTAAACTACTGGACTATCAAGATCAGTAACGTCTAACACACTCAACTTTCCATCTTGCACCATGGATGCAGGATCTCCCATCCCACCATCCACTGGCAAACTTAGGGCCAAGCTACAAGTGACAAATGACACTTGAACGGCAAGTGAACAGACTCACATGTATTCCTCCCTGTTCACTTGCACTCCACTTGCACTCCACTCGATCACAAGTGGAGCACAAGTGAACAGGGAGGAATACACGTGAGTCTGTTCACTTGCTGTTCAAGTGTCATTCATCGCTTGTAGCTTGGCCGTTAGACTAGCTAGCTAGCTAGGGATCTCTCTCTCATCTCTCCTATCATGGATGGAGTTCACACAATAAGGAACTCTTATTTCCTCTTCTAAAGCTTAAACTTCGCCAATGTGGGGATACGAGGGACTGCTTGACAGTGGCTTGTCTCTTTTCTCCACGGTCAGGGACAGAGGGTGGCGCTTGGGGAGAAATTGTCATCCCACCACCTGTTGGTGTGCGGCGTCCCCCAGGGGGCAACACTCTCCCCACTACTGTTTAACTTCTATATGCGCCCTCTCACCCAGCTGCTGCGGAGTTTCGGTCTTGGGTGTCATCAATATGCTGATGACACCCAACTGTATCTGATGATGGACGGCTGGCCCGACTTGACCCCAGATGTCTTGGAGCGTGCCTTTGAGGCTGTGACTGGGTGGTTGAAGCAGAATCGATTGACATTAAATCCTACGAAGCCGAAGTCCTGCATGTGGGCCCATGGGTACGGGACTCCGACTCCTTGCTCTTGATGGGGCGCCACTTGCGCCAGTTTCGAGAGTGAGGAGCCTGGGGGTGATCCTGGATGCCTCCCTGTCTATGGAGGCACAGGTCACAGTGGTTGCCCAGACCTCATTTTTCTATCTAAGACAGGCCTGGCAGCTTGTCCCCTACCTGTCGACCCACAACCTAACTGCAGTGATCCAAGCAACAGTCACCTCCAGATTAGACTACTGTAACTCGCTCTACGCAGGGCTTCCCCTGGACCTGATCCGGAAACTACAGTTGGTCCAAAATACGGCTGTGCGAGTAATTGCAAGGGTCCTGATTGGGGAACACATAACATCTATACTTCGCCAGCTGCATTAGTTACCAGTTGAGTGCGGAGTCCATAGATATGCTGGGCCCAGCATATCTACGGGACCACCTCTCCCTGTATGTGTCCCAGAGGATGCTTCGTTCAACAAATAAGCAACTTTTAGTGGTCCTTGGCTCAAGGGAGGCCTGCCTGGCCGTGACTAGAGCCAGGGCCTTTTTGTTCCTGGCACCGACCTGGTGTAACTCTCTGTCTGATGACACTAGGGCCCGGCAGGATTTGTTATCTTTCCGCCGGGCCTGTGAGACAGAGATGTTCTGCCAGGCATATGGTGAAGGCTAGGCTGGACCCCGCTGGCCACATAAAACATAAAATATAAAATAAAACAAAATATAAAACACCAGCCCACCACCCTGTATGTGAGCCTACAGGCCAGACTGAAACGCAGAACTTTATGGATATTATACTATTGTCGCCATCTGAGGAGGATGTTTTATTGTATGATATGTTTTGATGCCTATTTATATAATGTTTAAATGTAATATTTTATTGTTTTTTTTTTTGAAAAATTTTTTATTGGGTTAGGATCAAATGTTTACACATTACAGTCAATATTCCCATTTCCCAATTTCTAACCCCCTCCCTTTCCTCCCCCTTTTTGTTGACTTCCAACAGTTTTCCAACCCTTTGTCCCTTTTCCCTTACTCCTTTTAATCTCCTCTATCTAACAAATATATATTCTCCCTTTATTCTAAGCAATACTTCTTTAACTATTTTTAATACTCTGTACCCTGACTATGAGTCCCATTTTCCATAATGGATAAACAATTTATCCCATTTTTCATTATTTCACTTTCAAATATTTCTATATATCATAAACTATGTAAACCATACATTCATATAAATCAACCAGTTTAACTTATACTCTATATGTTATTCATTCTATCTTCTTCTTTCTATTTTAGTTATATTTGTTTACATTAGTATTTCTATTCCCCTTCAGTCATAAGTCTATATATGATATCAATCAATTTGACTCATATACAACTTCAAATAAACATATTCAGTTTGGTACACTGTACGGAATCAAAAAGAAAATATTATTAGTTAATCAATCCTTATAGTTAACCCTTATGATTAATTATTTTCTATCAATATTCTATTTATTATTCTATATATATCAATCTAATATCATAACTGCTTAGAAATTCTCTTTTACCTCTTCTCCTCCCCGGTAAAGTCACCCCCTCTACATTTTATTGTACTTCAGTAGTTCTCAAACTGCCACAGTTCTCCTCCCACCTCCCATTTCTTCTCCAAATATTGTTTCAGCTTCTCCCAGTCTGTGTTAAACTGTCCTGAGTCCAGGTTTCTCAATTTTCTTGTCATTTTGTCCATTTCTGCCATATACAGCAATTTGTGGATCCAATCTTCAATAGTTGGCACTTCTTGTATTTTCCATTTTTGCGCATACAAAAGTCTAGCTGCTGCCGTCATGTAAAATATCAACGTCCTATGATGGGCTGGAATTCCCTCCATTCCCAAGTTTAGTAGCAGGAGTTCTGGGTTCTTATTAATTTGAAATTGTAATATCTCACTCATTTCTCTTATTATTTCCCCCCAGTACTGCCTAGCTACCTCACACGTCCACCACATGTGGTAGAGGGAGCCCTCATGCTGCCTGCATTTCCAGCATTTATTAGAAGTGTTCAAATTCCCTAGCGCAATCTTCTTTGGTGTCATGTACCAACGGTAAATCATTTTGTAAATGTTCTCTTTAATACTAGTGCATGTCGTTGTCTTCATTGTAGTCTTCCACAAGTATTCCCATGCCTCCATTGTTATTTCTTTGTTGAAATTTATGGCCCATTTCACCATTTGTCCTTTAACTATTTCATCCTCAGTATACCATTTCAGCAGTGCTTGGTATACCTTAGATATTCTTTTCTTGTCCTCTTTAAGAAGGGTCTGCTCTAGTTCCGAGTTTTCTGTTCGTATACCTCCCTTTACAGAGTCCGAGTTATATAAATCTCTAATCTGTCTATACTGGAACCAATCATAATAAGGTGATAGTTCCTCCTGAGTCTTTATTCTGAGTTTAGATTCTTCAGTTCTAGTTATTTCTTTATAAGTTAGACATTGTTGCTCATTATCAACAGCTCTCGGATCTATCACCTCATATGGAACTACCCACAAAGGGGTTCCTTCTTCCAGATAGATTCTATACTTCTTCCAGATTATATATAAACTTCTCCGTATATAGTGATGCAGGAACATCGAGTTCGCCTTTACTTTATCATGCCATAAGTATGCGTGCCATCCAAATATTTTTTTATATCCCTCTAGGGCTAGTAATTTCTTATTCTTTAGTGTCATCCACTCCTTCAACCACACCAAGCAAATTGCGTCATGGTAAAGTCTTAGATTGGGCAGTTGCATTCCGCCTCTTTCCTTTGCATCTTGTAAAACTTTCATTTTCACTCGAGGCTTCTTGCCTGCCCATACAAAGTCTGATATTTTCCTCTGCCATTTCTCAAATTGCTTAGAGTCACTGATGATTGGTATTGTCTGTAGCAAAAACATTACTCTTGGTAGCACATTCATCTTAACTGCTGCAATCCTTCCCAACCATGACAAATTTAGTCTGTTCCATTTAATCAAATCTCTCTCTATCTGAGTCCATAGTTTTTCATAGTTGTTTTTAAATAAGTCTATATTCTTAGCAGTCAGTTCGATTCCCAAATATTTCACCTTACTTGTTACTTCACAATCCGTTATTTCCATTAACAATTGTTGTTTCTGCTTAGTCATATTTTTGCATAGTATCTTTGACTTCTTTTTATTAATATAGAAACCTGCCAAATCTCCGAACTCCTTAATCTTATCTATCACTTTTGGCATGTTCTCCAATGGGTCTTCTACAATTAACATTATGTCATCCGCAAATGCTCTGACCTTATATGAATAGTCCTTTATTTTAATTCCTCGAATTTTTTCATCTTGTCGTATTTGTATCATCAGGATCTCCAATACCAAAATGAACAGCAGTGGAGACAACGGGCAACCTTGTCTTGTTCCTTTACTTATAATCAATTTCTTAGTCGCTTCATCATTCACCACAATTGCTGCAGTCTGGTCTCTGTAAATTTCCTTAATTGCTCTAATGAATCTTTCTCCCAATTGTAGCTTTTCCATAGTGGCAAACATAAAGTCCCAGTTTAAATTATCAAACGCCTTTTCAGCATCAACAAAGAAGAAACCAACCTCTTTGTCACAACGCTTGTCATAATATTCAATAGCATTAATCACTGTCCTTAAATTGTCTCTGATTTGTCTGTCTGGCAAAAAGCCTGCTTGTTCCTCCTCAATGACTTCCATAAGCCACCCCTTCAGTCTCTCCGCCAGTATCTTCGCAAAGATTTTATAATCATTGTTAAGTAGCGATATAGGTCTGTAGTTTTTCACATTAGTCAAGTCTTGGCCTTCTTTGGGGATCAATGATATATTCGCTTCATTCCAGGTATCTGGAATCCGCTGGTCCTTTAAAACTCCATTGATCACCTCTTTTAGGAATGGTGCCAGTTCATTGGCCATTACCTTATAAAATTTCGCTGTAAGTCCATCTGGCCCTGGCGCCTTTCCTAGATTTGCAGATTGTATTGCCTTGTTTAGTTCCTCATCTGTTACTTCACTGTTCAGTTTATTTCTCCAAGCTTCTGAAATTACTGGAAGTTTCATTTTCTCCAAATATAACGCTATTGACTCTTTATTTACCTCTTTCTTATTATACAACTTAGCGTAGAATTTGTAAAAGGCTCTACTAATGGTAGTCTGTTCCAAATACGTTTTATTATCTTCGCAAATTCTATTTATTATTTTCTTTTCCCTTCTCTTCTTCAGTTGCCATGCCAAATACTTCCCAGGTTTATTTGCACCTTCAAACGCTTTCTGATTCAATCTTTTAAGATTCCACTCCAATTCCTTATTATTCATTGCTGTTAACTGTTCTTGAAGTATTTTAATTTCCTGATATAATTTCTTTTTCCCTGGTCTCTTTTTTAACTGTATTTCTTTGGCTTTTATTTTCTCCTCAATCTCTTGTCTTTTCTCCTCTTTCTTTTTTCTTGCTCTACCATTTAAGTCCATTAGTATGCCCCTTATAACCGCCTTATAAGCGTCCCAAACTTTGTCAGTTGGTACTTCTTTATTTACATTGTATTGTATGAAGAACTTTGTCTCTCTTCTCAACATCTCCATACTCTCTCCTTCCTGTAGCAAGTCCTCATTTATTCTCCATGCTTTCCTTTTTCTCCTTTTCCCTAATTTCCACATGATTGGATTATGATCTGAGCCTACCATCGGCATTATTTCTACCTCCTTAGTCCATAACGCTAAGTCTTTTGAGGCCCAGATCATATCAATTCTTGATAGTGTACAGTGCCTTGCAGAATAAAAAGTAAATTGTCTACTTTTAGGATATTCTCTTCTCCATACATCTTCTAAAGTCTCCTGTTGTATCAAGTCAAAAAAAAGCTTTGGTAATAGTCCTCTTTTCTTTTGTGCAGTTGTTGTCTTTTTATCTAATTCCAAGTTCGTCACTCCATTGAAGTCTCCGGCAAGAATTATCTGGTCGTATGAAAGATCATCTAGTTGCTTCCTCAAATCCTCAAAGAAGCTTTCCTTTGCACCGTTAGGTGCATAAACTCCGACTACCAACACTCTCTTTAAGTCCCAAGTACATTCCACTGCAATAAATCTGGCTTCCACATCTTTCATTACAAATTTTGGCTGTAGCTCCTCTTTTATGTACAACACCACTCCCCCTTTTTTTTTATTGGAGGCCGCTACAAATTCTTTGCCCAATTTTCCTGATTTTAAATATTTTACATCCTGCTTTCTGATATGGGTCTCTTGCAAACAAACAATGTCACATTTTTGTTTTAATAGCCAGTGGAAAATATTTTTTCTCTTATTCGGTGAGTTTAGTCCATTTACATTCCAAGATAAAACTTTACACTCCATACTCATAGTCTTGTTGGTAAGTCTTTTTCATTGTCCCTTATAAATCGCTCCATCTCTCGCTCAGATCTGATGCGCTTTTTGGCCCCTCCAAACTCAAAGGACACACCTTCTGGTAACTCCCATCTGTACCTGATTTTCATGTCCTTCAAGATCTGAATTAGCACTTTGTATTTTTTCCGATCTGATAACACTGACCTGGGTAATTCCTTCATTATGATAATCGTCTTGCCATCAATCTCCAATGGATCTTGAAACTGTTTTGTCACAATCTTCTCTTTCATATTTCGTGTCGTAAACTGCACAATCACGTCTCTTGGTAATTTCCTCTGGGTTGCAATTCTCGAGTTCACACGATATGCCACATCTAGGATAGCCACAACTTCCTCCTCCTCCTTCCCCAGGTATTCAGCTAACACCTCAGTCATCTGTTCTTGCGCTGATTTTCCTTCCACTTCTGGCAAGCCACGAAAACGTAACTGCTTCTCCATGTGTTTAGTTTCTGCAACTGACATTCTCCCCCTCATCAGTCTCATCTCTGTTTGTTGCGTGTCTGCTAAGTTCTCCATCGCGTCTTCTACTGTTTTAACTCTCTGCTGCGTTCCTTGTAGTTCACTTTGTATTGTTTCCATACCTTTTTTCACTTCTGACAGCTCCGATTTTACTGTCTGTGTAACCTCTTTAACCTCTTTAATCAACTCCAATTTCGTGTCCTTAAGTTCTTTAATCACATCTAAAAGTTTTTTATCCAGGTTTTCTATTGCCGATTGCCACTCTTTTTTTGACATCGTGGGGCTTGCTTTGGCTCGCTCCCACGAGTCCGCTCTCTTCCTTAACTCCGTGGCGTAAAATTTAATGTCCTTTTATTTCAAATGTCCCGGTCTTCTTACAAAAATTAAATTTTAAAGAGTCCAAAATGTTGGGCGTCTTTTCTCTATGGTTTCTCTATGATTTTGCAATCCAAGATGGCCTACTTCCTTTTCCGCTGAGGCCGCGACCCTTCCCCTTTCAAAGATGGCGATTCCCTTCTTCCTGCCCTCCAGCAAGGGCCGCTTCTCTCCAGCAACTCTATTGTTGTTACGCACTTCCTGTCTCCCGACTTCCCACAGTAGGTCTCGCGATGGTGTCTTTTTCTCACAGCTCCATAACCGCAAGTATTCAAAACAATAGTCCAATTCCTTTAATAACTTCTTTAAACTGAGTCTCTTTTCAAATACAACTCTTGCCGAGTCTTCCCCTCTTTATCGTTAGCCTGTTGCAGTTTGAAAATCTACTTTTATTCCTCTCTGCTTTAATCAATCTGTCCCGTAACAGAAGATAGTGATCTTTACCTTCTCATTCACTTTTCTCAGGTTGTAATCGCTGTTTTGATTTTAACTTCTCCTCTCCGTTTCTTCCCTCAATCGAAGCTTGGGTATGTAGGTCTTATGCCAGCCGAATTGGCCCCAGAACTGCCGCAGAGATTGTAGCCGACCCGTCGCAGGGTGGGACCTCAAGGATCGGGAGGGGACCCGTTGTGTAGAGCCCCCCCTCGTCCGAGATCTAGCACACCCTAGGGTCTTGAGTGTTCTTTGCCTGCTCTCCGCCTGAGAGCAGTCGGCCGCGGGCTATTTTTCCCCCGCCGGCCACTTAAAACGGCAGTCCGGTCAGCTCCGCAAATGGAGCTGCGTCAGACCTCCATGAAGCCCAAACCGGAAATCCATGTAATATTTTATTGTTTATGGAAATGTTGTACTCCGCCCTGAGCCCACCTTGTGGGGAGGGCAGACTAAAAATCAAATATATAAACAAACAAACAAACAAACAAACAAACAAAGGCTCTGAGTGTAAGTTTGTTTCTCTTTCCCTCGCACACTAGCAACACAAGCTCTTACACCCCACATTTATCTGTCTGTGATGCACTCCGCTAGTACTATTCAAAACTGAATTATTCAGGAAGGCTGTACTGTAAGGAAATGGTTTTAAAGAGATGCATTGGTAAAGGGATAGGGACTGCGGACACTACTACCACGTACTGTCTGCTAGTGTTAAGTACGATCCTACTGGGTAGTTTAATATGTCAGGCTTAGAATTGCTTATGCTCTGTTTCAGCATTGCTTCAGCTCTGTATTGGATTTCGGCTTGTTCTCAAATCTTTGCAAATTTGCATTTGCATACCCTAGTTCACAGTTTATTGAACATTCCTGCTGTTGCATCTGGAGAATCTAAATTTTATTTAAGAAAATTAGTTTTTAGTCCTCATTTTGCAGTTATAATAAAATATTAATAATAACTGTGTACTTATATACCACTCTTCTGGACAGAGTAGTGCCCGTTAACAAAATCAGTGTTATTATCATCTCCACAATACAGCTGGGCCTGAGAGGTGCAGGTAACTAAACGGGGTGTGAACGCAAGCCAGAAATGCCCTCAATTGCCCTGCACCCCCCCCAAGTGGCAAAGTAAAAATATACTCATTTACTACAATTGGCATTAAATTGTACAGGCCACAGAAATTTGGCTTCTCGTGATGAATAAAAAGTGTATATAGCTTTGTGTGGCATCTACAAGGTAACCCTGAAATTTCTCCCTCATCAGAGCAAAGAATGAGTGCGATGTGGTATGTGGCAGCTAAAGATGTTGGATATCTGGGTTTAAATATCTCCTCAGCCGTGAAGATTATTGGGCTGGTAATTATCTCTCATCCTAAGCAATCTCACAGGGTGGTTGAGAAGACAAAATGGGTCGCAGAACCCTTCTGTACACCGCTCTGAGCTCCTAGGAGTGAAGATAGGCGAAGGATCATACCTGCAAAGCTTTTGGCCTCGTCGGTGGGCACGGCCCGTAGATGTCTCAGATCACTCTTGTTCCCCACCAACATAATGACGATATTGGTATCCGCGTGGTCTTGCAGTTCTTTCAGCCAACGCTCTGCATTCTCATAGGTGAGGTACTTGGCAATGTCGTAAACAAGAAGTGCCCCAACTGCCCCTCGGTAGTAACTGCCAGGGCGGGGAGAGAAAGCAGATCAGTTACAGCCGGACTTACTCTATAACATACCCCCTTAAAATAGTTAATATTTTAATACGCAATTTTTTTAACCCACATAAATGCATAATCGGCAATTGATTTTATTACAGGTGGCATTATTTCACACGCGCATACACAAATTGCACCTGTGATGCGCACGTGTACTATTCTTTGGCTCTTAAAAAAAAACAAAAAACATTTCTACTCCTTACAGAATTAAAAAACACAATCACCTTTCTAGATGAGGCCAAAGCTCCTTCTGTCCCAAGTGTTGTCACCCGACCTCCTTTAGGAAGGTCAGAAAAAAGGGCGGAGGCAATAGCCTTACCATTTGCTCTGAACATTCCTGAATTCAGTGATATACTGCTCCTGAGCTTGGTGGTTTCATTAGGAATGACAGAGCTAATGTTTACGGATGGATCCATCTTCCTCTAGGACGTTTACTAGCTTTTTAAAGAAGCCCTTTAAGGCAGAAGTAGATGAATGTCAGTTTTGCATTTTTCCCCTTGAGGTCCACTGATGCAGCAAAGTCAGAGTGCCGTTAAGGCACAACTAATATACAATTCTTGTCAAAGAACCTAATCAACATAATTATTAGAAGCTGTTGCATAATGATTATGATTATGTTAAGAACTACTTCCCGGTAGCAAATCCCTGGTTCGGTATGAATCGATGAACAGACATCCGTCTTGTCTGGGTTAAGCTTCAGTTTATTAGCCCTTATCCAGCCCACTGCTACCTCCAGGAACTACCACTTCACCTGACAATTCTGAAAAAGAAGCGTGCACCGCCAGGCATAGCCGGTCCCCCTTCCATGTGGGGGAGGAAGCGGAGAGAGACATTTTTCTCCCTCTGCCATTATACTAGAATTCAGGAGCAACCTAAGAAACCAACAGGCAGTAGACCGAACATATGCCTTACACATATGCCTTATACCAGTGGTTCCCAACCTTTTTGATACGGTGACCCAAAAGTCCAAATTTGCTTCATACAATGACCCATCCAAGGCGGGTCTAAGAGACTAAGAGCCAAGCTACAAGTGACGAATTCGTCACTTGTAGCTTGGCTCTAAGAAGGCGCTGGGGGTGGGGGGAGCTGAAGAGATACAGGAAGATGGCAGAGGTGGGTGGCAAGTGGCTCAGTGGCTCATCTTCCACAGAAGCTAGAGGGGAATGAGGCACTGCAGGGGCTGGTCTGCTAAGGAGCAGTGCCGAGACTCACACACACTACCTTCTCTCCTGTCCACTCTCCAGCCTTTCCTCCACTTCCAGGTACTATTGTAAAGTTACTAGTTGCCACTCAGCCCCCCCCCCCACCCCATTGCATTATTGTCGCAAAGGAGGAGGGCAAGGAGAGAATGCAAGAAGCTAGAAAGGAAGGAGAGGAGAGAAAGAAAAGGGTGCAAAGGACAGGAGCACCATTAGAGATGGCTGGCCAGCTATCCCCTTACGGGTCCTCCTGACCCACAGGTTGGGAAACACTGCCTTATACCTGTCCACACTCCAGGGTCTCAGACCAAGGTACCCACACATCTCCTCCTACCTGATCCTTTCAACTAAAGAGGCCAGGAATTGAAGCTGGGAACTTCTGCATGCCAAGCAGATGCTCTACCAGTGAGCCATTGCCTTTCCTGCTGTTTCAAGATGGACAAAAGGAAGCACCGCTTCACACAAGAGATCACGAGCTTGTGCAACTTGGTGCTACAAGATGTGAGGATGGCCACTAGCTTCAATGGATTTTAAAAGGGGACAGGACAGATTTACGGGAGAGAGACCTGCTACTGCCTATTAGTCATGAAATCCAAACAAGGCCTCCAGGTTCAGAGGCACTGCGGCCCTGATGGTCCTACACAGCAGGTGAGAGCAATCGCCAGTGGCTCCTGCTTGTGGTTTCCCTGTAGCACCTTACTGGATGCTGTTGGAAATGGGATACTGGAATGGATGGACCATTAGCCTGAAGGTGGAAATACACATTGCAAAGTACCTACAGACACTCGAGTGAACTTCATTTCACGTGTTCCCCCTCCAATTCCATGCACTCGCTCACACAGTCCCATTTCAATTTGCGCTGCTCGAATATATTCACATATTCTATATCAGTTCTACTTCAACTTCTAAAACTATCCCAGTTTCCCCCACCTCCCACATCCATTCATTGAAATGCAGATCTTAACAGTTTCTCGCACCTTAAAGAAATACAAATTGGCACGTCAAAGGAGCCTACAGTACTTGTTCTAGCAGCAAAAACAGAGCTGAGATACAATTAAACAAAGGGAGCTCCCGTGCAAGTGCGCTGAGCAAGAACAGCCTGCATGTGAATTGAGGACCACACATAAAATCCTGCACTTGAGCATTCCCAGGTAATTTGCAATGCTTATTTCCACTCCAAGCAAACTCTCATATGCCTTTTTTTTTCTCTTTGCACTGCTGGAAACAGGGAAAACTCAAGCAGGCGGAGAGTGATGGATTTCCAAAGTTAAAACCTGCCAGGAATATCGAAGCTACCTCTCATTTGGTGATCGTCAAACCAGTCAGCACTGAGACTTCCCCAGACTTTCAGTTTTGGTTTGCTTTTGAGCTACGATGCAGCAGGAACGTTTTGGGTGTTCTGTGCCCACGGGACAGGGTCTGGTCAGTGAGACATGAGGGGAACCCCTAAAGCACATACCTTGTTGGACATATGGGCACAAATGAGTATTCAAAAAACCTCGGCGATCTAAAAAAATCAAGGGGGATTCAGCAGAACTCACGCAGAAGTAATGGCACGGTAGCGTTCTTGTCCGGCTGTGTCCCAGATCTGGGCTTTCACGGTCTTGTTATCCACCTGGATGCTGCGTGTGGCAAACTCAACCCCGATGGTGCTTTTACTCTCCAGGTTGAACTCGTTCCGGGTGAACCGTGAGAGCAGGTTGCTCTTCCCTACTCCAGAGTCCCCGATAAGGACAACTGCAAAGCCACAAGAAAAAAAAATCAAGAACAGTTAAACCTTAGAATGGTATGGGGGAAGAGGGCATAATACTCTTTTTTATTACCCATCGCTAACAGTTCACTTCGCTCATTATATTCCCAGTTTCACCTTTTCAGGAATGTCTTGTTAAAATTTTTCTAGTGCTAATTGCAAGCATTACCATCCTTAGGGGTCAGCTCACTCCCCGGGGTATCTAGGTTAAATCTCAGCATGGCCAATGTTTTGTCTCAAGCGCATACACATGTAACCTCCAGCCCAGGAACACAAAGGCATCATTTATTTGTCACACTGCGGCTGTTTTGAGCACATACTGATTTTGCATGGCAATGATGTGTTTCTGCTATGAGGCCCCCAGCCTTCTTGAACCTGTGGGGCCCTTTTGAAAAATTAAGAACACTGCAAAATGGTTGCCAAGAAAACCATTTTGCATGGCACTGCAAAACACTGCAAAATGGTTGTCCAGTCACAAAATTTCATGAAGTTCCCAGCCAAGTGTCCTCTTATGATGGATCCAGCCCAGGTGTTTCCTGAAGATGTAAAAATGACACCTCCTGGGTTTTCCCTGAAGACTTTCCTGTCCCATTGAGGAGGTGGAGAACCAAGACTGGCTCTGCTCTGGTGAAAAAGGAAGTAGGCACCAGGAAACCAACTGGCAGGTGCCACGGCAGCTACAGGCACCACCTTACTGTTCTATTATCATGGTGTATTTATGGTATATATTATAATGGAACAGTCTGTTCCTCACTTTGATATTTGTGTGTGTTGGTTTAGTCTCATGGCAGAGCAGGGTGGAGTCCCTGCTCCTTAATTCTGTTTATTGGTCCGAACCATAGACAGCGAGAGCTCCCTTGTCCTGAACCAGTTCTTCCCATCCCCATATTTTCTTGCTAATAAATGGATGATGTTTAGAACACACCCATCTCTGCTATGTGAGCCTGAGAGCAGGAACCAGAGTCAGACAAGCGAAAGGGAACATCACAGTTACATTTTTACCAAAGCCATTCTCTTGGATTTAAATCAACCAGCCATTGCATAGTAAACCGGGAGCCTTTGGCAAAGTGAAATAGGACTGGGGTGTTACAAGCAGGGCTTTTTTTCAGCTGGAACATGGTGGAACGGAGTTCTGGAACCTCTTGAAAATGGTCACGTGGCTGGTGGCCCCGCCCCCTGATCTCCAGACAGAGGGGAGTTTAGATTGTCTGGAGATCAGGGAGTGGGGCCACCAGCCATGTGACCATTTTCTCCGAGGGCAATCCACTGAGTTCCACCACCTCTTTTCCCAGAAAAAAAGCCCTGGTTACAAGCATATCCCAGTTTTCACCTCAAGTGTGACAGAGAAGTTCAGAGCCAATAGTAATTTTACGCTCTGAAAACAGAGGTGGCAGGAACTCTTCGTGGTAGGAAAGAGCAGTGGCCAGTGCGCTAGCTGCACCTTCAGAATCCTTCATGCGCTGTAGCCCCTGCAGTCCGATAGCTGCTCTAGCCTCTCTCCCCCTTGGTGCCCCATAGGATTGGAGCTTCCTCCCTGCCAAGATACTTCATTTACATCCAAAGCCGCCTACTTCATTCTCCGCTCCTCCATTTTATCCTCACAACTACCCTGTTAGGTACGTTCAGGGGTCATTTCGTAGAAAAAGAGCTGGAGGAACTCATTAGCATAATTCATTAGCACAACTCATTAGCATATGACACCCCCATTTACATCGCCAGAAGTGATTTATTAGCATAATTGATCTGCATATGCCACACCCCCTGACATCACCTATCCTGGCTGTTTTGGACCCAATCCTGGCCATTCAGGGCCGAAATTGGGCCCAAAAGGGCAAAAAGGAGCTGAAAATGGCCGAAAAGGGGCCCAAAATGGTCAGGATCGGGCTGCTGCTGAGTGTGAGAGTGATCTACCACCCATCAGAGGCCCGATCCGGGCCGTTTCGGCCCCAATCCAAGCTGAAACGAGCCCAAAATGGCTGAGAGTCAGGTAAGCGGGGCCTCCTGACATGTGACCTCTTTGGGGAACTGCCAGGACTGCGTTCCTGCGCGTTCCCCCTCGAAATGAGCCCTGGGTACGTTAAATGGAGCCTGCTGGATCGGACCAGTGGTCCAGCGCATAGTGTTTCACACCACAGCCAGCCAGGTAGGTTAGGCCAAGAATGTGGGCCTGGCCCAAGATAACAAAGCAAGATTTCATGGCAGAGTCAGAATTCGAACCTGGGTCTCCCACCTGTTAAAAACCTCCCTTTCCTGTCAAACCTTCTGCTGGATCCCTTAATCCTCCTTCCCACTGAAATGAAGATTTTCCTCTCGGTTGTCTCTTGTTAACTGAGTTTCTCCCTACTAAGCACTTCAGGGCAGGAGCCCAGCCCTCTTTGTTTATACCATTCTACAGCACCTTATTAGTATGTACATCATACCATCCATTATGAAGTAATGAGCCCTCCATCCATCCCCAAGCAATTTGTACGGCTCTCTAGGAATTATTTCTGGCAAACAGGAAATGGTTATACTCAACCTCAGCCAACCACAATTCTTCCCCCTAATCACCAGTTCTCACCAGCTTAACGGGTTGGTTGAGCAAAACGGGCACAAAGCATCAGTGTGGCTTTTGACTGTCCGTGTTAAAGGTATCAGTTTAAAACCTTGGATTGCTTTCGTCACCTACAGGTTAACTGTGATAAAATGCCACCTGCAAGGTGGGCTGCATTGCATCAAGTGGAAGCCATCTACAGCTCCATCAATTCAAAGGCCCTCTCCTTACTGAAACTTGTTTATTTAGACATTTGGTGGTGGGGACTGCCCTCAAGTCATAGCTGACTTATGGCGACCCCTAGAGGGGTTTGCAAGGCAAAAGCCTAACAGAGATGGTTTGCCATTGCCTGCCTCTGCAATGCTGGTCTTCGTTGGAGGTCTCCCATCCAATTACTTAACAAGGGCCGTTTCCACACTACTCACCTTCATTCGGAACGCTGTGGAACGTCGTGAAAAAACGTGGAAGATAGTGTCTTCTCGCGCGAGTTTGGCGCAACATTGCGCAAAACTCGCGCAAGAAGACGCTATCTTCCGCGTTTTTTTCGTGACGTTCCGCAGCGTTCCGGATGAAGGTGAATAGTGTGGAAATGGCCAAGGAACCCTGCTTTACTTTTGATATCTGACAAGATCAAGCCCACCTGGGCTATCCAGGTCAGACATTTACATCCTGTTTTTCTCCCTAATGGGGGTAGGGTTGCCAGCCTCCAGGTAGTGGCTGGAGATCTCCCAGAATTACAACTGGTCTCCAGGCCACAGAGATCAGTTCACCTGGAGAAAATGGCTACTTTGGAGGGTGGACTCTAAGGAATTATGCCATGCCAAGATCCTTTCCCTCCCCAAGCCCCACTTTCTCCAGGTTTCACCCCCCAGATCTCCAGGACTTTCCCAACTTGGAGCTGGCCATCCTAAACGGGGGCCCAAAGCAGCTTACAGCCCTTCTCTACTTTATCCCCCTAGGAACCACCCTGTGAGGTAGGTTTAGTTGCCCAAGATCAGCCAACGTCAGCTTCTTAGGGTTGCTAGCTCCTGCTTGAGAAATTCTTGGAGATTTGAAGACCATATGGGAGGGAGGTCAGCCATTTCCAGGGAAATTTTCAGGGAAATCTCTCCAGTCTATAGATTGGTTACAATTCTAGGAAGACTCCAGGCACGATCTTAAGGTTGCCCTTTCCATGTTGGGAAATTCCTGGAGATTTGGGAGTGAAGCCTGGGGACAGCAGGGTTTGTGAAAGGGGGGTCTTTAGCAGGGGTAGGATGTCATCGATTCCACCCTCCAGTGGAGCCATTTCCTCCAGGGGAACTGATCGCTGTCATCCGGAGATCAGTTGGAATTCTGGGAGATCTCCAGGTCCCACCTGAAGGTTGGCACCTTGCTTCCATTGCAGGGAGGATTTGAATCTGGGTCTCTTAGACCCTAGCCTGACACTCTAACCATTAAAACATACTGGAAAGAATTTGAGATGAGGAGCTGTGTTAGTCCATTGCAGCAAAAAAAGAAGAGGCACCTTAAAAATGAACAGTCTATTCTAGCATAAGGTTTTGGGACTTGGGTATGATTTAGTTCTCTAAACCTTATGCTAGAATAAAAACTTATCCAGAATTTGTCACTGGAGTTCTGCTTACCCTCACTGAAGTAGTCAGCTTATGTCTGGGCTGAACCACTTTGGAAAACAGAAGGTTTGCATGGTTGAATGTTCTTCCACTAAAAAAAAAATCCCTTTACACAGAAAACTAGTATGTCAGGGAGGTAGCTATCTTAGAAGCCTTCACCTTGATACACTATCTTTCTATAGGCAGGTTTGTTTGTTTTGTATGGATCCCACACAGACAGTGTTTTCACATTGCCATACATCACTTGTGACGCTACACTTTGAATCAGTTCATACATTCAGACACAAGAGCACAGTGGCTGTTTTCACATGCCCTAACCCTCCAGAAAATCGAGCAAAACTCACGTCATGAAGATCCCATTTAATGGCGCGCTTTCTGATGTCATCATGCCGTTAAAGGGGATCGTACTGGGAAATCACGCTAGGAAGATGCTTCATGCCGTGAGTTTTGCACGAATTTCCAGAAGGTTACGCGCATGTGTGAAAACAGCCAGTAATCCAGTGTTGCACACCCACCTATGAAATAGCCCTTTCTTGAAGAATTGGGGAAGATGGCATGCAGTAGACTCAAAGTCCAACCTGAGTCGGAGCAAGGTCACCATCAGGGTTACCAATTATGGAAGGCGGAGTTAAGAGGACAACTGCAACTACGATTATTTCTCAGGAACATCTATACCTGCCAGAAACTCACAAGCTCTGTTCACGTACATGCAACCTGCCAGTGTACTCGTATACACCTGTTTGTCAGAAAGCCAACACACCTTCACTTTACAAATGAAACCAAGGGGCCAGTACTTGGATAAATGTAGGTTTTCAATGGCTGATTCTGCACATGTTGGATAATGCACTTTATCGTTTGGAAGTAGATTTTTTGTTTCGCACTCGAAAAATTCAGTTCCAAATGATCTCTAAAGAGGATTGGAAGTGCATTATCCAACGTGTGTGGAATCAGCCAATCACATGTTCAGCTGTACGTGTGTTGAATGCAACACCAACGTGTTCACTTCACCAATGAAGCCAGGGACCAGTACCTGCATAAACAGGAGGCTGAAATCATATGCTGATCTGTTCGTGCATTGAAGAAAACCTAAGAATAATTCAACTCACATCTAAAGAATAATAAAGCACACACTGTGTGTGGACTGTATGTGTGTTTGATGTAACTTGTGAACAAGATCCATGCCTTGGATCATCAGTAACACGGGCCCTGATCACAAATTATAGTAAATGCATGTACAATCCATGTACAGTGTATACTTGATTGTTCTTTGTACGTGCCTTGAGTAATTCTCATGTTACAGTCAACACATAGACAGCTGTACTGCTCCTCAGTTTTGTTAGTAAAGAATGTGGGCTCTTCCTGACAAACAGATGTATGCATGTACAGGCAGGATGTAAGTGCTTTCACTGTAACATGTGGACAGGGCTACGATCTGTTATTCAGACCATTGTTCAACAAAGAAATCAGTGTATTTCCTAGGTACGCATATCAAAGGCACACATCCTTTCTCTAAGAGAATACTATAAAAAGAGGGGGAAACTGACTTGCGCCAACAATATTGATAATAACAGCACTTATGTTTTTATGTCCCATAACAAATACTCTTAAAATCCTCCTTAAAACAAACATGGTCTTTAAACTGCACTGGCAACCTGCGTGTGCTTGGCAAAGAAGGACAAAGCCTCTGGACCGACTCGATATGGCATAAGTACTGGGAGCCGGGCAAGACACAACATAACATGGGAGACCTGCAAAGCATCTCTCAACAGTTTTTTATTCCACTTAATGCAATCCCAGCGGGCTTGAAATGTGACTGATGGAGCAGCACAGGGGAAAGGGGTGCTTAATCCTAAGAAGCCTGCCAGGGGCTTCTTAGACCTTCAGATGCCAAAGGACTCGATTTCTTTGTTTCAGGAATGATTTGTTTACAAATTGTGTGTGTGTGCACGCGCACGCGCATGTGCGTGAAATTCAACACATTTCCATTTCAGCTTGTCTTTTGGACTTGGCACCTCCTGCGTCCTTCAGACACAAACAGCAACTGGCTACAGCCGGAAAACAACTTGCAGAGCGCAGAACCACAGTCCTGCAGAAATTGCTGCCAAGCATACGCAGTCATCAAGCAAACTGCTGAAAATTGCAGTAAGGCAACAGTTTTAAGCGGACAAAAAGCCCGCCAAAAAAAAGCCATGGCAGAAGGGGAGGGGCAGAAGGAAGGACACATATCCAAGTCTGGATACAGGAACAGCAGCAAACTCTCCCAACAGTTCTAAGACAAAAACAAGGACATGTTTGTATTGCCTCATACCAGGGATCTCTTTGCGAGCCCTGCCCCCTCCCCTGTCATACATTATCGAAGGCTCTTCTCTACTCCTGGGCTCTACATAGGGTTGCCAGCTCCAAGTTGGGAAATTCCTGGAGATCTGGAGGGGGAAACCTGGAGAAACCTGGAGAACGTGGGGTTTGGGGAGGAAAAGGACCTTGGCATGGCATAATTCCATACAGTCCGCCCCCCAAAGTAGCCATTTTCTCCAGGTGAACTGAGGAGGCTGGCAACCCTAGCTCTACACATATTCATTTACTCCAAAGTACCCTATTCTCCATTGATTTAAAAAGCCAAGAGAGTGATTGTTCTTTTGGTTAAAGCGATATTAGGAAAATATAATCGCCCTACAATATGTTCTCCTTGGTTCCAAATATACCTCAGCAGCTGTGGTATGTGAAGCAGCAAGCTGTTCACGGTGTGGTACCTTATTGCTTGTGCTTTTCCGTGGATGTGCACTTGAGAAGAGGAGCAGGCAGCCACTCGGAGATTTAACTTCTTCAGACCTCCCCCTGCCCTGGAGAGAGCTGAACCTTGAAGAATGACTTCTAGACACTCCTGACATTTTAACAGGGCATCACCAGAGGCAAAAAAACAGACCGTAGTCCTTTTCAGATGTTTTACCCTTGCATACCAGATCACCGGCAGCCACTCCCATTGGGTGTGCATGTTACCAGTGATAGCGTTACCAGCCTTCCCACGGAACCTGGTGATCTTCCAGAAATACAACCAGTCAGGTCTGAACAGAGGCAATGCACATATTTTAAATACATATACAGCTTCAGTACATGTGAACTGTCCACTGGATTTTTCAGGGTTTTGGAATATGTGTGGACCAAAACTGTACATACATCCAAAGCATGCACACACAGGCCCTGTTCTCATAATATGGTGATTGTATGTATCTGCGGCATTGCAAGTAATAGCCCCTGTTGCTCAGTAACACGCGGCTGTAACATAGGGATTCACCGAGGACAGAAAGCAGAAAATAAGGATTGTCTTTGGTATAGAGGGTTAGGAATTTTCTGCATTGAGAACCATTGTGGTAGGTAGAGCACTGATTCCCACTAGTGTGCCCATGAGCCAGTTTAGTGTACTGGTTAAGAGCAGCAGGACTCTAATTCGGAGAGCCAGGTTTCATTCCCCATGCCTCTGCTTGAAGCCAGCTGGTTGACCTTGGGTCAGGCACAGCTCTCTCGGAGCTCTCTCAGCCCCACCCACCTCACAGGGTGATTGTTGTGAGGCTAATTACAACACTCTGAGTGAAAGTTAAGTTGTCCTGAAGGGTGGTATATAAATCAAATGTTATTTTAAAAGTTATGTGCTATTGTATGAGCACCATGGTGCCCACCAACGCATTTTCTAGTGCCTACTATGCAAAGCAAAGAGCCAATCTTGACCTTACTGGAAAAGGAGGTGCTTCAAAAGACCCCAGCATGCATAACCTTTGGGTTTGACAGTATTGCTTGTTTGGAACTAGCCCATTATAAGAGAGGCTTGGGTTGGGACATCTTTTTGTAATTGCCGCCCCTCCCCCCATCATACGTGACTAGTTCTGCTTCTCATGGCAGCCATTTTGTGATGGTACCAAAAATTTCAAAAGTGTCCAAGGGTCAACTTGAGTGAAGACCTCTGGGCCAGAGTGTTAGGATCAGGGCTTTTCTTCAGCAGGAACACGATGGAACGGAGTTCCGGCACCTCTTAAAAATGGTCACCTAGTTGGTGACCCCGCCCCCTGATCTCCAGACAGAGGGGAGATTAGATTGCCCTCCGCGCCAAGCAGCGTGGAGGGCAATTTAAACTCCCCTCTGTCTAGAGATCAGGGGGTGGGGCCACTGACCATGTGACCATTCCCCTCCCCCAGAGGGCAATTTAAACTTTAAAAAACTCCCCTCTTGTTCCAGCTGACCCAAAGTGACGTCATTGGGCGGTCTTGAGTTCCACCACTGAGTTCCACCACCTCTTTTCCCAGAAAAAAAGCCCTGGTTAGGATGCCTCAAGTTCCTCATTCCACCCTGAATTAATTGGATGGCACTCTCTGCTGAGCCTACCTCACAGGGTTGTTAGGGGTATAAAAGGAAGGGGGACCTATGTATTCTCATCTGCACTTCTCAGAGGAAGTGAAGGATAAAAAGGTGATCGAGGTGGTAGACCAACCCTAGCCAAATGGGGTGTAGACCTGCTTACACCCAAATTGCTGTCCTTCTTCACCTTATACCTACCAACTTGCAACTTCATCAGAAGGCAAAAAGTTACCGAGCTTGAACAGCTGGTTATTTTCCCCCACTACAAATTGAGTCAGCCAAAAGAGAACTCGCACGCTCAATACCTTCTTTCACAGACATGAATCGGGAAACCCCTCCCATCATACTGTCCCATTCAGTGCATGTCTGATCGACTTAAAACAAAGAGGGCCTGCACCAAGATCTGGGCGTGGGTGATGAACGTGGAAAAAAAAACACCTCCTTCTCCAAGGTGCAGCCACCAAAGTTGCCATTCCAGTCTCAGCAAAGAAAGCAGAGGCGAGTCATCGGGAACCGAAAGCTGTGATGACTTCATTCCAATGCAGGCCCGTTCCGCACTCCCCGCGTCATGGAGAAACCAAGGACGTCTCAAGGCAATTGGCAGTTTTTAAACCAACAACGACTCAGCCATTTTGCCTGCCTTGGATCTCGGGGCAGGAGGAGGCCAAAGTTACACTCCATGAATCTGGGGCTAGGATGTGTGAACTGGCACTGCAAAGAAACACACTGCATGCAAGCATCAGGCAGGGTGCATGTTCCATCTAGGGTGGCATGTTTCTCCCCATGCAGCAGTGAATGACAGCACAATAACAATAATAAAAACATTTGATTTATATATTGCCCTTCAGGACAACTTAACTCCCAATCAGAGCGGTTTACAAAGTATGACAGTTCCTAAATGGACAGTATAAGGCTTCCCTTTCCCTTCGACATTATCCTTTAAAAAAATTTTTTTTTTTTACAAAATCAGAAGCTATGCAAACGTTTTCCAGAATAATCCATTTTCTCTTTCCATGCAAGCAGGACATCAAGCCCTTCTGGTTAAGTCTAAAGTCCAACAGAGATGAATCTCCAAAGGTAAGGTTTACAATGCTGAAAGGTTTCCATAGAAAGTTTGGGGGCAATTAAAGTCTAGTCAGCAATCCCCACCTGCCCCTAAAGCTTTGCGGAGCTCCATGAATCTTTTAAAATAATACTTTTAAACTCCCAGCATTGCAAAAAATATATTGCATAAGAAAAGTAGCTTCTAAAAACACAACCGTCACATTTTTACTACCTCTCCCCTGAAAGAGCTTGGGGGGGAAATACATCATTTTATCTTTGCAACACAACCTTGTGGTTAATTTAGGCCCCGAGAGACTAACTGGCCTGAGATGAGCTCCGTGGCCAAGTAGGGATTTGAACCCAGGTCTCCAAGTTCCTCATCTGACACAGTAACCACTGTACCAATATGAGTTCTCAGACCAGAACAAAGACACCCACACAGAGCCATACATAAATCAGCACAGGAACAGGGGAATGCACCCACGATTGCCAACTTCCAGATGGCGGCTGGAGATCTCCCAGAATTACAACTGATCTCCAGGTGATAGAGGTCACTTCCCCTGGAGAAAATGGCTGTTTTGGAAGGTGGATTCTATGGTATTATACCCACTGAGGTCCCTCGCCACCCAAACCCCACCCTCCCCAGGCTCCACCCCCAAAATCTACAGGAATTTCTCATCCCAAAGCTGGCAACTCTAAATGCACCACCCCATCCTTAAATATAAAGATGTCTCTCTGGGGACCAAGATCAAGAAGATCCATTCCCCATTACTATGTATGGATGGACAATGAAGAAAGCCAACAGGAAGAAAATTGATTCATTTGAAATGTGGTGCTGGAGGAGAGTTTTGCTAATAGCATGGATGGCCACAAAGACAAGTAAGTGGATTCTAGATCAAATTAAGCCTGAATTGTCCATAGAAGTTAAAATGACAAAACTGAGGCTGTCGTACTTTGGTTACATCATGAGAAGACAAGATTCCCTGGGAAAGGCAATAATGCTAGGAAAAGCGGAAGGCAGTAGGAAAAGAGGAAGACCTAAAATGAGATGGCTTGACTCAATAAAGAAAGCCACATCCTCCAGTTTGCAAGATCTGAGCAAGTCTGTTAATGATAGGGCGTTTTGGAGGTCTTTCATTCATAGGGTCGCCATAGGTTGGAGGCGACTTGACGGCACGTAACACAGACACACACGCACCTGTTGCACTGATTCTGCCCACCTAAGAATTTTTTTTTTAAAAAAGCTTTAAGTTGTGATACAACAGCTCTCACCCTTAAACAAAATCAGAACAATTTTAGCATTAGAAGATTTCTAAAAGGATCATGGCAGATCACACCAACTCCACCCTAGGGTCCTCCTATTCCAAGCTCTACCCACCCAAGGGCTCAAAGAAGAGTCTCCTCGATCCCCATCACTCTTATCTTAAGAGTTCTTGCAAAAAATCACCTCCTTAATCTATATAAAACACTGCAGGATATTTAATGAGGACAAAAATTAATTAAAGGAATTTATTAAGTGCTTATGTATGTTGTAAGTGCATTTAAAAAATATTGTTCTTATTCAGCTTGCATGTTTCCAAAGTGAAACTATCACACAGTATTGCCTGACTGAGAAAATTTGATGATTTTTATTCATTTCTAAGAAGGCCTGCACCCTTCCCAGCAAGGAAACCACAGGCTACAATGGGTGCTTGCCAATGTTGCCATACTTCTTGCTATGAGAACATTTGACAGTAGCTTAAAAAAATATGACTTGCAGTTTTAAAACTGGTGTTAGCAAAACTGCCCATAATACCAACACTGTATTTTCAGTTGTCGATAATATTGTCTCAGGACTGTTACGGTGTGCCAGTCTTGAGCAAATACCTTCTTGGCTTTCAATAAATTAATTAATGTAACTGTGTATACCTTGCGTTTCTCCCCAATCGGGGCTGAAAGTTTCTTATAATATCTTTTCACACTCTTCCAATTTCTCCTCACAAGAACCTCCCTGTGAGGTAGGATAGGTTGATAATGTATGCCTGGTCCAAGATAGGGTTGCCAGGTCCAGGATGGGAAATTCCTGGAGATTTTGGGAGTGGAGCCTGGAGAGGGTGGGGTTTGGAGAGGGGAGGGGCCTCAGAATGGAATAATACCATAGAGTATACCCTCCAAAGCAGCCATTTTTTCCAGGGGAACTGATCTCTTTGGCCTGGAGATCAGTTGTAATTCCAGGAGATCTCCAGCCACCACCTCGAGGCTGGCAGCCCCCTAATCCAAGGACACCCTGTAAGGTTCCGTGGCAAAGTGGGGATTTGAACCTGGATCTCCTGTTATCCAGCCTCTAGACTTTGCTGGCTCAGCAGAGAAGAGCGTATTCAAAATACAGCGGAAAGAATAGCCTTCAGTAATGTATAGATGTGGGCAGGGCTTTTTTTCAGCAGGAAAGCGGTGGAACGGAGTTCCGGAACCTCTTGACAATGGTCACATGGTCGGTGGCCCCGTCCCCTGATCTCCAGACAGAGGGGAGTTTAGATTGCCCTCCGCGCCATTGCACGGAGGACAATCTAAACTCTCCTCTGTCTGGAGATCAGGGGACGGGGCCACCAGCCATGTGACCATTTTCTCCGAGGGTGACCCACTGAGTTCCACCACCTCTTTTCCCAGAAAAAAAGCCCTGGATGTGGGGAATTAAAAGGCTTTTGGTAGAAAAATGGGGTTTATTACAAACTCATTTCCATCTGTGAGACTTCACCATGGATGCTGCAGTCCTCACAACAGCCCTTTAAGGGAGGGCACAATTGTTATTTCTGTGTCACTGAAGGAGAAGAGAGGATTACAGCCAAGAAAATAGGATAGGCTAGTTTTCAAAGCTCGAGTCTTTAGCAAAATTGCTATTCAGAAAACCAGGCAGCTGCTGGTTTTGAACATAATGAGACTTGCCAAATAAAGAAATGCTTTAAACATTTTTTTAGTAAGCAGGCCTCTCTTTACAAGAGCAAATTCAAGATTTCTTTTTAAATCTAGGGAATAGAGATCTCATGATTTTTTATTGAATGTGTCTCTCATGATTTGAATCCTTGCCGCCACCTATGTAATTTCACAATATCCTGCCATATTTTTCTTACCACTTGTTTCCACAGGGGCCACCCTTTTTTAAAAAGCCATATGCCAAGATTTAAATGGATTAGAAGAGGCAGAAAGGACAGCAAGAGTGGGGGAAGCCAGTCTCGATTCGAACAGCCCCCTTCCTGCCATCAAGAGTTCACCGAAGCCGGCTCCATAAGAGGAACAAGTTTAAAGCAGAGGTCAGCATTTTTCAGACAAAACCTGCCCAATATGAGGGTTTTCCATCCTGCTGGGCTACTACAACAACACCCAGCCACAACATTCTGAATTGCTAGGTTTCTAGCTACTCTAAAAAATAGCTTTAAAATCAGGAAGCAGAATGGAGAACTATGATGGGGTGGAGGGGAAAAAAGAACGGCCTGTGGTTGTGTGAAGGTCGAAAATGGAGGTGGGTGGCAAGGAAGACTCCACAGGCTAGTTAAAGAACAGTGTTGAGAGAAAAGGACCCATGTTCTATGGAGCTGTGTATAAGAATGGTTCTATAGGGTGGGTTATTTCAAAAGATGGCTGGGAGAGAAGCTATAAGAATATGGAGTTGTCCACAACGGGAAGATGGCAACAATATGAGCAGGACGGGCAATTTAGGGGGTGTTTCCTAGGGAAGTTACATGATGAGCTATGGACAACAGCTCTAAGTTTCTAGAGACAGATGGGAGGGAAGGGGTTGCAATTTTATAGTTACAAATCCAGAGGAGTTAGCCATGTTAGTCTGTAGTTGCAAAACAGTAAAGAGCCCAGTAGCACCTTTAAGACTAACCAAGTTTTTTGTATCTGACAAAGAGAGCTGTGGTTCTCGAAAACTTATACTACAAAAAAGTTGGTTAGTCTTAAAGGTGCTACTGGACTCTTTATTATTTAAAGTTACAAGTAATTATTGACTAGAAGGAAGTCGTGATAAGTAGAAAGCTGCCTGATAACACCAGGAAGAAAACAGTAATTTGCAAGTCTCAGAAAAAGCAGAGAATGGGAGTCTTTTTTAAAAAACTTACTTTTGAACAGGTAATCATATTCATCGTCCTTGCCCCGCATGGTGACGTCAGCTGATTCCTGGGGACTGCTACGGCCTTCCCTATAAAATGTATGAAAGCACACCTGTGCCTGTATCCCAAGTCCCAAAAAATAAAAGAGGATGACCTCACTACTCTGGGATTTCCTGGGTTTAGACCAGCTTCAGGTGGAACAGACAGAGGCCTTGGGAAGCCTTCCTCTCTCAGCCAATGGGTTAGGTTGCTGCCCTCTCCTTCGGCTCTGATTGGCTCTTGTTTTGGGTCTGGAATTTTACAGGCTCTGTGGCAAGGAGCTCACCTGGCTCAGGTAGGGAGGTGGGACATGCATCTTTTTCCTGTTCTTAAAGGGCCAGAATTTTGTTTCTGAAAAGAAGGGTGGGGAGAACGCCGAACAGGGTGAAGAGGAAATTGTTCCTTTCTGCCAGTTTGGATACAGGCAGATCCTGGTTGGTGTCTACTCAAATCAGGTGTGTGGTTGTTTTTAATATAAAAGAAATTTCAGATCCCTTTGAAGGTATTTCACTGGCATGGCAAAAATATTATTTTTTTAAAAATCTACATCATACAGCCACAAAAGCCAAATTTCCTGTCTGGAATAGGCAAAGTATGAATATTGTATATGTTAATATTAGCTGGGGGGACAGCATGGAGGACACCTTCAGAACACTAAAGCACCCCTGAATATTAAAGTTCTGCTCTGCCCCCTTCTTAGATTTCAGTGTTACTACTATGATTGCCAACCTCCAGGTGGTGCCTGGAGTTCTCCCAGAATTATAACCTATCTCCTGACCAGGGCTTTTTTTCAGGGGGAACGCGGGGGAATGGAGTTCCGGAACCTCTTGAAAATGGTCACATGGCCAGTGGCCCCGCCCCCTGATCTCCAAACAGAGGGGAGCTTAGATAGCCCTCCACCAGCCATGTGACCATTTTCTCCGAGGGCAACCCACTGGGTTCCACCACCTCTTTCACCAGAAAAAAAGCCCGGCTCTTGACTACAAAGATCAATTCCTCTGCAGAAAATTTAACTTTCAGAGGACATCACATTTCTGCTGAGCTACCTTCCTTCCCAAAACTCGGTCCTCCCAAAGCACTGTCCCGAAATCTCAAAAAATCTTCAAAGCTGGGGTTGGCAGTCCTAGTAGTTACTGTCAAGCTGAACTCTGCAGCCTCAAGGAGCAGAAACTTTATGGAACTGCATTGCTGTATTATACCAAAGATCCTCCTATCCTAGCATTCTTTTTGCCCACAGTATGGGCCTACCAAATGTTCCTGGGAAGCTCACAAGCAAGCCTTAATGGCACTAACTTTCTTCTGTTGTTTAACCCCAGTATTCATTTAATTACTAATTTGGGGGATTTTGACATCTCCTCTCCTGGGGAACCAACTCCAGGCAGCATAGAAAAATAACATAATGAAACACAAACATTGAAATTTATAAATTAAAACCCATTTGGTAAACAAAGATAGACTTCCCTGGACATGGAGGTTCTACACAACTAGCACATCTAATAGTTATGGATAGTTCAATCCACCATGCATTTGCTTAATAAAAGAAAAAAAACAAACTCATAAATCTCTAAGACTGATTTACACGAGATGCCACCTGGCAAGAAGTGCAGCCTTGCAGATGCCCGCCATTGAAATTAACCTGGGTCCTCCTCAGTCACTACACATGGAGTGTTGTGTCAGCTTGCCAGAACAGGGCCTGCCCAGCAAGGCTATAGCCAGGGTGAGGCCACAAGGTGGGGCAAGCCAATGTTCCTCACTTGAAGCACCGGCTTGCCCCGCCTACATTTTGGGGGGGTATATTTAGTTCGTGGCAGAATGAGAGCTTGTGTTTAGAAGAGGAAAAGTACTGGCTTTTTAAAAAAGTGGTTGTGCTCCAAACTCTGCTCTCTTGATCTTCCCGGTTCTGCCCAAGAATCTCCCTGGCTCAAACTGGATTTTTAAAGAATGCTGTCATCAGCTATCTTTTGGGAAGATCCTTTTGCTGGAGAAGGAATCCCCACTTGTGGAATCAACCCATGGATCCAGCCCATTACCATGCTAAATTTTCATTATCATGAAAACACAATCACACACATACCAGTGAAGAGAGCTTTGTCTCTTGAAGCTTATACTCTGGAAATGTTGTTGGTCTCTAAGGTGATACCAGACTCAAATCTTGCTGTACTACTGTAGACCAACATGGCTACTAGGGTTGCTAGCTCCAAGTTGCGAAATTCCTGGAGATCTGGGGGGTGAAACCTGGAGAAAGTGGGGCTTGGGTAGGGAAAGGACTTTGGCATGGCATAATTCCATAGAGTCCACCCTCTAAAGTAGCTATTTTCTCTAGGTGAACTGATCTCTGTGGAATGGAGACCAGTTGTAATTCTGGGCGATCTCCAGCCACTACCTGGAGGCTGGCGACCCTAACAGCTACCCATCTGAAATAATGTGCCCTGAGTTACTATGGTTATGATACTTTGGTATCTTATTGATCTCTAAGGTACCACTGGACTCAAATCATAATGGTTATGATAGGGTTTCCAACCTCCAGGTGGTTGCAGGAAATCTCCTGGACTTACAACTGATCTCCAGGCCACAGAGATCAGTTCCCCTGGAGAAAATGGCTGTTTTGTAGGGTGGACTCTATCGAAATATACCCTATTATAGTCCCTCCTTCCCCCAGACTCCACCCTCTCTATTCTCCACTCCCCAAATCTCCAGGAAATTCCCAACCTGGAGCTGGCAACCTTAGATTATGAGTATGGCATGGTGTTGGGGTTAGCTTATGAAAGGTCCTCTTTATCTCAGAAGGTATTTTTGTAAGTAGATAAACGCTTTTGAACTTTTAAGAATTTGTTTTTTAAATCCAGTCAATTCATACATTTCCGATAGTAACTATTCAGAGATAGCTGAAATCCGCACAAAGATACTAAGGCAAGGCAGAAAGATTAAAGAGATTTCTGTCAGTTAGGAAAGCGCAGATTTCTTCAGAGTTCCACTTGGGGGCCCAGAAACCCCTCTAGCATGAAATGCTGACTAATGCCCTATATTATTATTATTATTATTATTATTATTATTATTATTATTATTATTATTATTAAAAACACAATCAACAATAGATCCAGAGGTGTTAGCCGTGTTAGTCTGTAATAGCAAAATCGAAGAGTCCAGTAGCACCTTTAAGACTAGCCAACTTTACTGTAGCATAAGCTTTCGAGAATCACAGTTCTCTTCTTCAGATGCATCAGAAGAAGAAAACTGTGTTTCTTGAAAGCTTATGCTACAGTAAAGTTGGTTAGTTTTAAAGGTGCTACTGGACTCTTTTCTGGTTTTGCTACTACAGACTAACATGGCTAACTCCTCTGGATCTACAGTTCAGGATGCATCTGACGAAGAGAACTGTGAGTCTCGAAAGCTTATGCTATAGTAAAGTTGGTTAGTCTTAAAGGTGCTACTGGACTCTTTTCAACAATCAACAATAAGCAGAGATCACGTCATTATTGATTGGCCTTGCTAAGCTGATTCAAGTATCAACCAGATATTGGCGTAATATGGACGCTGTTCCAAGTAGCGCTGTCTTTTGCAGTTCTGTAGGTGTTATGTCAGAAAGCTGCAGTTTTCCATATTATTATTATTATTATTATTATTATTATTATTATTATTATTATTATTATATTCCGCTCTCCCCACTTACGTGGGCTCAGAGCAGATAACCTTGAATAAAATCACATTTAAAACCATAAATAAATAAAAATATACAATTAGATGAACAACTCTTGATGGCAGCTAGTAGTTTGACAGCTGTGGGCTGGAAATTCCTAGACATTTTGGAGTAGAGGGGCAGAGTTTGGGGAAGGAAGTGACCTCAGTGGGGCACAGTGCCATAGAATCCACCCTCCATAGCAAACATTTTCTTCAGGGAAACTGATCTCTGTTGTCTAGATAGCCATTGTAATTCCAGGAGACCTCCAGCGAGAATGGCAACCGTACCTGCCGCCCGGACTGTGGATCTGTAGCAAGCTAACAGTGCACACATGGAAACCAAAGGCCTGGTTTAAATTAGAGGTCTGGCACATAGAATGCCACACAGGGTCAGTTCTTCATGTTCACTAGCATCACGTTTAATTTGGGCCTAAGCTAGCTGCCGATCCATCACCAAAGAGTGAGGCTGTGGCTCAGTGGATGAGCATCTGCTTTGCACGTAGAAGGTCCCAGGTTCAATCCCAGCATCTCTATTTAAGGATCAGGCAGCAGGTAATGTGAACTGCCTGAGACCCTGGAGATCTGCTGCTGGTCAGAGGAGACCAGGCTGACCTAAATAAATCTGATTCAGTATTAAGCAATTTGACGTGTATGTATATGTGCATTCCATGCTCAATACTAATGCAGCATTCGTGCCGCCTAATCTCTGATTTAAAATGTTGCAGATAGCACTGGATATTATTAACACCAACCTAATAATCTGGGAAGCGAAGAAGGGATTGGGATACGTGTGTGTGTGTGTGTGTGTGTGTGTGTGTGTCTCACAAAGAACCTCCCATAAATTAAGTGCTTCTTCAGCCCTTTTGCAAGGCCCACAAAATTGGTCTGTTTTGAAGATCTTATCCTGTTAGTGTACACAGCCTCTCATTATAGCTGATCAACATAGCAACAACATCCTGACCTTAGGTCTACCTTACATTCAATAGCTGGGTTACTTAAAAGTTGTTGGGCAAGTTTCCATCCACAGAGACACGAGCTGAGCTTGCTGGTTTTTCTGGATTTGGGGTAGTTTCCAGGATACCCTGAGAGGTTGTTTAGAGTATATGCTTCATATACAACCTAAAAGAGTGGAAATACACATTGCAAATTGCGTAGGGATGCTCAAGTGCAGGGTTTTATGTGTGGTCCTCAATTAGGGTTGCCAGGCCCCTCAATCTCCTGGCGGGGAGACGGGCCTGGCACTTACCTTTTGGGAGAGGAGGGTGCGCGCATGCGGAGCACGCATGCCCTCATAGGTGCGATGACATCACTTCGGGGGGTGACGTCATTGCACGGCCGGATGCTGCAGAAGGGGCCTGAAATGGGCCTGTTCTGCCGCAGATTGGGCCTGTTTTGAGCGCTGCGGAGCGCAGGAGCACTCCTGCGCTCCACAGCTGCTGAAAACGGACCCGATTTGCCACAGAGCAGGCCCGTTTTGAGCACTGCAGAGCACAGGAGCGCTCCTGCACTCCGCAGCGGCCCCAAGCCAGGCCAAAACGGGCCCGATCCCGGTGGCTGTGGTGCACAGGAGCGCGCCGCGCGGCGGGGGAGCGCACAAGGAAGGTGCGCACCCCCCCCCGCTGCTCAGGTAAGTGGAGGTGGGGTGTGGGGAGCGGGGGCAGGAGATCCCCCACCCCCACCAGGGGTCTGGGATCCCTACCATCAATTCCCCTGCAGACTGTTCTTGCTAAGCGCACGTGCATGCCGCTTTCACGGGAGCTCCCTTTGTGTGATTTCCATCTTCAAGTGAGTCTGGAGGGCAGAGTGCCAATTCAGCTCTATTTTCGCTGCAAGAACAAGTACTGTAGACTCCTTTGTCTAACAACCTGCATTTCTTTAATGTGTGAGAAAGCGTCAAGTTCTGCATTTCAATGAATGGATGTGTGAGGTGGGGGAAACTGGAATTCTTTTAGCAGTTGGGGAGGAAATGATACTGAACATGTGAATGTACTTACGCAGAGCAAATTGAAGTGTAATTGTGCAAGCAAGTAGATGGGAAGTTGGAAGGGAGACATGTGAAATGAGGTTCACTTGAGCATCCCTAGGTACTTCGTAACGTATGTTTCCACCCTTGGTTGGATAGGCCCCTCCCATGTTGCTAGGGTTGCCAATCTCCAGGTGGGGGAGAATTTTCTTCTAGAATAAAAACTAATCTCCAGGTGATTCAGAGCAGTTCCCTTGGAGAAAACGGCAGCTTTGGAGGGTGGGCTGTATTGCATCATAACCCTATTCAACTCCCTCCCCTCCTAAAACTCCACCTTTGCCAGGCTCCGCCCCTAAATCTCCAAAGTTGGCAAACCTTCTGCCAACTCAGTCTAGCCCAGAGGTTAGCCCTCTACCATGATACAGCTAGTCTGGCCATCTGGGTCCATGCAACAGTAACATAAAGACTAGACTACTGTAATGCACTCTCTACATAGGTCTCCCCCTTGAAGTCAACTAAGAGACTTCAGTTGGTGCAGAAAGCCACAGCTGTGATTATCAGGAGCTAGGTGGACCATGCCTATTACTTCCATTCTGCAGTCACTCCAGCACATTCTGTTTGATTTCACATCACTGCAAATTTGTATGCGCATATCCAAGTATCCAGCCATAATTAAGAGTGGTATAAAAAAAATCAAATGATGATAAAATAAAGACGACAGTTTGCAAAGCCAATTTAAGTGCAAAGAAATTGCATGAGATCTTCCCATTCATTCAAGCTTTAATGAGTGCCAGCATCTGGCAGGAGTGACATTTAATTTTTAACCTGGGGTGGCTGGTGTCGGCACTCACGCTGACCTCAAGGAAGTTCATTTTTTCCCTCCGTCGCTCTGTGAAGAAGCCTAGATGATGCTGAATGGAGGGGCCATGACTCAATGGTAGAGCAGCTGTTTTGCAGGCAGAAGGTGCCCATCATCTCTGCTTAAGGATCTTACGCAGCAGGTGTGGAAAAAGACCTTTCTCTGCCCAAGAACTTGCAGCCAACCAATGCAAACAATACTGAGCCAGAAAATTAAATTTGCATATAGGTGGTTCCTGGGTGGGAGAAGACACTGTCTACCACCATGGAGAATCATTACCTGTTTGTCATAGACTCAGAGAAATTAGCTGTGTTAGGCCTGTAGTTGCAAAATAGTAAAGTTCAGTAGCACCTTTAAGACTAACCAACTTTATTGTAGCATAAGCTTTTGAGAACCACAGTTCTCTTTGTCATCTCATCTGACAAAGAGAACTGTGGTTCTTGAAAGCTTTTGCTACAATCAGGGCTTTTTTTTCTGGGAAAAGAGGTGGTGGAACTCAGTGGGTTGCCCTTGGAGAAAACGGTCACATGGCTGGTGGCCCCGCCCCCTGATCTCCAGACAGAGGGGAGTTTAGATTGCCCTCCGTGCTGCTCAGCGGCGCAGAAGGCAATCTAAACTCCCCTCTGTCTGGAGAACAGGGGGCGGGGCCACCAGCCATGTGACCGTTTTCAAGAGGTTCCGGAACTCCGTTCCTGCTGGAAAAAAGCCCTGGCTACAATAAAGTTGGTTAGTCTTAAAGGTGCTACTGGACTCTTTACTATTTTGTTACCTATTTGCTTTGTTATACGAGCCATGGATTCTGGCAATAGTCTATCAGGCAAACTGCTCTTCTCTCATTCTTAAACTCCCCTCCAGCTAATAATAGCAGTCTGTGTTGTTGAGCTGTTGTGTTTCCTGAAAAAATGAATGTGCAATGCTATGAACTCTTGAAATGTGTGATAGGAACCATAAATATCCTCAAAATAAGCCCTTATTTGGGGGAGAGCCCCCTAACCAATCACCTCCCCCTCCAGCGCTGTCATTTCAAATGAGATCATATTAATTTTTAAAAACCATACATAAAAAAAGAATAGACTCCGGCACAATTTATTTACAAAATACGTTCTATGTATATTTATAAATATATAAATGTACACATACTGGCGGATTTCCATTTCCACAAGGTTGTGTCTGTGTCTTTTGGATGGCGTGGTATTCAGAGGAAGTGTTTTTATTACACAAAGTTTTGGTTACAGAGATTTGAGAATGGAAGCCCAATTCACACATACAGGAGAATGAGGAGGCAAAAACCCTGATGGGGAAGGATGAACCACACCACTTACAACCGCAGGTGCCAAATTTCAACTCTGAATGACTGTTCCAGTAAAAGAAAATCCCTACAGATATATGGTGGAGAGTGCCCTCAAGTCATAGCTAACTTATGGCAACCCCTGCTGGGGTTTTCAAAGCAAGACACTAACGAAAGTGATTTGCCATTGCCTATCTGTATAGAGGTGGACTCCCATCCAATTCGTATCCAAGGCTGACCCTGCTTAGCTTCTAAGATGTCAACAACAAACAACAAAGATGTGGCAAAATCAGGCTTACTTGAGCAATCCAAGTTAGGGATCATGCAGGTAGAAAATTTAAAAAGGCCTCTTCCCTTCCCAAATCTGACCTTGCTATAAAATAACAGATGTCAGGGTTTCATTTTATGTTTAAGTTACTAACAGAAAAGATCCACTGAACATAGTGCATCTTACTTCAAGTCAGCCTGGTTAGGATTAATTGCTGGGGCTTTCGCTGGTCATTGCCAGGTCCTGTCCTGATGGAACTTAGTTGCAAACTAATTTTTGCCAAATTGCACCTCCCATAGAAAGCTATGGCTTGATAGGATGGAAGACTAGCCTGAGAGATGAAGAGATCAAAGTGTATAGCGCTACAGAGAGAATTTTTCCATGGACCTTGGTGGCGTAAATTGCTTTGTTCCTCCAAGACACCATGCAGTCTCTCTATTTTGGTAGGGGTGGCCAGAGCCAAATTTCATACACTACCAACTGCAGAGACTGGACAGCATCTCTCAACAACAGCATTTGAGTGGGGAACACACACGCGCTTCCCATAGCCTCCACAACCTGACTGATGCTCTCTGCATGCCCCCTCCCCATTCAGAGGTTCAGGCAGCATGCACGTTTCCCTTCCACGTGCTGAGAAGTGGACTCAGCATTGGGGTTTTCAGCAGAGAGCACGACTGTGTTGTCTAGTGGGCTCTTCTGCTTCTGCTTCTGCACTTTGTTGAAAATGTCTAGGAAGAATGGAAAAAATTATTATTATTTTTTTCACTCCAAAGTCCACCCAAGAGATTAGAATCAGTTGCATTGTTATAAACCCCAATTCCGTAGACCAGCAGTTTTAAAATTCTTTTCCAGGTAAACTTGCCATATGAGCAAATTATCTGGTTCTTGTTTAGATTGTAGACATGTCACCCGTGTCCTTCTAAGACATTAGCTAGCCTTATATATCTTATAAGATATATAAGATGGGTAAGAGGAGGCGAGACCAACCAAATTATATTAACGAAACTCCAAAGAGTGTGCTCATGGTTAAAGATATAAAGCAGATGATTCTTATGGTCGTTTCTCTTGGGGGGGGGGGAAGGGGGAAAACAAGCTTGTATTGGATGTATGGATAGCTAAATTTATTCTATATGTATATGTACATGAAGTATAGATTGTATGTGGAGGCAATATTAATGCATACATCAGTACAATAAAAAAGGGGGCGGGGAGATATTAGCTAGCCTGGCTTCTAGGGTTGCGAATAGCCCGGAGAAAAAGGATTGGATCAACTCAGCTTTTTTGCTGATGAAAAAGGAAAGATAAATCCCTTTTGACCCCTCAAAAAGGCTATGTTGGGAATCACGGACAAAATCAATGTGGGCAGAAGCTGTAATAAGGAAGGGAATTGGGTGAGATTGCACCAAAAAAGCTGTCTGGATCCAACCCCAAATGCCCTGCCCCTTTAATTGAGGCTTAATCAAATGTTATTTACCAGGTGATGTTATTTACCTCCATGCCACGAAAAGCTTCAACTGCATATTTCCATAAATTAAGCCTCTAGTAAAGGGGACAGGCATTTTTTATCCAGATTGTTAGCAACCATACTGCCTTCCCAAATTTATTTAAAAAGCTAAGCCTCTAATCCCCGTAGATCCAGAGATAGGAGGCAAAATTTGCAGGCAGCATCCTGCTCATTTAGTGAAAAACAAAGATGCTCCCGCCTCCCTTTGTTCCAGCCAATGAGGGAAGTCACGCAGCTCTGATATTTCTCTCCAATAAGCTTTGATGTATAGAATGAGCAAATCATGGCATAAGCAAATGAAGGGGGGGGGGTTGGGGGTTGGAGACTACTTCCTTTGATCCTTCCCCAACTTCTGGTGACAACTGCTAGTAGGAGACACAAAGCAAATGGTAGTTTCAGGTGGTTAGCCATATTGTTCTGCAGCAGAAGAGCAAGATTCAAGACCGGTAGTACCTAATAAAAACCAACTAGATTTCCAGGGTATGAGCTTTTGAGAGTCAAAAGTTTCCTTCTTCGGATATACCTGTCTGAGGAAGGGAGCTTTGACTCTCAAAAGCTCATACCCTGGAAATCTAGTTTTTAAGGTGTTACTGGATTTGAATCTTGCTCTTCTAAAGCAAGTAGATACAGCAATTAATGTGCTTAATTTTAGTATGCAGCCCAGTTTAGGGGGCACTGGAAATAAGGCAGCCTCAGGGCCAAGCTACAAGTGACGAATGACACTTGAACAGCAAGTGAACAGACTCACGTGTATTCCTCCCTGTTCACTTGGGCTTCACTTGCTCTCCACTTGATCACATAGTGATCACGTACTGATCAAATGGAGCGCAAGTGAACAGGGAGGAATACATGTGAGTCTGTTCACTTGCCATTCAAGTGTCATTCGTCACTTGTAGCTTGGCTCTTAGTTGGAAGTAGGCTTGCTAATTCAGGGTGGGGAGACTGCTAGAAATTTGGGGGTGAAGCCTGAAAGTGGGGACCTCAGTAGGATATAATGTCATAGGGCTCACCCTCCAAAGCAGCCATTTTCTCCAGGAGAACTGATCTCTGGAGATTGGTTGTAATTCTAGGAGATCCCCAGACTCCACCTGGAGGCTGGCAAACATAGTTGGCAAGCCTGCTGTTCCTCTGAAGCTTTTTTCCAGGACTTCCTCAGCGTAAGGGTCAGAAATGGAAAACAAGCTTGCCTATTGCTACTGATTTTCCTCTGTTGTGTGCAGTTGTAGAGGAAACAGTGTATGTGTCCTGTTTATTTCATTTGTACTCCACTTCTCCATATGGTCCCAAAGTGGCTTACATATTCTATCCTCCTCCATTTTATTCCCACAACAATCTTATGAAGTAGATTAGATTGAGAGTGTGTGACTGACCCAAGGTTACCCAGCAAGCTTCCATGGCAGAGTAGGGTTTTGAACCTGGGCCTCCCAGATCCTAGTAGGACACTCTAACCACTACACCACACTGTCTCTTATTAGGCCTTCTCTTCTTCCCACACATTCCTGTGGGAATTTCCTGAGGAAATTCTGTGACCCTCAGAAGGTGTTATGTAACAGACATGGTTCTGAATTCACATCCCTCAGAAATGAAATCTCCCAGACAAACAAAAATCAAGGAATAACGGGGACCGAGAAAAGCCACCTCATCAACAGAGGCATTCCCTGAGGGAGAAGCTTTGTGCATTCTCCTCAGAACAAGAACACGAGCCCAACCATCTCAGTTCAGTACCACCAACAGCCAACGTACCTCTCAAAACAGTTTCAAAAGCCAATTCGACGTTTGTCGAGTCCAGTGCTGAAGTTTCCACAAAGAGCAGGCCATTGTTGTCTGTGACAAGAGCAACAGTGAAACAATAGGAGATCTGTACCCAGTTTTTAAGAGAAAACAAACACTTTAAGGAAAGGAGGAGATCATGAAAATGCGTTAGGGACAAAACAACTGTTTGAAGGAGCTTTCAAGGGAATTATAAAATGTCCGCTTCATTTTATGGGTCATTTGCCTAGGCTTGAATACTACTGGGAAGCAGGTTTTTTCCTTGCTTCCTGTCCCTTCTGGGTTTTCTCCATCTTTCCTGTAATCTTTCTCAAACCTGTTATGCTATGAAGTTTTTGGAAAATTGCATCAAAGCCAGGGTGGCAGCCACATGAAAAGGAAAGTCTGGATCTGCCCATACCGTCCTGCCCATACTAGTGCCATTTTCCCCTGCTTCAGACTGTCACCCTGTGGCAGCTACCCACACCACCGCCTTGCCACTACATGGATTTAAAAAAAAAACAATTGACATTTGGTAAAATGTTATAACAATCTACATTAGTTCCTCTCTAGCTTTTGATTTCTAAAAAGAGTAAGTTTCTAGCCTTTTTCATTACAGAGGGCTGCATTTCCTCTTATATCTCTGCAGCAGAGAGGATGATTTTTAACTACAAAACCTGGTCATCCATTTCGGCTTGCAGATAGGTTGTTATAACGCTATACATCAATTGCTAATGCTTTAAAAAAATGTGCTGTGGTAGCACAGCCACCATGGGAAAGTGGGGCAGGGAAAATGAGGAGAAACCCACCACATGAAAGCCACAGTGCTACTGTGATGTACTGTTAGCCACAAAGGGAATGAGGTATGGTGGCCAACTTCCAGGTGGGGCCTGCAGATCTCCCAAAATCACGGAGCAGTTCCCCTGGAGAAAATGGCTGCTTTGGAGGGTGGACTCTATGGCATTATACCCTGCTGAGGCCTTACCCTCCTCACACCCCACCCTCTCCAAGCTCCACCCCCCAAATCTCCAGAAATTTGCCAACCTGAACCCTAGAATGGGGGAACCACACAAGCCCACCCCTCTGTGGAAAACACCTATATATACAAGAGGGGACCTGTGAGGACTGGCATAAAAGCGAAAATCCCATTTCTCCCCTCATCCCCCCCCCCCACTTCTGCAGGCCTCATCGTTAGCTCCTCCCTCACTTTCACACTTCAGATTGTATTCTACCCCTGCACACCATGACACTGTGGCTTCTTTCTCCCAAGTGTGAAAAGGGTCCCCCCAGGTTTGGAGAACCCTATATTGTAGCCATGGATGGCCCCATGTTGCAGATTTGCCTATCCAAGTGGAGAAGAGCGTTTGACTATTAGATATATACAGGGCTTTTTTTCTGGGAAAAGAGGTGGTGGAACTCAGTGGGTTGCCCTCAGAGAAAATGGTCACATGGCTGGTGGCCCCACCCCCTGATTTCCAGACAGAGGGGAGTTTAGAGTGCCTTCAGGCACGGAGGGCCCTCTAAACTCCCCTCTGTCTGGAGATCAGGGGGCAGGGCCACCAGCCATGTGACCATTTTCAAGAGGTTCTGGAACTCCGTTCCCCTGCGTTCCCCCTGAAAAAAAGCCCTGGATATATAGAAGACCCATAAGGCTCAGGAATGAGGGAAATGGCATTCCCCTGCTCCTAGGCTCCTGCTTCCTTCCCCCTGGATCGGCAGGGGAGGGCTCTGCTTCCACCTGTTCCTCCTGTTGGTGAGCACTGCAGCCATGGCAATTTGGTCGCTGAGGTAACTTAATAGGTTACCTGAGTTCCAGGGTTTTGTTTGTTTTGCTTAAGGAAAAAGGACTTCAGAGGCTGAGAGAAGTGGGGAAACCAAGGAAATGTTGACAGCTTGCTTGTAAAAGCAGCCAGAAATTCATATCCCAGCTCACATTGGGGAACAGATCCTTAGTAGAGCCACAGAACTCCCTGAAGGCCTGCCCCTACCTGCATACATTTTGGCCTCTTCGGCAGGAACCTCCCGGGCTTGGGCCAGGTCTGTCTTGTTGCCAACCAGCATCACGACTATGGTGGCCTCGGCATGGTCGTATAGCTCCTTCAGCCAGCGCTCCACCACATCGTACGTCTGGTGCTTGGTGATGTCAAAAACCAAGAGGGCCCCCACTGCTCCCCTGTAATAACTGAGATAACAGACATAGAGAAGAGAAGGAACGGGAGGATTAATAGAACAGTATGAGGAGAACTAGAAGTCATCAGGGGAGAACAGAGATGATGTTCTTTGCATGCTCCAGCCCCTTTGGAGGCTCCCTCCTCACATCTCAGAAGGTCTTTGTTTTGGTTGGCTTCTCCCAATCTGCACTTCCTTCCCTCCAGATCTTCCATCTCTCTGTCCTTTTTTAAATTTTAAAAGCAAATTAAACCTGAAAGCTTCTCCCAAAGGACATACTGTTTCCTTAAGAGCAGGCCAGGCCGTGGCCCAGAGAGCCCTGAATTTCCTTGGAGGCAATGAAAATACATGGTAGACATGTATCCCTGCTCAGCAGTAATTCCCTTTAGGCTTGCCAACTTCCAGGTGGGGGCTGGAGATCTCCCAGAATTCCAACTGATCTCCAGACTACAGAGATTGGTTCCCCTGGAGAAAATGGCTGCTTTGTAGGGTGGACTGGATGACATTATACCCTACTGAGGTCCTGCCCCTCTCCAAACCCTGCCCTTCCCATGCTGACTCTCCCCTCCCTTACAAAATCTCCAGGAATTTCCAGCCTGGAAACGGCAGCCCTAATTTCCTCTGCCAACACTAGACATTACAGGACATATGATTTAGGACCACCTTTTAATCAGAGTTTTTTTTCTGGGAAAAGAGGTGGTGGAACTCAGGGGGTTGCCAGCACAGGGGGCAACTCTTGGCAGGAGGTGGTGACCCTGATACCACATACACAAAGTGTGCGCACGCTCCCAGGACCAATGATGTCACTTTGGGTCAGCTGGAACAAGGGGGGAGTTTTTAAAAGTTTAAATCACCCTAGGTGAAAATGGTCACATGGCTGGTGGCCCCGCCCCCTGATCTCCAGAGGCCTGGGGAAGCAAGGAGGATTGGCAGCAGAGGAGGTGGAGGTGGCAGCAGTGGAAAGGAGGTAGAAGAGAAGAGGCCTCATCTATATACCCCCTTGGAGCATCCTTCCAACCTTCTTTTCTTCTCTGTCCACATTTCCTGGTATGCACACTTTTGGTCCTTGTTTTCTCTTTCCCCAACCTTTTTCTCCTACTTGTTAGCTTCCCTCCCCCCCTGCCTTTGTCTTGTATTTGTCTTGTATTTGTCCCTCCCATTCTTGGATGGGGTGGCAGACTGAAGAGGCTTCTGCCTGAGGGGGGTAGCAGACTGAAGAGGCTTCTGCCTGAGAGCCAAGCTACAAGTGATGAATGACACTTGCCTGGCAAGTGAACAGACTCACGTGTATTCCTCCCTGTTCACTTGCCATTCACTTGCTCTCCACTTGGAGCGCAAGTGAATGGCAAGTGAACAGGGAGGAATACACGTAAGTCTGTTCACTTGCCAGGCAAGTGTCATTTGTCACTTGTAGCTTGGCTCTGACTGGCCAGATGTCTGCAAGGTGGGAAGAAGCAGACACCCACCAAAAGTAGCCAGCAGAGCAAGTCTATCAGCTGGAGCTGCCAACCGTCTGGAGTTTTAAAAATGTCCCGTCCTTTTAATAGAAGTTTAATGTATGGAAATAGGGCAGCTGGAACTTTTCATGGCAGGAAGGTCAATAACATCACCTATTAAATAACACTGATTAAGCCGTCTGTTAAAGGGGCAGAACGTTTTTTTGCCAGGCTGTTAGCGTCTTACATTCAGGAGCTGTGTGCGCATTGGGGGGGGGGGGGTTGAGTTAGCTTTGCTATGGATTCACGAATTCTCTTTTGAACTAGAGACTTTCAGCCAAACCTACCTTACAGGGTTGTTGTGATTAAGGTTACATTACAAAGTCGTTGGGCACCCTAATTGGTCCCAGCAATGCATGTTTCTGTTAGGGGAATTTTTATAATTATGAAGTTTTTAGCTATAAACCTTTTCTAGCCTGGTTCCTTTTCGAGGGCATGATGGGAATGAGGTTCGGCTGCCTCCTTCCTAAATTGCCCTCACGGTTTTCCCAGTAGGGCAAATAGTTCCCCAGGGTGATTTCAGGTTGGAAGAATAGAGTGTATGTCAGAGGGAGGCTTAAACCACTTCTCCTGAACTCTGGAATCCCAATCTGAATGGGATCACTGCACACCTGGGAATCAAGTTCCAACTATGGAATTCTCAGAGCCCATCTAGATGACAGGACAGGTGGCAGTCAAATGAGAGAAAACAAGGACTTTCTAACCTGAATTTGCCCTCAGTATTCTCCATCCGTAAAATGGATACATTGTTTTCCAGAATGTGTTCTCAGTGCTTAATTTCTTAAGAACATGCCCCATGTGTGCGCACACACTCTATTCAGCAGGCCCCCTCCCGGTGGCGTGGGCGCTTTGCAGCAGCCTCAAGACCAGAGTCGTCGACAATGCGCCTGCGCAAGGATAAAAAGTGAGTCGTCGCCAGTACAGCTCGTCTTTTATATAGCAGGGTGACAAAAGAGGTAAACTACAGTGCTGTTATCTGCTTGAGTTATATATGTCCCTGTAGTTCTTGCTTCATGCTCATGGCAGAATAAAAATCTGGTTTATCTGTGTTGGCCTTTTATCATGCATGGGTATCTTGTTTGAGACGACTTGTAAGCACATGGAATAGCTGTGCACCTTAAATGAACGTTCTGTTGCCTCCATCCTTTTCCCCATCAGCTTCATCCCTTGACACCTCTGGGTCCTACCCCTTTCAAGATTTGTGTCTTCCAAGAGCAGCAAATAAATGGTGCCTGCTAAGCATTGCTCATCGAAAGTTTGAAAATCATCTCTGATCTGAAATCTATTAAAATTAGTAACAGTTAATGATAGAATGTTTAGAGATCAATAATTCATACTGTTGCCATAAGCCAGGAGTGACTTGATGGCATATATAACACACACACAGAGACCAGTGGCACCTTAGAGACTAACAAAATTTGCTCCTGCTTTGTTTTGCTGCTACAGACTAACACAGCTGCCCATCTGAAGCATATTTAGAGAGCCAGGGTGTTAACAAATAGAGCAGGACAGGACAGTCCTCATTTCACCCTCTCTGGATGGCCTTGGTCTAATTCTTGAGTCTCAGCCAAACCTACCTCTCAGGGTTGTTGTGAGTAGGGTTGCCAACCTCCAGCTGGATACTGGATTACTTCTGATCTCCAAACTATGGAGATCAGTTCCCCTCAAGGAAATGGCAGCTTTGGAGGGTGGGCTTCATAGCATCACATCCACTGTGAGCTCCCCTGCACTCCATCTCTCCCGCCAGGTATTGCCCCAAATCCACGGTTGGCAACCTTAGGGCTAAAGATAAAACAGGGGCAGGAGTTGGCATATTGCCCAGGCCTCCATAGCAAAAGGATTAGACAAACATATAATTGACAAAGTATAACATTTTCTTTTCCTACCTCTTTTATTAAGAGTACAAAATAGATTTTAATATTTCATTCAGTATTTTTCTTGTTCCAGCCACTGGGCATAATGAAAGACTTTAATGTATCTTTCTGTAAAGCATGCCAGTAAGCATTACATTAAGGTAGGTGGGGAAAATTATATAAATAAAAGACTCTGAAAATTATTATTAGGTAGCGACTCACTGCCCCCATATAATGAACACAGCATGCCGTGAGTTTCATCTGTGACTCCTCCATTGAAATGTTTTGACTTCTGGGTTGTGATTAAATCTCTGTTGTTCCATTCCTCTAAAAATCATAGAGTGGCTTCTATGAGACTCCTGGATAGTCTCCCACCAAACACTGGTCGAACGTACAACTCCTATCTTTCATGGAACTACCTCAGGCCCAAACTAGATGTGATGACATCCTTGTGGCTGCCACATCTAGTTTGGCCTGCGAACATCTTTAGATCTGTTCTTCCCAGATTAAGTTTCAGCCATCGATTACTATTTGCAGGCCCGATGCGTCCATGGAGGCGGTGCCGGCAGCGACCTTGAGCGCTGGACTCTTAAGGAGGCGCTGTGACGGCCCCCAACGACCCCCGCCCCCGACCTGCGTCCCCGCTCGCCTCTCTGCCGCTTCGCTGCTGCCGCCTGCCTCGGCTTGGCTCCCAGCTCGCCGGGTGCCCAGGCGGTGCAGCAGCAAGCGGGGAAGCAGGCCACCTCCCTGCCCCTTCACTGCTGCTGCCCACTTCATGTCACGTCATCGTGCAGGGCCAGAGCGTGCACGCGCTTTGTGCGCACAGGGCGAGGGGCACAAATAGGTATCTCGCCTCAGGCGCCAGAAACCCTGGCACCGGCCCTAACTATTTGGAAAGGAAAGTACACCTCTTTAGTCAACTGTGAGATCATGGGGCCTAGACAATGGAGGATCAGGTCACAGCAACTGCCAGGTCTTGCTTCTGTTATCTTCGACAGACCAGGCAGCTGGCCCCTTATCTCTCGTCCCGCGACTTGACTACAGCGGTCCAAACAATGGTCACCTCTAGGCTGGACTACTGTAACGCACTCTACACTGGGCTTCCCCTGAACCTGATTTGGCGGTTACAGCTGGTGCAGAATGCAGCAGCGCATGTAATCCCCGGAACGCAAATGTGTGCGCATATAATGCCAGAATTGCGTCAGCTGCACTGGTTGCCGGTGGAGTACCAAATGAGGTTCAAGGTTTTGGTACTAACCTATAAAGCCCTATACGGACTGGGACCGGCATATCTGCGGGACTGCCTCTCCCCATATGAACCCCAAAGGACTTTTTGCTCTAGTGATAAGCATCTATTAAAGATTCCTGACCCTAGGGAGGCCCGCCTGGCATCGACCAGGGCCAGGGCCTTTTCAGTCCTGGCCCCAGCCTGGTGGAACGCTTTGTCCAATGAGACCAGGGCCTGGTGAGATTTATTAGCATTTCGCTGGGCCTGTAAGACAGAGCTGTTCCGCCAGACATATGGTTGATGCCGGGTGGTGCCCCCTAGCCGGGGGAGCACAGTATATGCCCTCCCTACTAGTGACATCTCCATCTCTCATACATCCCTGGCAAAATATTCTGGAGATGGCTAAATAGGGGGTCGTCTGGATTATGTGCTGCTGTGTTTATATACATACACACACATATATATGTGTGTATGTATGTGTGTGAATATGTTTACATGTATTTTAATCTATGTATTAGGATGTTTTATGATTTTAAATTGTCTATATGATGAAATATGTTTTTAAGCTTGGTTGTGATCTGCCCTGAGCCTGCTGATGTGGGGAGGGTGGAATATAAATTAAATATAAATAAAAAATAAATAAATAAGCATAGCCTCAGTCGCGCTGCGAAACCAAGACCCTAGTTCTCTAACCTGATGTGGGGAGAATCCCTGATTTTTATTCACTCACAAACATGCAGACCAACACACTTTAGCATTAAACAAACACACATATAGAGAGAACAAAGTGCTTTACATGTTCTCATTAACAGCCCCGGTAATTAAGTCAATAGATTTCTCCCTGTATTCCAGCATGAGGATGAGAAACAGTGACTTGCCTAAGGTCACCTAGTAACTCTGTGGCAAAGGCAACATTTGAACACGGCACCTTCCTTGGATTACAGCTGCATGTCTGCCTGCAGTCCCCATTCCATTAGACCGTGTTTATGCTTACGCAGAGGTGATGGCACGGTAACGCTCCAGCCCGGCTGTGTCCCAGATCTGCGCTTTCACTAGGGCATCTCCCACCATAATAGTGCGGGTGGAAAACTCAACCCCGATGGTGGTGCGACTGTCATGGTTGAATTCATTGCGGGTGAAACGGGAAAGGAGGTTTGTCTTCCCTACTCCAGACTCTCCAATCAAGACCACTAAGGAAAAGGAAAAAAACAAGGCTGTTCTATTCAACCTGTTCATTGTAAGACTTTCCACAGAGACAGGTTTTCCATATTAATTTCAACCATGGTGAATAATCAACAAAACATTGCTTTTTAAAACATTTATTTAAAAGAGTGGGAGGGAAGGCAGCATGGTATAGCCTGATCTTGTCAGATCTCGGAAGCTAAACAGGGTCAGTACTTGGATGGGGGGACCACCAGGGAACGCTTGGCAGAGGAAGGCAATGACAAACCACCTCTGCTTCCCGCTTACCTTGAAAGCCCCTTGCTAGGGTCACGTAAGTCAATGGCAAGTGTGACTTGATGGCACATACACACACACATTTAAAAGAGTGAACAACAAACTAACAGCCCACATCAGTAAAACAATCATAAAGAGAATGGACAGAATTAAATATTAAGACGTAAAAAAAACCCACAGGGGCAGAATCTACAAGCAGTCCATGCATATACATCTATATACAAACTCTATCAGCCTTCTCTCTCTGGCAGTTTTCACACTTCTTACCAGCCACGGAGCATCACGCAAAGCTCCTGGAACGACAGCATCTTCCTGGCGCGATTTCCCATCATAACTCTGGTTCTTGCGTGAAATCGTGCCAGGAAAACACTGTTGTTCCGAGAGCTTTGTGTAATGTTCCGCAACTGGTAAGAAGTGTGAAAACGGCCCTCTTTCTCTCTCTCTCTGGTATAGTTATTAGATTATCTTTGCTGCAAGTTTATGTAAGTTATTTTTACTTATTAATTTTTAACCCCATTGTTTTATAAAAAGATACTTCTAAAGTGGATAGTTTTAGGTGTGTAGTCATATTGGTCTGCAGTAGAAGTGTAAGATTCGAGTCCAGCAGATAAACAAGATTTCCACGCAGAGCTGGTGTGCCCATTGAGGCAGGTACGGCCCCTGCCTTGAGCGTTGGGGTACTGAAGGGGGCGCTGGGGGCGGGGGCACGTACCATGGAGCTGGCATGCCTGGCCCGCAGCTGCTGCAGCGGGCCAGCCCCGTGCCGCTGCCGCTGCCAACACACACCCCTGGCTGGGCACAGCAGCCGTGGGCCAGGAATGGCAGGCGTCCGGGGTGGCGTGCAGAACCTCCCCAGCCTCTGCGCACCGTCCCAGCAACCCGCCAGCCAATGGGGCCGGCTTGCTGCGTGATGACATCACACGCAGTGACGTCATCACGCAGTCTGGGAGCACGCGCGTGCATGTAGGAACAGTTGCGGGCGCCAGAAACCCTGGTGCCGCCCCTGTTTCCAGGGCATTTGACAAAGGAAGCTTTAACTCTCAAAAAGCTTATATCTGGAAATCTTGTCGGTCTTTCAGGCGCTACTGGGCTTGAATCTTGCTCTCCTAAAGCAGAGTACAGGCAGTTAACAACAACAACACAAAGTAAACCACTGCATGGCCAATATACTATACGAGGAATACTAATGGTAAAGTTGATGAGAGTCGCAATGGCGAACGTAGGGGATATTGAAAAAAGGGACAGAAAGACTTACATTAGCTGGACAAGAACAGACATTAAGAACAACTGGCCAGTTGCACATAGCTACGCAACTTGGAACATGCCAGATACTAAGGCGATATCTCACTGACACCAAAATTCCGAGTCAGTGAGGGACCAAAACTTCCAGCCCAAACATCTGGGGGACTGTGGAAAAGATGGATGATGGAGGAGGAGGGCAACGATAGGATTTCTGCCTGTTTTCAAATTTCTGCAATCCATACCCTATTGTATTGTTTATTGAATGTCCCAGCCAGTGATCATTTTGACTTAAACTATAATAATAACAACATTTGATTTACATAGCGCCTTTCAGGACAACTTAATGCTCACTCAGAGAGGTTTACAAAGTATGTCATTATTATCCCCCTCAACAATCACCCTGTGGATGGGACTGAGAGAGCTCTAAGAGAGCTGTGACTGACCCAAGGTCACCCAGCTGGCTTCAAGTAGAGGAGCAGGGAATCAAACCCGGTTCTCCAGATTAGAGTCCTGCTGTTCTTAACCACTATGCCAAAACTAAACTAAGCAGCCTCAAGTCTCAGTGAGAAAGGCAGGCTATAAATAACAAAATAAAAAATAAATAAAAATTAATAGTTAACCCTCTCTTAGTTCCTTGTACTCTTCTCCTGCCTTCTTGGCCTTGCATTTTCCTCACATCTGAGTGCCAGCTCTTTCTTTCCTATGCCAACTGCCAAGTTCTCCTAATCCATTTATTTATAACAGTGATTTCACGCCCCAAAGACTTCACAACAATTAACACGGCACGCTTTTTTTATTGCTATGGGAAGGAAAAACACAACAAGCCATCATTCACAAAAAGGAAATCCTCTGGCAAGCAGGTTAAAAGAAAATCCTGACTGGGTATGTTGGGCTGCCCTTGAAGACTGTCAAGATAAGCTTCAACGAATGCACTATGCTACTAGCTGTAAACAGCATTTATGTACAGACGGCTTTTTTTCTGGGAAAAGAGGTGGTGGAACTCAGTGGTGGAACTTGGGACTGCACAATGACATCACTTTGGGTCAGCTGGAACAAGGGGGGAGTTTTTTAAAGTTTAAATCGCCCTTGGGGGAAATGGTCACATGGCCAGTGGCCCCGCCCCCTGATCTCCAGACAGAGTGGAGTTTAGATGCGGCGCGGAGGGCAATCTAAACTCCCCTATGTCTGGAGATCAGGGGGCGGGGCCACCGGCCATGTGACCATTTCCAAGAGGTGCCGGAACTCCGTTCCACCGTGTTCCCACTGAAAAAAAGCCCTATGTACAGAGCATTTCACATAGAGAGAGCCAGTTTGGTGTAGTGGTTAAGAGCACGGGACTCTAATCTGGAGAGCCGGGTTTGATTCCCCACTCCTCCACTTGAAGCCAGCTGGGTGACCTTGGGCGAGTCACAGTTCTCTGGAGCTCTCTTAGCCCCACCCACCTCACAGGGTGATTGTTGTGGGGTAATAATAACACTTTGTAAACTGCTCTGAGTGGGCATTAAGTTGTCCTGAAGGGCAGTATATAAATCGAATGTTATTATTATATGTTTTAAGGAGAGGGCTGGAAGCAGCTTCTGTTACACCCGAATTCTGCTTGGCTACAGATCTTCTCTCCAAGGATCATTTGTACTGAACGTTAATGTCATTTTTGTTGGGTACTTTATTCCTATGCGCTTCTTTGGGGACGAGTTTTGCAGTAATTGTATCATGAATAAGTAAACACATTCTCTTGGTAACCCTTATATCTGTCCTGCAAGGGAGAATAGTATTATCATCACCCATATATTGCAGATAAGGGGCATCATGCACTCCAACGGTTTCTGTTTCCAGTTTTATGTCCCTGGTCCTGAGAAAACACTCTCTGTAATTTGCCTTTCAAGAAGAAACAAGTCCACCCAGTTCAGTGGGACCGAGGGCCAACTCTCTTTTATTTTACGTGAAAGCTTCCCCACTAGGGATAATACTGGCTCCATGGAGCCATTTCACAGTGTTTTCCACATGGTTAGGGGCAGGGGTCATTTCATAGAAAAAGAGCTGGAGGAACTCATTAGCATAACTCATTAGCATTTGCCACACCCCTTGGCATGTGTAGTTTCTCCATTGAAGCTGCCAATACAGCTCAGAGGCAATGGAGGTTTCACATGGCAGTTTCCCAATAGTTTCCCTGCTCTAGTTCCCCAGGAGTGGCCATTCCACCACTACCCCTGTGGCACTACCCCAAGATTTTTTAAAAACTGGCAATTTAATATCATTATATCAATGTAATGAACATCCCCATAATGAATCTCTGAATTTCCAGCTGTCTTTAAAAAAAAAAGTCTCTAGCTGCTTTTGTTGTGGAGATATACCTTTCCCCTTATATCTACACAATAAAAGGGGCTAGAGATTTACTTTTAAAAAATGAAGCTTGGATTTCAGGAAATCTGTTACATGTTTTGTTATTAAGCTACATCAATATAATGATATTCTGTTGCTGATTTGTAAAAGCATCCCCAGTGATAGGAGGAGGAATTTGGAGGAAATGGCTGTCACGTGGACATGACCTTATTGTTCTGTTGTGTTTGCAAATTCTAATTCTAACAAATGAGCAGATGATCTCTTGCGGAGTTTAGCTTGCTTATATTGAATGCACGGAAGAACCTTTTCAAGTCGCTCTGGTCTCATTAGCAGATGGGCTGTGGCAAGACTTCACCTGAAAATGCAGAGGTGCTAAGTTGTGCAAGCAGCTCTGCTCCAATTTAGCACCCCTGTTGGTAAGTTTAACTTCTAGGTTCCCATTGGCTAGCCACACGACTAGGGTTGCCAGCTCCAAGTTGGGAAATTCCTGGGGATCTGGGGGGTGAAACCTGGAAAAACCTGGAGAAAGTGGTGTTTGGGGAGGGAAAGGACCTGGGCATGGCATAATTGCATAGAGTCCACCCCCAAAGTAGCCATTTTCTCCAGGTGAAATGATCTCTGTGGCCTGGAGACCAGTTGTAATTCCGGGAGATCTCCAGCCACCACCTGGAGGCTGGCAACCCTACACACGACTGTAAATGGGTTGCCACATTCTGAACCAGAAGCAGTTTCTGGGTTGTCCTCGAGCAGCCTAACGTAGACTGAATTACAGTAATCCAGCCATGGGATTACAAAAGCATGAATCAGTGTGGCCAAATTGCCCTAGTCTAAGAAAATTGGTGAAACAGATGCAATGGATGGACGGTGCTCCTGGCTACTGCGCCATCCTTCTTTTCATACTGGCTGTTCCCCCATTTAAGGTGGCCTGCCCATGTTTTTCCCACTGTCGCTCACACTTTGGGGAACGGGCTTCTTCAGGAAGTGAGGGAGGTGATGTCTTTAGAAAATTTCAGGAGGTGCTGCAAGGCCATTTTATTTCAAGGCTTTTCATGGGGTATAAACGGCAGAAATTTGAGAGGCAAGAGGGTATCTGGAGTTTTATGCTATTGTTCAGAAATGGTAGTGTTTTAACTATGACTCATAAACTTCTTTGAGCCAAGAGGGAAGGCGGGATATAAAGATTTTAATAAATAAATGAATACTTCTGAGTAAACATGCTGAGGATAAATATATTAAAAATAATTACAGTGAGTGTACGTAACACGCCCCTCGTTTCGAAGTCAATGCTTAAGAGTCCGTTGCTGATTAAATGAATGCAGCGTACAGCAAGTACAGAATCACCAGCACCACTGAGCAAAAAAAGGGTTGGCCTGGACACTGCCCCCCCCCCCAAGAGCAGGATTTCAAGGGATATTTGGTCTCCTGCAGGGTTCAGAAAAATCGTTCTCCACATGAAGAAACACAGGCACCCTCTGTGGCCACCCTTTTCAGACTCCATAAGAATTAGCTGTCCTTGGAGGTATATACCCAGCCCTATCGTCTCTCTAAGAATAATTACTCCTGACATGCAGCCAGATTTGGAAAGAGGTAATACCAGAACAAGGAGTCACACAGAGACACACTAGACAGCTTTCTATGGCAGTTGAATCATTCTGCCTCTAATCCAAACACAACTGATGCAGAAATGTTGCATGTTGCTAGAAACAAGTAGGAGGAGGCCTGGCTTAACCATCTGCCAGTTAACAGCTTGTTTACTTACCTACATTTCTCCCTCCCAGCCAAACTAACACTTTGCCCTTTCCTCATCTGTTCCATCTCTTTGTACAGCCTCACCTCAAGTTCTTGCTTGCCAAGAACCACATAAGGCCTTTCCTAACCCTTTTAAGCATACCCTGCTAAGGAACATGGTGAGTAACAGTATAGGGAACTTCCCCAGGGGGAAGAAGATGGATGTCCTTTTCACCTGAACACCTCTAGCTGATTGGTCCTCGGTAGCTGTTTAGCTTCCAGATGTATTCTTTTTTCCAGCATTTTGGTAAGAGACTGACACACCAGTTTGGCATGCTAGACATCACCAAACTGGATGTCAGCCATTCTGGAATTCCTGTTCATATACATTAGGAAGATCAACATCAGGAATATGTGTGTGCAAAAAGCAAGCTTAGTGAAATCAACTAACCATGATGGCATCCTCAGTCACCATTTTAAAATGATTTTAAAATGCTGAGCAGATGATCTCTTGCAGTGTTCAGCTTGTTTATATTAAATGTGCAGAAGAGCTCTGTGAAGTTGATCTGGTCTCATTTAGCAGATGGGTTGTGGCGAGGATTCTACCTGAAGCTGCAGAGGTGCCAGGTTGTTGCAAGAAGCTCTGCTCCAGTTCAGCCACTCGGTTCTAGCAACATTTAACTTTTTAATATATGCATTAAGGCAACCAAGATGAAGCAGGCAAGGGAAAAAAATACTTGAAAAACAGGGAGGAAGACAGGTGATGGCCCTCAGGACCAGATTTAAGGAAGTAATCAGTATGATTTATATAATTTGTATCAGTATAATAAAAAAATCAATTAAATCTGCATGTCCATATGAATTAAAATAAAGGCTATTGAGGAAAAGAGCCTTCTTTCTTTGTATTTTGATGATCCAAAATCATGTCAAAGCAGCACTTCCATAGAAGAGGTATTCCCAAGTGAAGGAGAAATGGAGAAATGCCTATTCTTAGGTAATGCCCATATGTAGCACGGCAGGTATCATCTCAGAAGAGGTATGAGAAAGGAGAGGGAATTGCTCTTCTTAGAGAATGCCAATGCGTTATAGCAGAAGAGGCATTCAATCCCATGTAAGACAGAAAAGGAAGTATGTTTTCTAAGATAGTGTTTGTCACTCTTAAGTTTTAGATAAAAGATCTCTGATTATTTTTAGTCAATATTTATTAATCTAGCTGATCCGTCACAGAAACGTTGTCTTACTTCTGTTCTGACATCAGTAGTGGGTTTATAATTAAGAAAGCAGCTTGCATACAATTAATTGATCCATCAAAATCCTTTTAAACAGCTAAAACATGCCATCTCACTGATGGGTAGAACTTTTAAAAACATCTAAGTTATTTTCATATAAGGATTTATGAAAATCACAGGTGTCTGGCACCATCTTAGAAGAGGCATTCCTCCTCACACTGATGGGAATGCCTCTTCTGAGATCGTGGCCATATGCATGCATCCTCTAAAGATAGAAAGCCTTTTTCCTTCAATGGAACCAGTCATTCTTATGCAAATGTCTGCCTTAAACAACTACAACTCTCACAGCTAGAAGGATCTTTTGGGATGTTCATGAGCATGCATGCTAGGTATTATTTTCACTTTCAGATAGGTCTATGATGCACAGCTTTTCAAAGAGCACAGAGGATACCTCTGCAGTAAGAGGACCAAAATTGACACTCACCCTTAAAAACAAAATTATAATCCTCCTCCGAGGTGCCCATGGCTCCCTGCCTTGGTGGGCCAGCTGCCACTGGTTGGTCTCCTTCCTCAGTCTTCTTCCTCAGCTACCAAGCGTCAAGCCAACAAACCAGGAAGGAAGAGGAAAAAAGGGAAACAGCAGGCTGTATTTTTCCCCCCTTGCAGAGATGTGAAATGCTAAAACCAGTGCGTAGACAGCTTGAAAACCTGGACTGAGAGCAAAGTTTATCTCCTCAAAGGAAAGCAATTGTTTGGAATGAGGGTGGATGGATGGGTGGGGGAGGCTCTAGGAACAAGGTGGCAGGAAAGGTAGAGAAAAACTAAGCACCAGTAGGGCAGGTTAAAGGTGCAGCTGTGCCTGAGTCAGTGGGGTGTTACTTTCTGCTGTCGCACTGGTTGAACAGGTAAGGGCTGAACCCAACCCCTCCCCTGCAGCTCACCTGGGAGTGTCACATGAGCAGCTCAGCTCCTCGCCCACTCCACCTGGGCTTGTGGTAAGGTCAGACGAAGGTGGGCCCGGACAGGCTGCCAATCAACTGGCTGCTGAGGGCTGCTTATGAGGAAATAGGCAGGATTGACTGTAAACGGTGCTGTTGTTTCTATTGAACTCTTATCTCCTGGTCCTTGTCAAAGTGGGGACCTGATTTTTGCCTTTGGAGGATGTTTTTAGTGAGTGTTGTCCTCTTTCCCAACTGAACACACATGAAGCTGCCTTATACTGAATCAGGCCATAGGTCCGTTGAGGTCAGTATTATCTACGCAGACTGGCAGTGCCTCAAGTGGAGGTCTTTCAGATCACCTACTGCCTAGACCTTTTTTAAACTGGAGATGCCAGGGGCCTTCTGCATGCAAAACAGAGGCTCTTCTGCTGATCCATGGCCCCTTCCTGCTGTTGAACAGCAAAGGCTGAACACGTCCCAACCCTCCCTTAGGACCCACAGACAGATTCATTCTGTCTGTAATGCGCATCCGTTTCAGTGAGCTCACATGAACACTAAGGCACCATGCAGGGCACAGCCTGCTATTTCAAAACACTGCAACTGCTGAGAAAGTATTTTCAATAGCTGGTATTAAGAACATTGTTTGTTCAAATATATCTTCAACCCAAAGAACAATTGCCCTCTTGCCTTCAGATCAATGGAAGCCAGGCAATAATAAGTTGGGCGGGGGGGGGAGATCTTAGAGTAATAATGCTTGGAACAAGAACAGGAGTGTAATAAGAATGTCTTTAGTTCCATAAATGAAATATTGGGGGGGTCCTAATGCCCTCACTTGCTTTCCTTGGGCAGGGGGATCAAATATTCTTATTTACTTACCGTTTTTCTGGCACGTTTTTAAAACAAAGTACTTCAAGTGATTGATGTACACACACAAAACACAGCATAACAAAAAGACAACATTCAATCAAACAAATGAACCTGTGTGTGAATTATGGTCATCTGGTCAGTTCCTGCTACAAAGTTCTCTCTCGGAGGATTGTTTGCTTGTCTCAGCTTGGGTGAGGTCATTTTTGATTTGGGGACCAATTTTTGGGAATGGTCTTCCAAGAGCCATTTGGAGACTACTGACTAGACAAGGGCACGAACCAAAAAAATTTAATGAACCAGCAGTTCATGGTTCGGTGCCGATGACAATCCCAAGATCGCGAACTGCAACGAACATTTTCCGTTGCCGAACCGGTTCGCGGTTCGCAGTTCGTGGGGTGCAGAATGGCCCCCGTGGCACTTAGAGAGCCCATATTCCTAGGGAGTCTTTTGCTGGTTCTCCTACAGCCATCACCCAAGTTTGGACAAGATTGCAAAAGGGATCTTGGAGTTATACCCTCTCCAATCCAAGGCCCCCAGGAAACTCCCACAAAAATCCAAGTTCAATTATACTCTCAGTTTCTCTCCCCAAAGGCTAGCAAGTGGCAAGCAAGAGCTCTGTCCCACTTCACTGCTTGCTGAAAGTGAAACCCAGCCTGGGAGCCCACGGCTATTTATAAGCACAGGTCCCATTGAGCAACGCAGGAGGTCTGTGTTTGGACGACAGAGCTGCCTATCAGGGTTTGCAGGGATGAGATTGGAGTGCCCATGGCTACAGAACACCCTCTTCCCCCTCCCTCCTCTGGGTGTCTTCTCCCAACTTGTAACCACTTTGCAGCTCCGTGGTTGGAAGGAAGACCTGTCAATCAAGGTAAGCTGGGCTTCCATTTGGGTTTCCAGGGCGACAGAAGGAGCGCAGACAGAGTTCAGGCATTCCCCCGGCTCCGATGCCAGGGGAATTGATTGCTGGCACCTGTCTGGCTTCCCGAACCGCAGCCGAATGCACCAAACCAGGCGTCTCCCGAACGCTGGTTCATTTGCCGGGGACAATCACGAACCATTGGATCGCAATCGCGCGATCGCCAATTTCGTGGGTTTTTGAAGTTTGTAATGCGGTTCATGCCCATCTCTACTACTGACACTGGCCATTTTTAGGAAGGTGTGCAAGGAATCATAGAATCATAGGGTTCGATGGTATCTCCAAGGTCATCTAGTCCAACCCCTTGCACAGTGCACAAAATTCACAACTATCCCCCTCCACACACACACCCGGTGACCCCCACTCCATGCCCAGGAGATAACAAAACACTGTCAGGATCCCTAGCCAAACTGACCTGGGGAAATTCTTTTTAAGCAGGCTTTTTGTGGTTGCTGCCTTGAGGTTTAGTTGAAGACATGCAGAGATTTTCACTGACTCTGGTTGAGGGTGCTGTTTATCTGTTGTGGATGTTCTGTATGTTTTGTGATTTTATTAGAAGATTGGGGTGGTGGGTTTTTTTGCTATATTGAGCGCTTAGTTAACTGCCTTGGAGATAGAAATGCTTTATTTCTGACTTTTATGTTTTGTTTTTATTAAAGTTAAATCCACAACTACCAACTAAAATAGCAACAACAGACATGTTGTGAGATGAGCAACATACATCTCTTGTCAAGCACGGTGGGAGCTATTTTTAACCCAAAACTGAGTACGCGGGTGAAGGGAGCCAAATCCTGCTGCCGCTGCCCCATATTACTGCAATAATGTTCTATTGCTGTGTTTTTCTTCATTCCCGTGTCAGATATTGGCTGTGTGTTACTCTAAAAGAAATTCTCTGTTGCTTTAAGATTATTTTAGTGGGGGGGGGGGGTTGGTACAAAGAGGGAGCAGAATTAATTCCCCTCACCAACGTGTTTATTTTCTTTTTTAAAAAACTTGACCAAAATAGATCCTGTCTTCCTCTTTAAACCTGAATACAAAAACACATGAATAAATACATATAGACCCTCCTGATATAACTAGTGTAAATATCGATTGTGGGATAATTGGAAGAAACCATTGCAATGCGAAATGTCAAACTCATGGAAGGGACATTTTAGATGTAACCATTTGTTTAAGTCTGGTTTGCTTGCAAAGATAACCATCTTTCAGGTGCCACTCGACTAAAATTTATTCCAGCATAAGCTTTCAGGAACCAAAGCTCTTCATCAGATGCATGAAGCGTTCATCCTTTAGGCAAATTTATAGTCAGAGCTGCAGACAATGGTGGTAATCTACTTGGAATGGATGTTAATAGACAGACAGAGTAGGATTAACATAACACGGGTCTAGCACAGGGTGAAATATGTTTAGATCCAATTAGGAAATTATAGAGGCACAGTGGAACTAATTAATATCTGTAATGGGTGGAATATGCTAAGAAATTAGCACCTTCGGAGAGTGAGTAATACTAAATCCTTGTTAAGACCTGGAGGAATGAGAGTGTCAAACTTCTTGATGAATGCTAATAAAACAATTTTGTGTTGAATTCTCCCTTTGATGTTCTTTGTAGGAGGGCAGTGACTTTCAGATCAGCCATAGATTACCCTGGAAGATTAAAACGTTTTGCAAGTTTTAATGCCAGATTTGTGTCCACTTATTCTTTTGCGTAGCTGAATCCTTAAAGGGAAAGGCCCTAGACAGCCGTTCTGCCACCAGAGCTATTTCAGGCGGGAAGTTGAGTAGTCGGCTGCAACAAAAACAACAGTATTGTGGCACCATTTTTTTTTGTAGCTTAATAAAGGGTTATTTATTAACCTGATGGTCAGTAACCCCAGACCGGACTTCTCTAAAATTGTGAGCAAGCACATTGCTGCGCTCAGAGTCTCTGTGCTGCAGGACGTAATGCCATCCACACATTCCGGAGCAACTCTGACAAAGATGGCGTTGCAGTGGTCCTGGAAAAATCCGATAAGACTGAAAGGCAACATCCAACACCATCTTCTACAAGCGTCCATCTTCAAACCCCAGTAAGAACACAACTTTTTTTTTTAATCACCCCACTTAAAAAACTTCCTGGTCTTCACAGACACAGAAATCGTCTGTCTACAGCCCAAGACACACAAAACGGAGAATACTGGATGCGTCCACATTGTTTTGGGAATTGGCACTCACATAAGTACCTGTCTGTGTGTACTCTGCCCCCCAGGGCTTATGGCCGAATCCACACTACCTATTTGTTTCCGAGGCTTTTACGCAATTGGCGCGCTATTCATGCAGATACTCACACGCTTTCCCATTCCGCGTGTTCCCCACCATCACCGCGCCACTATTGCGCCTTCCCTCCAAACCACGTGATATTCGCGGAAATCCATTTTCTTCCCTTTTTTAAAAAACAGTGCATAATGGTTAGTATACCGTGAAACCAACTATAGTGAGCAGCGGTTTGCGCGGGAAATTTGCCCGGGATACAAACCAGCCAATTGTAATAAAGTGTTCTGTGACGAGAAAAAATGAGCCAATCAAAGATAAGGGGGAGGGTACATTGCCACTTATCAAAATTCAAGATATCGGTATACTGGATAATTGACCCCTTTTTTTAAAAAAAAGGGAAGTGACGTGCGCCGTCAATTCTGACGGTAGAGGATGGAACCGCCCACGGTAACGCTTTACTCGGTGGCGTGTGGAGAACTGATTGCGCCATGAAGACGCACCAAAAGGGTGGATGTGAGGATGCACAGCCTGGTAGCGGAATAAAGGTGATTGCCACGACAGCGCAAGATAAGCGGAAGATGAGTGAGTGTGGATTTGCCCCATGCTAGCAGCACTACTAGTTAATTAATTGAGAGATTCTTGTCTGTTACCAATCTTCCAAAAAACTATCATTTTGGGGGCCGCCGATGTGGAATCCTTCTGCAACAACATTTTTTACAAAGATAAGTGAACTGGAATGTCATTCTTGATGGTACCGTAGTATCCTTTTTGAGACTTTCTCCCATGCCCACAAGTATTTCCGATTTGGGAGCTGCATTCTCAAGTCAATGGCATCAGTGTGATGTAGCCCCCAAGCAATATATTTATGGTATATTTAGAATGCCACTTCCTCAGTTAGCTCTCCTTTACTTGAGATACGATGCCCCATTTATCATTTGAACCATCAGGAACGAACCCCCGAGAAATCCCCCTAGAAGCGTAACAACTTCTGTCTCAACTGGACTGGACCAGTCCATGCAGCAAGTCCACTTTTTGGACACCACAGTACACAATGGATATAGAACAGCACACTATAACATAATCCTACACTTACCAAGACAGTTACGGCTACGATCCAGAACATGATCTAAAGCCCAGGATTAAGATTTCCTCAACATGCACCATTTGTTTGGACCAAGACAACACCTGAAAGATTTATACAAAGCTTTTCTCAAACTACCTGGATCAGAGGGAGAATAGAAGGGCTAGATAAGGGTCACCTTTGCTCTCCTGTGCCAGCCCTTCTGCCAGTTATGCTGGCCAGACTGTATACAGGGGAAAAAACTGACACAAATTAGATACTTCAAATGGAAGCACTGAGAAACCAGTGCTGGAAAATTTCACACATGTCCTAGGATAGAGTTGCCAGCCTCCAGGTGGTAGCCGGAGATCTCCTGGAATTACAGCTGATCTCCAGGCAACAGAGACCAGTTCCCCTGGAGAAAATGGCTGCTCTGAAGGGTGATCTCTATGGCATTATACCTCACTGAGGCCCCTCCCCTCTCCATACCCCACCCTCTCCAGGCTCCTCCCCCCAAATCTCCAGGAATTTCCCAACCTGGACCTGGAAACCCTACCCTAGGAGATTCAGGCCGTTTTCACACGCACCCATAAAATCGCGTGAAACTCACGGAACGAAGCGTCTTCCTAGCTCGATTTCCTGGCACGATCCCCTTTAATGGTACGAAGACGTCAGAAATCGTGCTGGGAAATCGCGTTAGGAAGACGTGTTGTTCTGCGAGTTTCGTGCGATCTTCCGGAGGCTTAATAGTATAGACTTCTGGGTTCTAGTTCTTCAGCAAAAGAATTTCAAAGGCAGACTCTAGCTAGGGGTTGCTGAACTGGAATTCATATGCAGAACTGATAAGTTGGACTTGATGGTGCTTGGGATGTTCACTACAGAAAATACTTGCCCCTCTTAATAGGTCCGTGCAAACCACTCGACTGGTTTTGCCAATTCAGCAGTGGTTTGCACCCACTCTGGTTGCATTGTTTACTCTTTTAACAACAACAACATTCGATTTATATAGCGCCCTTCAGGACAAGTTAATGCCCACTCAGAGCAGTTTACAAAGTGTGTTATTATAATCCCCATGACAAACACCCTGTGAGGTGGGTGGGGCTGAGAGAGCTCCTAGAAGCTGTGGCTGACCCAAGGTCACCCAGCTGGCTTCAAGCGGAGGAGTCGGGAATCAAACCCAGTTCTCCAGATTAGAGTCCCGCACTCTTAACCACTACACCAAACTCAATCTTGTTTTCATGCGTGTTCTGTAGTGTGATAATACACATATAAAGTCCTGCCTTCCTTGCTGCCGGTTGGGTGCAACATTTCATGTATCTGACAAAGCGTGGCTCGAGAAATCTTCTGCCACGTTAAACGTGGCAGTCTTTAGATTGCCACCACATCCTTTGTGGTTAATAGCATGCCAGAGGAGCCAATAGTCTGCTTAGAATAAGGCAGCAGCAACTTGTACTCCTATGGAACTCTTGGGTCATATATGTTCATATAGTAGATATTAACTTATGAAACAGAGCGCCTGATACAGCAGACAGGGTCCTCTTGGTTAGATATCAGTAGTTCTGTTTTTGGGTGAATAAGGTGTTGTCAAGTTGCAGGCAACCTATGGTGACTCCAGAGAGTTTTCAAGGCAAGAGATCTATGATGGCTTCCCATTGCCTGCCTCTGAGCAGCAATCCTGGACTTTCTTGGTGATCTTCCATGCAAATAACAGCTAGGGCTGACCCTGCTTAGTTTCTGAAAACTGTTAAGATTGGGCTATATCTAGAAGCAAAGTGGATAGTTCTATTTTTGCTGGTGATGGGAATTGCTGTCAAGTTGTAGCCAACTTATGGCAATGGTTTGCCGTTGCCTGCCTCTGCACAGCAACCTGGGCCTTCGGTCTCCCATACAATTACTAACCAAGGCCAACCCTGCTTAGCTTCCAAGATCTGCCAAGATCAGGTTAGCCTGGGCTATCCAGGCCTGCAGTTCTGCTTTTAGCCTGCATAGTGTGTGCGTGCACACACACAAATATACATAAATAATTTGCATGCTCTTCTTCTTTTGAATTGTATTTTGGTGTCTTCTTAACCATGTTTCTGATAATATTAATAATGAAAAATGCCACACTATGGAACTGGACCTTCATTAGGAGCCAGAGAAGGTCAAAGATGACATGCTTGAGATTCTAATTTAGTTTAATCTCTCGCTTATAGCAATTATTGGGCAGTTTTGGGCAAACCCCGCCCCCTCTTTCTGGGCCTCAGTTCTCTAGCTGTAAAATGGGAATAAATAGTGACCAGATTTAAACTAATGCACACATTGCTCCATATACATGCACATTGTCAATAAACGCACCACACCCCTGTTAGGTAGGCTAGTATGTCTAGCATCTTCGTATTGAAGTGAGAGGAGAGGCAGTGAGCTGGTACCCAAGGTAAGACCTGAACAGATGACCATCCATCCTCTAAAGATGCCATCCTCCAGGAGGGACCTGGAGATCTCCCAGATTTTAACTGATCTACAGATCAGAGACCAATTCCTCTGGAGAAAATGGCTGGGATTATACCCTGTGGGGGGTCCTTTCACTCCCCAAACCCCACCACCCCCAAATAGCCAGGAATGGCCCAACCTGGAGTTGGCAACTCTACTTGGGTCACATCCCCCTTCTCTTTCCATCTAAAAGCTGGCGTGGTACAATTGGCACATTATAGGTACAACTTACAATGATGAAATGCTTCTCCCATGTAGGAATCTCATCGTGTTTGAAATCGTCCTCCTGGCCTCTCTATTTTTCTGCCTGGACTCATAAAATCATTGAAGAAAGAATGCGGCCTGCTACCAAGCCTTTCCAGTTTTAAATAGCAGGTTAAAAAATTCTGTTACGCTCAGTCATTTGACTCCAAGAGTGAACTGTAGTGTTTTGTCATGTAATGGCTTGAGGCGATTTTAGATTGTTTTGAGTTTTCAAATTGTGATTTTTAGCTGCTCTGCTTTCTCTGTAAGCTGCCTCAGAAGTAAAGAGCTGAGGATTTGTACAGGATAAATCTGTTAAATAAATGAAGTGGGCTAGTAATATTCTCTCAGCCAAATCTACCTCACAGGGTTATTGTGAAGATAAAATGAAGGAGGGGAGAATGAGTAAACTACTTGGGCCTAGGGTTGCCAGGTCCAGATTGGGAAATTCCTGAAGATTTTGGAGGTGGAGCCTGGAGAGGGCGGGGTTTGGGGAGGGGCTTCAGAATGGTATAGTGCTGTAGAGTCCACCCTCCAAAGCTGCCATTTTCTCAAGGGGAACTGATCTCTGTCACCTGGAGATCAGTTGTAATTCCAGGAGATCTCCAGCCACCACCTGGAGGCTGGCAACCCTACTTGGGCCCCCACTGGGGAGAACAGATATAAGTATCTATATTTTATATAAGTATCTAAACAAATAAACAACAATAAATAAAATGGAGTCCTCCAAAGTGAAGTGGACAGAGAGAGGAAAACAAAGGAGCTCAGTTTCCTTGTCCTTTGGCCTCACAAACAAACTCTTGGGCGTACTGTGGGGCAGAAAGAAAAATTACCAACAGGGAAAGGGTTAAGCATCCGACTTATCCTTCCCTCTGTATGGCTTGTCCTCTTTACTCTCAATTACCCCATCCTGAAAATGTTTTAACACACACGAGAATGCTATTTGCTTACAGAACTAGGTAGGATGTGACTTATAGAAGGAGCTACAAAGTAGGAAGGCCCAGTTTAACTTACCTTTCTTTGCTTGCAGTTCGGAGATGACCAATTTGGCCTAGGTTACAGGACTGTTCTGAGGTTATGTATATGAAATGTATATGAAAACATTTGAAAGGGCTAAGCATTATTATCTAGTTTAGCCCTTAGAAATAAGTCCTACAAAATGCACCAGGATTTATTTCTGAGAAAATGTGCATAAACTCTACAGACTGAATGTTCAGCATAAATTTACCGCATGCATTTTCTCACAATGCTGAAGGCTAGGAACTTGCATATTTTTCTTTAACGGGAGGGTGCGCTTTTCCAGGTTCTGCTCCTGTTACGGGGTTAAAAAGCACATTCTGCTCTCAGCCTCCCCATCCCTAGCCAGAAACCAGAATGACTAATCCAGTTAGACTGGAAGGATGGAATGTGGAAGGGGGTGAAAAATCTGAGACTGACAACTTGCAACCCGTGGGGGCAGACAGTAAATAAAAAAAGGCCCAAACACCCCACATAACTTGTGTATTGCGTTTTGTTCTATTTTTTCTACCCTAATAAGCCGCCAGGACTTCAGACGTCATTTGCAATTCAAAGCAAACCACATTCAAAACAGAAGTAAAACGATAAGAGGAACGCTTGGTATGTTTCCCCAAGAACTTGAAAGCTGCTGGCCTGACAACCAGAACTGAAAGCTGATCCAGTTCAAACACACTTCAGATCATCCAGGGGAAGGTTGAAGTGTTTCTGACAGGGGTTTGCCCAATCACGGCTCCTGAATTCCCTTAAGAGCAGATGCTGAATACTGATTGAACCTGGAACCTTGCTACCAAAGCACACCATTCCTCCAGCTAGCCCAATATCATCTCCTTTGACTGACAGCAAACCTCTAGTTCCTCAAGGCAGACCTTTCTCTGCCTCACGCCTGCTCCCGAGTTCTTTTACCTGGAAACAGCAGAGACTGAACTTTTGCATGTAAAGCAGGTACTCTGCCACAGAGCGGCTGACGGCTGTCCCTCCCTCACGCTACCTCTAAAACGGCATTGTTTAACATCATTTATCCTCATCAAAATGGCTTGCCAACTGGTGAGCTGTCCTGTGAGAAACAAAAAAGAGGGGAAACTCTATTAAGTATGTAACTTGGGAGGAGAGCATCTATATTACAAATGGAAACAAGCACCAAATGTGTTTTATTTATTTAATTTACTTCATTTATACCCCACTTTTCTCCGCAATGGGGACTCAAAGCAGCTTGCATCAGTCTCCTCCATTTTTTTCTTTGGAACAACTGTGTGTGGTTGGGAGGGTTGGCAGCCTCCAGGTGGTAGCTGGAGATCTCCCGGAATTACAACTGATCTCCAGGCCACAGAGATCAGTTCACCTGGAGAAAATGGCTGCTTTGGAGGGTGGACTCTATGGCATTATACCATGCTGAGGTCTTTTCTCTCCCCAAATTCTGATTTCTCCAGGTTTCACTCCCCAAATCTCCAGGAATTTCCCAACTTGGAGCTGCCAACCCTAGTGGTTGGTTAGGCTGAGAGTATGTGACTAGACCAAGGTCATCCATCCAAGCTTCCATGACAGAGTAGGGAATCGAACCTGGGTTGCTTTGATCTTAGGCGATCACTCTAGCCAGGGCTTTTTTTTTCCTGAGAAAAGAGGTGGTGGAACTCTCAAGAGGAAAATCAAGGAGAAACACATGGGCCCCCTTACAAAACAACCCCCTTACAAATCTCTCTGTCTGGAGATCAGGGGGTGGGGCCACCGGTCACAAGAGGTGTCGGAACTCCGTTCCACTGAGTTCCTGCTGAAAAAAAGCCCTGACTCTAGCCACGACATCACACAGTTTTAACTTTAATAGCTTCCCTGTAATGAAACAGAAGTCCAGTCATATCTCAAAGACAACCAAATTTATTCCACTATAAGCTGGACTGTGAGTCAAGGCTCACTTCATCAAATGCATTGAAGAAGAGCACATCCAATAGCAGTTCTATTTATGATTAAAGTGACAGGCAAATGAAAGTCAGAAGGTGGGGAGATTCTACAGAGACTTCATTTATATTCTCCCTTTCTCCCAATGGACCCCAAATGGCTTATATTATTCTCCTCCATGTTATCCTCACAAGAATCCAGTGGAGATTAAGTCTGAAAGTGTGTTGTTGGCCGGAGGTCACCCAGCAAGCTTCCATTGTATGGACTGAAGAAAAACAGTCAATCCATTGAGAGTGGTTGAGGACCACTTCTCATTGGCTACGTGAGAGTGGGACGATGTTAACCCTACTCTGTCCACCATCTGTTGCTTTAAGTGTATCTGCAAATGAGGCACATTCCCAATGCATCTGAGCTCCTTGAAAATCTATGCTGGAATAGATTTTGTTAGTTCTTAAAATGTACCCGTACTTCTGTTTAATTTAGCTGCAACAGACGGCTACCCCTATGGAATTATGGCCACTGCACCTCCCCCACCCATTTCTGGAAACTGTCATTGAGCCAAGCTACAAGTGATGAATTACACTTGCCTGGCAAATGAACAGACTCAGGTGTATTCCTCCCTGTTCACTTGCCATTCAAGCACAAGTGAATGGCAAGTGAACAGGGAGGAATACACCTGAGTCTGTTCACTTGCCAGGCAAGTGTAATTCATTACTTGTAGCTTGGCTCATTGTGTAGAGAAGTTGGGAGATGTAACGTAAAGATCCTCAGCTCTCTTGCTAAAGCACAGTTCCCAGAACTCCTTTTTGGGGAGCAGCAACAATCCAACCAAGATGGCTTTAAACAGCCACCAGTCCTTGTGAAGGCAAAGTCTATGGTGTTGCAAAAACACCATCACAATATGCACTTCTCTGCTTAACTATTTGAAACAAACAAAAATCCCAGACAGCGTAACTTCTTTTTTTATTAGGACCAACGGAAACATCATAAAAGCAGTGAGCAAGTTTCTGCTTCCCAGCGTTCTTTATCAAGCTGAATGTTCAGTAAACAAAACAGAACGGGACGGTGTGTGTGGGAAAGAGATATTTCAGGGCATGTTAAAAAGATCCGAAGCCTGCAGTTTGTAGCCTTCTGGAAACAGGAGGTGTTGTAGACTTAATTGGATTAGACTACAAAACAGATTTCAAGATGCAGCTGATTCTGCTGGGATGAAGAAGCAAAACAAATAGCCACTCCCTCTCTGAAAATATAAATGCTGGTAGTTAATGAGATCCCGCCTCAACCCTAATCGGATCAAACAGCTAGCTGGTAAAACACAGAACAAAAGAGGAATGTGGTTGCACTTATACTGAAAACCTGTGAGATCACTCAAAGCATCATCTAAAATTAAGAAGTCAAAACCGCATGAGGTTAATAGTTGTATTCACGGAAGGAACTATCTACAACATTCAGGGTGTAAAGAAAGACAAAAGCTTCCCTGTGTTCTTCTTGATTCGGGGCTAGGATCGCCCAGGGCTCCCCTACTGCACTGTAGGCAAACTAAAGGCAGGTAGTAAGATAGTTTGTCATAGTCAAAGTTTCCACTTTGCTAATTTGAACACCCAAGAAGATATTCTTAGTAAAGAATTGTTAATAGAAACAGAGAAAAATACTGTAACTTCATGTAAAGCCTATTAAAGGGGCTGTTTGAGAGATACCACCTTGTGGAATGCATCAGTTCTAAAAGTTGACTGGAAGTCTTTGTTAAGAGAACATCTCTCCTTTACAGATGCAAATAGGGACATGCATGTAATACCTTGATTCTCACAACACGGGTCTGAATCCCACCCCCCACCCCCACCCCCACATCTGAACAGGGCCTCCTGCAGGTACCGCTCTGCATATGGGTGAAATCAACAGCAGCCCGTACATGGGCTTTCTCTGTGGTGGCCCCTACCCTGTGGAGCGGCCTGCCTGAGGATGTCAGGAGAACCCCCACTCTGAAAACGATGCAAAACCAAATTATTCAAAAAGGCTTTTGTAGTGTAGGAAGAGGGTCTCAGATGCTTCGCTAATGAGTTAGGGACCATAGACTTCTCCACTATGTTGCCTTACGTACTATCTTCTGTTGCTTTAAATATGTGCTCCTATGTACCACCTGTGCTCCACGTTGTCTAATGTCAGTCCTAGAACTGATTATGTTCCGTTTCAACATTTATTCAACTCTTTATTGGATTCTTGCTAATACTATGTCTTTGCAAACCTGTGTTTATTTACCCTATGACATTGTTTATGGAAATGTCCTTGACATTGACTGTACTAATCTCACACTGTGTAATCCGCCTTGAGTCTCAGTGACAAAAGTGGACTATAAATATGGTTGTTGTGGGTTTTCCGGGCTGTATTGCCGTGGTCTTGGCATTGTAGTTCCTGACGTTTCGCCAGCAGCTGTGGCTGGCATCTTCAGAGGTGTAGCACCAAAAGACAGAGATCTCTCAGTGTCACAGTGTGGAAAAGATGTAGGTCATTTGTATCTACTCAGGAGGGGTGGGGTTGAGCTGAGTCATCCTGTAAGAGTTTCCCAGGGTGTGGAATGCTAATGGCGGGAGGCTTCACTGTATGCTGAGGAGGTTCTTTTGCATATGGATTGGTACTTGATGTGCTAATCTTCTCTGCAGGGCTATTGTCGGGGATAGAATGTTTTGTTAGCCCGGTGTTTTTCAGAACTGGAAACCATGCTCTGTTCATTCTTAAGGTTTCTTCTTTCCTGTTGAAGTTTTGCTTATGCTTGTGAATTTCAATGGCTTCCCTGTGCAGTCTGACAAAGTAGTTGGAAGTGTCGTCCAGTATTTTGGTGTCCTGGAATAAGATACTGTGCCCTGTTTGAGTTAGGCTATGTTCAGCCACTGCTGATTTTTCAGGTTGTCCAAGTCTGCAGTGTCTTTCATGTTCTTTTATTCTTGTCTGGATGCTACGCTTTGTGGTCCCGATGTAAACTTGTCCACAGCTGCAGGGTATACGGTATACTCCTGCAGAGGTGAGGGGGTCTCTACTGTCTTTTGCTGATTGTAGCATCTGTTGTATTTTTCGGGTGGGTCTGAATACTGCTTGAAGGTTATGCTTTTTCATAAGCTTTCCCATCTGATCAGTGATTCCTTTGATATATGGCAAAAACACTTTTCCTGTAGGAGACTGTTTTTCCTTGGTATGTTTGATTCATCCTGGGTTTGATTGCTCTTCGGATTTCATTTCTGGAGTAGCCATTTGCCTGAAGTGTGTGGTTTAGGTGATTAATTTCCTCATTGAGAAAGTGCGGCTCACATATCCGTCTTGCACGATCCACTAATGTTTTCATTATGCCTCTTTTCTGTCGGGGGTGGTGATTGGAGTTTTTGTGTAAGTACCGATCAGTGTGCGTGTCGGGATGTAGTGAGGAATTCTTGATCAGCGCATTTGTTAGCCTGGTGATTTTGCAAGTGGGATCTCGTTTTAGTTTTTTGTAGGTGGAGGGGTCCAGGAGTTCCTTAATCTTCTTTTTGTATTCCTCTGTTTTCATGATCACTGTAGCATTGCCTTTATCAGCTGGTAGAATGATGATGTCTGGATCTGCATTGAGGGTCTTGATGGCATTTCTCTCCTTGCGTGTTATATTGCTGGTGGGAAGCTTTGCCTTTCGTAGAATCCTGGCTGTCTCTCCTCTTATTTCCTCAGCTTCCTCTTCAGGTAGATGACGAATGGCAGCTTCTACATTTGCAATGATGTCTTCCACAGGAATTCTGGTGGGGGTGACTGCAAAGTCTCCTCCCTTTGCCAAGATGGAGGTTTCTTCTGGTGAGAGTTGACGGTCTGTCAGATTGATGACAATGCGTGCATTGTCGAGCATTGGGCTTGTCTGTCTTTTTTCCTGTAGTTTGTTAAACTTCTGCTTCTGTCTTCCTGTAGGTGAGATTATCGACCTTGTCCCAATCCTGACTTCTCATTTTATGGCTGGTGTTGATATGCAAGCAAAATAGCTCCTTGTCTGTGGCAGCAAGTTCTCTGCGGGTAGTGTGGATTCTCTCACGTAAGAGGGCCTGTTCTAGACACTTCGGAACAAGAAAGCACATCTACTCTGTTCTTTAACCTTTCTCCTACGCTGCAGGGACACAAGAACCATTCCATCTTTTCTCACAACTAAAAGAATCTTCAAAACCACACAGGCGAACCGCATTTATGACCGTCTAGAACAGGCCCTCTTACGTGAGAGAATCCACACTACCCGCAGAGAACTTGCTGCCACAGATCCAGACATCATCATTCTACCAGCTGATAAAGGCAATGCTACAGTGATCATGAAAACAGAGGAATACAAAAAGAAGATTAAGGAACGTCTGGACCCCTCCACCTACAAAAAACTAAAACGAGATCCCACTTGCAAAATCACCAGGCTAACAAATGCGCTGATCAAGAATTCCTCACTACATCCCGACACGCACAGAAAACTATGCAAGACTGAAGCACAGCCACCTAGACTATATGGACTCCCCAAAATACATAAGGATTCAGTCCCACTCCGACCCATTGTGAGTGCCATTGGTTCACCGACATACGAATTAGCTAGACATCTGGCAGATCTCCTGCAGGACCACATCGGGAAAACCTCGTCTTACATCAAAGATTCAGCAGATTTCATCAACAAAATCAGTTCTCTGAAACTCAATCCACAAGACATACTTGTCAGTTTTGATGTTGTATCCCTGTTTACCAAGGTTCCAGTAAAAGACACTATTGCACTTATTAATCAGATTTTCCCAGAGGATGTAACAGCCTTATTCCACCATTGTCTGACAACCAGTTACTTCCAATGGGACAACGAATTCTATGAACAGATGGATGGGGTGGCCATGGGGAGCCCACTCAGCCCAGTTATAGCAAACTTCTACATGGAACATTTTGAAAAAACAGCTCTAGAATCAGCACCCCACAAACCTAGTGTATGGTTCCGGTTTGTGGATGATACATTTATCATTTGGAGCCATGGGGAGGAAGAACTGATGGGGTTTTTGAATCATCTCAACAACATCCACCTGAACATACAATTCACAATGGAGAAAGAAATCGAGGGAAAACTCCCATTCCTGGATACCTTGGTCATCCGCAAAGCAAACTTTCAGTTAGGTCACAAGGTCTACAGGAAACCAACTCACACTGATCGGTACTTACACAAAAACTCCAATCACCACCCCCGACAGAAAAGAGGCATAATGAAAACATTAGTGGATCGTGCAAGACGGATATGTGAGCCGCACTTTCTCAATGAGGAAATTAATCACCTAAACCACGCACTTCAGGCAAATGGCTACTCCAGAAATGAAATCCGAAGAGCAATCAAACCCAGGATGAATCAAACAACCAAGGAAAAACAGTCTCCTACAGGAAAAGTGTTTTTGCCATATATCAAAGGAATTACTGATCAGATGGGAAAGCTTATGAAAAAGCATAACCTTCAAGCAGTATTCAGACCCACCCGAAAAATACAACAGATGCTACGATCAGCAAAAGACAGTAGAGACCCCCTCACCTCTGCAGGAGTATACCGTATACCCTGTAGCTGTGGACAAGTTTACATCGGGACCACAAAGCGTAGCATCCAGACAAGAATAAAAGAACATGAAAGACACTGCAGACTTGGACAACCTGAAAAATCAGCAGTGGCTGAACATAGCCTAACGCAAACAGGGCACAGTATCTTATTCCAGGACACCAAAATACTGGACAACACTTCCAACTACTTTGTCAGACTGCACAGGGAAGCCATTGAAATTCACAAGCATAAGCAAAACTTCAACAGGGTCGAATCCACATTCACCCATTACCCGCATGTTTATCGGATATCTTCCGTTTGCCTCCAATCCGCGATTTTTTCCTCTTCGTTCACATTCCTGCTTCCAATCCGTCTTTCTCACGCATCCCTCTGGTCACACAGCCGCTCGAAAACCGCTTTTTTGGGCGGGACCTTTTTTTCCCGCCCATTTTTTTTAGTGCACTTTTCCGTTATTTCGATCTTGCCTTATAAAGAAACATCATTGAAGATAATGATGCCTCTCTTTCCCCCCACTGACAGCATTGATGGCTCTCTCCCGTTTCTTTTTGGGGAATTTGGAAGCATGTGGGAAGCTTTCGTGGGCATTTCCAACGCAGGACAATTCAGTGCCTGAATTTTACTGAAGTTTCACTTCCTTGGAGTGTCATTATTTCGATATTTCATAATTTCGATATTACAGTAATATAAAATAAAAAAAATAAAAAACAGTTAAAAAGGAAGTTTCACGAGTCCGTTCTGAGGGTGGATTCACCCCAAAATGATTTTTCAAACTACTAGATTTGATTCAGAAACAGCATAATCAATAAATCCAATGCTATGAAGTCAAAAACAGTCTTTTGCAGACTACGGAGCACTTGCAAGTTGAATCAGCCAATAGGAACTCTCGGAACAGCCAGAGAGACAGGAAGAGGGGTGGTTTTTAAAAAAACCACGTAAATTGCGCATTGGCCCGTTCACGGCCACCATGAAACTCCCGTTGAAAACCTGTGACCACATATTTGGGAGAAATGCGAATGAAATGCGTCTGTTTAATGAGGTAATGTGACCGGCACTCGGGATTGCGTGGGGAATGCGGGGAACATGCGACTTAGAATGAGTAATGTGGATTTGACCCAGGAAAGAAGAAACCTTAAGAATGAACAGAGCATGGTTTCCAGTTCTGAAAAACACCGGGCTAACAAAACATTCTATCCCCGACAATAGCCCTGCAGAGAAGATTAGCACATCAAGTACCAATCCATATGCAAAAGAACCTCCTCAGCATACAGTGAAGCCTCCCGCCATTAGCATTCCACACCCTGGGAAACTCTTACAGGATGACTCAGCTCAACCCCACCCCTCGTGAGTAGATACAAATGACCTACATCTTTTCCACACTGTGACACTGAGAGATCTCTGTCTTTTGGTGCTACACCTCTGAAGATGCCAGCCACAGCTGCTGGCGAAACGTCAGGAACTACAATGCCAAGACCGTGGCAATACAGCCCGGAAAACCCACAACAACCATTGTTCTCCGGCCGTGAAAGCCTTCGACAATACATTGGACTGTAAATAAATTACTTATTGCTGATAGACCTGTTCTATTTGGGTATGCAAATACTCTGCAATATTCTGCCCTGTTCTGTCTTAAATAAGTTATCAACCATTCGGAAATAAACCTCAACAGTATGTGGAACAGCTAACAGGTGCCTCAGTGTTCATGCACATGGGCAAACGTGCAAGAAGCAAAATGCGTCCATCTGCCAGAGAGGTTTCCTTCTAGAGACTCTGGGAGGGAGCTGAGCCCTGAAAAGTAACACCACCAAAACATTGTAAGAAGGGCCAGGTATTGGTTCAACAAACAAGCAGGCCTGGGAATTTTCTTTAGTTTTATAAATGCAAAACATTTACAAACTACCTGGTTGGCTCTCATTGTTCCATCCTTGGAGAGAGATAACTTTCAAGTCAGACGGATGCCCAGAACCAAATTTTTGAAAAACTTGGTCTAAAAAGTAATTATTTTGACACATATATTCAGGTGGGAAATTTCCTCTGAAGCTCAGAGGAGTGTTCGTACCATTCCTTCAGAACTTATTAATTGTAAGGTTTTAATATGATCATGTAGGGTTTGCTTAATTGACCCTACATAAGATGGCCACACCCTAAATACCCCTGAACTCTCAGACCAGGGTTGCGTGCAACTAACTTACCTTTCTGAAAGGGCTTTGGTGAGATTCTTAAAATTGTATTTTACCTTCTAGATTTAAGATAAAGGATGATGACCACATATGCTTATCTGTTTCTGGTATCTTTGACATATGGAAATATATTGTGTATCTTTGTGATTCATGTATATTTGATTATTTCAAGACTGATCAGATTTATTTTAAATAAAAATCTCGAAAGACAAAATTGAGGGATTATTGGCTGGGGCATATGGTTTTCACTTGACACCTGGAATAAAACAAAATTCTGCCTTCTCTTCCGTCAGCAGGCTATAAGCCTGTAAGAAAGAGGCTGTGGAAGAGAACAGCCATTTCAATAGAGCCAAGTGTTGCTTTGAAAATGGACATGGAGATTCTTAGTTTCCACACAGCTATTCGGAGCCCCTGGTTTAAATCCCCACTCTGCCGTGGGTGCTCCCCACTGACCTTGGGTGTCACTCTCTACCAGCCTAACCTACCTCATAGGGTTGTTGTGAGGATAAAATGGAGGATAGGAAAACAAGGTAAGCCATTTGGGGTTAAAACTCTGGCAGGGACGGCGCCAGGGTTTCTGGCGCCTGCGGCTGCCCCTATGTGCACGCACACACACCCCCGGACTGCGTGATGACGTCACCACGTGATGAAGTCATCATGCAGCAAAGCCAGCCCCATTGGCTGGCAGGTGGCGGGGACGGCGCATGGAGGCTGCCCGCGCTCCGCACGCCGCCATGGAAAGCTGCCATGCCTGGCTCACGGCTGCTGCGCTCGGGGGGGGGGGGGGTGGCGGCGGCACAGGGCCGGCTGGCTGCAGCAGCTGCAGGCCAGGCACTCCAGCTCCGTGGCGCACGCCTCCGCCCCCGGCACCCCCTCTGGCGCCCCCTCCGGTGCCTCAGCACCCACCTCAGCGCCTCAGTGGTGTTGCCGGCCCTGCTCTCTGGTTTGAAAGGAAAAGGGAATGGCCGTGGTTCAGCGGCAGAGCCCGTGTTTTGCATGCAGAACGTCCAGGGTCAGTCCCTGCATTTCCAGTTGCTGGGAGAGACTTTGCTTGGCCTGAAACGTTGGGGAGCCGCAACCAGTCAGAATGCAGTCCTGCACTAGGTGGACCAATACGTGGAATTTCCCATGTTCCTAAAACAGTCAAGTCAGTCCTACATAACTCAATAGGACGATGTACACAGGATTATCTTAATGCATCTTTATAATTCTAGGTTGGGTCCAACCAGCTTTTCTACTCGGTCTCATGGCTGTCGTCCATGCAGGCCCCATGATCCCCAGCACAGTGTTTTTGTTGCCCAAAGGAACGCTCCCTCCCTTTTTGACTAGCAGAAAAGTTGGCTGGATCCAACTCTCTCTTTTCAAATGCAGATGCATTATACTGCACAGGCTGGCCTTGTAAAGTACAAAGCATCCTGGATCACCTGAAGCCTGAGCAAAATCCAAGCTGACCTCATCAGCGGTTACATGTGCATGCATTCCCCGCCCCCACTAAATCCAGCAGAAACTAATTCAAGACCCCTTCTGCAGAAGTGGGTGCAGTCCACATTCCAGAAAGCTTTTGCAGCGATGGAGAATCTGCCCTTAAGAGCTTGCTGTTAAGGATCTAAGCCCTAACTTGGATAGCCCAGGCTGGTAAGCTTAGTCAGATCTTGTAAGCTAAGCAGGGTTGGCCCTGTTTATTAATTGGATGGGAGACTACCAAGGAAGACCGAGGTCACTATACCAAGGCAGGCCATGGCATACCACCCCTGTTCATCTCGTCTTGAGAACCCTCTGGGGTCACCACAAGTTGGCTGCAACTTCACGGTACTTTACACACATATTATGTTCCTAAATATAAGGGAGAATCCACCTGCATTTGTCTCATCTCACCTGCAATCCCCGCCCCCCGCCGCCACAACACCCAACAACCAACTTCTACATCTGGGACTAGAGAACAAAAATTAAGCCTGGGTTTTCAGCAATAGGGACGTGTGAAAAATACTTGCAGGGAAAATAATCGGCAGCCAGCTACAGATATTTGCCCTGTCATTACATCGACTCAGTCGCCACAAATTCGGGAACACACGCTTGTTACAATAACGCAGGATTTGGCTCTTGAGCCAGACTAATAAGGGCAGGTGGCTGGCAAGACTTACGGGAATTGCCCAAACACAATTAAACCAAAAGAACTCTCTTTTCAAGCCTTCACTGCCACCTACTGGTCACCTTCCACAGAAGGAAAACTACCTGGTCCACTTGAAAGTTTCTCAGTTGACTGCTCTGCATTCAGATTAAGAAGGCAATCCGTTTGGTGTCATTTGTCATCTTTTATGAGTTTTCATGAAACTTTGGTTTACAGTTAACAGCTCCAGTAAAGATGTGTTGGGAATCCTACCTCATCATCTCAAGGTGTTCCTGCCCCCCTAATTTAAGATAAACATGACTCAAGCTGATAAACACAGCTTTTTTATTCTCTTCCCACCTTAGTTTTAGATTTATTTGAAAGACATATAATACAGATGGCCAGTGTGATCCACAGTATTGCTAGGAGGCCGAGTCTGCAAGCCAAAAACCCCCGTCAAGCACCCGGTTTATCTTGTATGAAAGTCTGTTTCGGAAATAGGCTCCCGCTGAGGAAAGTCCCAAAAGCCTTTTCCCCCCTCTGTCTGGCTCCACAGCTCATGATGCTGCCACCTGGGTGAGCGGGTCTTCCAGGTACTGGACCAGAGCTTGTGCCTAGGAAGAGAGCAAGAAAGCAGTTAATTCAGGAATCCTGCAAGGTGGAGGCACCAGTTCCGTTCACAGAACACAGGGTAAAGGAAACCGGCAAGCCGGAATCAGAAACCAGGGTGTGAAGTAGGGTTCCATCATACCTCGGTCTGGTGTAATGTCTGAAGTTACAAAAAAAAATAGCTTCTGCTGTCTTTTTACCTCAGGAAAACGCTGCACAGAAATGGCAGCTGTGAACATACCAAGGGTAGAACTGACAGAGTGTGTGTGTAGGGGGAAATAAAAGCACACAAACAATTCTAAGCTGTGGTTTGCCAGGTATATGCAGAGCAGCACAAACCACAGTTTCTGACTGAGGTTGGGGTGAGGGCAGTTGAGAAAATGCACTACTCTATATGAAAAGGCTCCATGCAAAACAGTAACTCATATTGCAAACTAAAAGTCGAGGCCAAATCTTGCTTGATTCTGGTTGGCAGTCTGACAGTTAGCTGTCCCTCCCTCATCCTTCCTTCACAGGAGAGTGCCTTTGGGGCACTCAAGCTTGCTCCAGGAGCCAGCGCTCCATTCCTCCCTACCTAGAGCTGATCTCATCTCTGGAGGCAGCTGGCCACTCACTTCTCCCGACCTCTCTAAAGAAGGCCAAAGCCCACTCCAGTTACAAGGTGGGAGGTGCCATTTCTAGATCAGTCTGCGGCTCACTGGTGCACTCAAGTGAAGTCACTGGTGGGTGGTACTGGTCATAGCTGAGACAAAAGAGCCAGTTTGGTGTAGTGGTTAAGAGCACGGGACTCTAATCTGGAGAGCCGGGTTTGATTCCCCACTCCTCCACGAAGCTAGCTGGGTGACCTTGGGCTAGTCACAGTTCTCTGGAGCTCTCTCAGCCCCACCCACCTCACAGGGTGATTGTTGTGGGGTAATAATAACACTTTGTAAACTGCTCTGAGTGGGCATTAAGTTGTCCTGAAGGGCGGTATATAAATTGAATGTTATTATTATTATTATTTCAGCTTCTAATCGACAGTTAGCCCAAACCAGGACTAGATAGCTACAGGAGCTGTGTTTCAAATAACTGTTTTAAAAATAATCTGCCCCATTTTCATCTTTCAAAAGGTTCCCGTGAGTAAGCTTACTAGTTTGTACCCAAGGAGGTCTGTTTGTGGAGAGAAACTTATTGAGCAGGGCTTTCCTGCCTCTCCCTCCCACTGCAGCCCACAGGGGCTCCCCAGATTTCGTTCTGCGGGTGGGGGGGGGGGGTCCAGCGGACCTTCAGTGGAACACCACTGGAGGCAAAGTGGGGGTCTGCAATGAGAGGGAAGTGGGAGTGCCCTTAATTCTTTGAGACGGAGGGGCTGGACACAAGCCACTGACTACTTGACTAAACATGGCAGTCCAAGTTATTTAAAAAGAGAGACGCCAGACTTATTCCAGTATAAACTTCAGTGATCCCAAGTTCGTTTCATCCAGTGTGTGAAGCGCTACCCTCCGCTGGCAGATTTGCATGTGTATGGAGTGGAGCAAAAGGCCATGAAACATGAAGCGCAGCAGTCTTGTGGCGACACTTCTAAGCAAAGCTCAGATGCAGATAAAGGGAGGGAAATACATTTGCACAGCAACGCCAGGGATCTACCACAGCGTCGAGATGCGACAATTTAATATCTTAGTATATACAGAAAAGCACAAACCATCGTTTGTGTTTGAACATAAGAACCTAAGAAGAGTTCTGTTGGATCAGACCAAAGGGCCATCTCACCTGGGATCCTATTTTCCCCACAGTGGCTAGCTGGATGCTCCCGGAAGCCCGAGAGCAAGGCAGGAAGGCAACAGCCTCACCCGACTACTGTCTCCAACCATCGAGGGTATACTGCCTCTGAGCATGGAGGTTTCACTTAACCACCTCGGCTAATAGTGTCAGATTCATTAAAACATCTGAGCTAGCAGCCACTGCTACATCTGATGGCCGTGAATTCCATAGGAAAACAAGAAGCTGCCATACACTGAGTCCGACCACCTATCAAGGTCAGTAGCATCTACGCAGGCAGGCAGTGGCTCTCAGGGTTAAGATCCTTCACACCTCCAACTACTTGACCCTTCCCAGTGGAGATTTCAGGGATTGAACCTGGGACTTTCAGCATGCCAAGCAGCTGCGCTAAGCCCCAGCCCCTCCCCGACACCAGGCGGAGTATCTCCTTTCCCCACTCAATTAATCCAGTTCAGTGGAAGATGCAAGTTCCAGTCAAACTTCTGTCATGTTCTTCTCCCCCACCCCACCCCACCTCTCAGCCAGAAAGCCACAAGCTCTTTCCTTGCACTTCAGTCTTTTGCCCACTTTGAACTAACAATGATTTGCTTCAAAAGCAGAAGCCTTTGATTGCCCCACTGAGGGAAGGAGGGAGTGTGGAGGACCCAGGACCCCAGGAAGAGGCCGATCCCAGATTGTGGTTAGCTGGGAAGCGTGCCGCCTCCTCTGCCAACGGAGGGAAGAGCCCAGAGCATCTGAACTTCTGCCACAGTTAAGCGGACAGCCTTCCAGGCGCCACAAAGTTCTTTGCCAGCTTGGCTGCAAAAGGTCAACACAGCACCCCCCTGGACTAATCATTACATCCCCATTCCAATAACCGCACTAGGAGACAGGGCCCCAGAACCGCTAAGGAGCACCTTACCTTTGCTTTCAGCATGCCGAAGCCCACTGTCTCCTTGGCATACATGCACAGCAACAAGTTGGCAACTCTGGTGATTGCAACGCGGCCCTCCTTATTGGGGTGGGGGGGAGAAAGAACATAAGGAAATGCAGTAAAAGCTGCGTGAATTAAATGTTACAATTTGCAAACTGTAGAGCATGCAGACGTTCCACCCCAGAACTGCTGCTCTTTTCCAACTGGGAAAGGCCCCCTTTCACTTCAGAGAACCAAAGCAGCCGGACACTGTGAGAATGGGTGCTGTATCTATCTGTGGAACTTTCTGCATTCCTCAGCCCTTCAAAGAATGCTAGCTGTGCTGTGTGTGCGTTGGGGCAACCTAGTTGCCAGGCACTATGACGAAAGCAGCCTTCCTCTCTCTCTTATGGTACCAGTGATGCTCACTTCACCATCACTGGCCATTGTTAGGCTCCGCAGAGATAGATGACCATCATCCCACCTTGTCAGGCCTGTTATTTAAGAACCTGGCTACACATTACACTCACCATGGGACAGCAGCCCTGCCATGTGACAGCTCAGTTACGAGTTTCCGAGACTTCCCTCACCAATGGGGGAGAAAGCTGGAAGGGGCGGGGGAGCCAGAAGGAACAGCAGCAGTGCCAAAAGGTGCAACAGAGTCAGTTAATTCAGGAAGCCCCAAGGCCTTACTTTAAGAGACTTCCTCCCACCCTTTGCAATTCATAAGGAAAAGCCAGCTGCAGTACTTGGATGGGAGACCACCAAGGAAGACCAGGGTCACTAGGCAGAGGCAGGCAACAGCAAACCACCTCTGTTAGTCTCTTGCCTTGAAAACCTCAGCAGGGGTCACCATAAGTCGACTGAGACTTAATGGCACTTTGTGCCCACAAAGAGAAAGAGAATGGCAATCGAGAACAGGCTGAGAGAGGCAGCTAGCAACCAAGCACCTCTTTCTTATGTTTACAATTTCTATTCCCTGCACCTTTTTCTGTTTGCTATTGGGATTGGAATAACTCCAAGAAATAGTGGGCGCTCTCCAAAAGATATCTCCCACTACTTACCCTCTTTGCACCCCTAGTTTTCAACCACAGTGTTTTAAAGTTCTACAGTATGGATTTAAAAAATGCCTTCCATCCCTTCTATAAATTACTATTTAATGCATAGAGAAAAATTCTAGCACCTCAAGAGCTTTTTTTTAACTTATAGAAATATTTACAATATTTAAAAGAGGGCCAGTTTGGTGTAGTGGTTAAGAGCACGGGACTCTAATTTGGAGAGCCGAGTTTGATTCCCCACTCCTCTACTTGAAGCCAGCTGGGTGACCTTGCGCTAGTCACAGTTCTTTGGAGCTCTCTCAGCCCCACCCACCTCACAGGGTGCTTGTTGTGGGGATAATAATAGCATACTTTGTAAACTGCTCTGAGTGGGCATTAAGTTGTCCTGAAGGGTGGTATATAAATTGAATGTTTATTATTATTTACTCCTGCTTTATTTATTTTCCGCTTGGCTCAAGGCAGTTTACAAATTATAATTAAACCCTTACAGATTAAAGCCAAATACTCTGCACCCACCCCCGGATACCAGCCTCCCCCTTTAAAAGGCTCCTGGCAGACCAGAAGGGCTTGCAGCGCCAACCCCTCAACCATTCCTTCCCCAGACCACGTTGTTGCATACAGAAACTCAGAGCAGCTTTTGTTAAATGCATGCATTTCTGGACATATTTTTGGATCTGGCCACGAAAGGGAATGCACTGAGTGGCCCGAGGCTTCCCTGGGAGTCAACGGCAGAGCACATCTTGAAAACAGCTTGTGATACTTACCATGCAGTCCATGAGGATGAACTTCAAGTTGTCTTCATTGAATGCCTGGTGGCCATTCTTGTCATACGCCACCCAGATGTTGCTGGCAATGGCAGCCGTGACTCTGGCATCTGTGTCTCCGTAACCAGAATATGCAAGGAGAGAGCCCTCATTGTTCAGAAGCCTGTGGGGAAAAGCCAGCAGTTCAGAATATAGGAGAAATTGAGTCAATAAGGATTCAGAGACTAGGGTAAAGATTTCTAGAGTCAAACCAGAGGTAAATTTTGAGACAGAACTGCCTTGCGCAGCTTGTATCATTTTGGCCCAATAAGAATAACACTGCTGGATGACCAAATGACCCAAAAGTCTTTTCAGCTCCATATCCAGTTTCCAACAGAGGTCAGCCACATACTGCTGGGAAGCTCACAATCAGGGCATAGAGGCAAGAACTCTGCCTGGTTGTTTGTTCCCAGCATCTTGTCACTCCCGAACACAAAAGTTCTATTTAGCTATTGCAGCCATACGGGTGAAAAAATATATATATATTAAAAAGGACATCTAAGGGACATGATAGTATGGTTTGTTTTACCAGTTACTTTAGAACAGAATAGCAGCCGAAATATTGAACACTAGCCTGAGTTCATCATTGCTTGGAAACTACCACCCAGGAAGACCTGAGTTCCTATGCAGAGGAAGGCAAAGACAAGCCACCTCTGCTCAGCTCTTGCCTTGAAAACTGTGTAAGGGGGTGTCATGAGTAACTTGAAAAAAAACTTTAAAAAACACACACGTGAAGTAGGGAGGGGGAGACAGACAAGGTTCAAGGTCTATTCTGTTTTTATCTCACTCTCTGTCAAGGAACCCAGGGTAGCACTCACACTTTTCCCACCTGGCCACCCACCCCTAAACCAATTTTATCTTCAACAACAATCCTGTGAAGTAGGTTACCTGAAGTGACTAGTCTAGGATTGCCCGCTCCAGTTTGGGAAATGCTGGAGCTTGAGGGATAGGAGGGAACTCAGGGGAGTATAATGCCATAGAGGCCACCCTCTAAAGCAGCCATTTTCTCCAGGGAACTGACCCCTGTAGTCTGTGGAGATGAGTTGCAATTCCAGGAGATCTCCTGCCACCACCTGGAGGCTGGCAACCCTACGGCTAAGTCTAACCCCCACCATACCTGCTCTGTGAAGCCTCTTCAGAGCCGGAGAGCTACAAACGGGGGATTTTGTCTTTAATTGGACCCTGATATACACCCACCCCTACTCACAAGGTGCTCTGAACGCCTCCCGTGTTGGCCTGGCTCAGCACCTGGGTCAAGGCTTTGGGGCGCAGCATCGCAAACCTTCTCGCAAAACTGAAGGGGAAATGCTGCGGCTGGCAACCTTCCTCTCGTCAGCTGATCGCTTCTAAATTTCCGAGCATGCCGGGAGTTGTAGTTTTAGAGTCAGGCGCCCTTCAGCCTGCACAACCCTTTCCGCCCAAAGGCTGTAGTTCCCTCGAGGAGCCTGAGGGTGTCGCAAGGACCCAATTTTCGCCTATCGTTTCACGGCCCCTTCGCTCTCCGCTAGCTTGAGGTTTTTCCTCCCGGCCGAAGGGCCGGTTGCCTTTGTTAAAAAGGGCAAAGCGGCTCGGTTGAGGGAGTGTGAGGTGAGCTACCATAGAGATGGAAAAAGGACTAGAGGAACGCGCGATGGCAAGCCCCACAGTCATTTCCGGTTTAAAACGGAACTCCCTCCTCACGCTACACATTCCCCAATCCAAACGATCGGCTTTCACCACAAAGGTGGCAAGGCCTAGCGATGCATTTTATTTTCAGCAGATTTATGTCGTTTTATCTGTCAGTGGTGGCTACTACAGGCACTAAGGGATTTTAATCGGACTTTTTGCCGCACCAAATTTCTCACTCAGGCCTATAGGGTTACTACCATAGAGCTGCTGAGGCCTAGAACGACGACGCTACCCCAAATCCCAGGAATGTTTCGGAGATCACCTCCTACAAGAACCTATATCACTATATGGAAGAGATTTACAATGGTGCTTGGTACCGAGGTGCCAGTAGAAAGAATGTTTGGTCTTTCATATGATAAACAACTAGCACCTTAGTATCAATAAAATAACTTCAGCGGAAATGTGCCCTCCCTCAAGGCCAATTGTTTATCTGTTCCCATCCTTTATTGCACGACAAGCACCATTGTATATCTGGCCCATATGGCGATATAGGTTCTTGTAGAAGGTGATCTCCCAAACATTTCTGAAACAAAGGTCTTGATCTTGTAATATTTGCATCTAAAAGTACCTCGATGAGTGACAGGAGATGGGACATACATCTTTCCTTTGGAGCCTTACAAGGCAATCAAGTTGCAATTGCTAGTATGAATCCATGAGGCCTCAACCTTATCTAATCTTTGACACTTAGAGAACAGGCAGAGAAGGCAATTACAAGTTATTTTGCATCTCTGGAATGTGCTGGGGGGGGGGGCGTTGTTCTGTAGCCTACTCAGGCAGAAATGCAGAAAATAGAGAAAAGGCAAAAGGGTCTCCTTTTGTATTTTTTATACAGGAAACTTTGCTCAAGATAGAGTATCAAGCCTGGCTCTCATATAGCTATGTCTTCTAACCTACAGTTTTACTATATCTAATGTTGCATATATGTCTCAGGTCTACTGAGAGCTTCTGCTTACTACGAGGGCAGATTGGTGTGTGACCCTCATGGCTGAAGCACCATGGGTAGGGTTGCCAACCTCCAGGGGGCTGGAGACCTCGCAAAATTACCAGAGATTAGTCTATAGAAAATAGCTGCTCTGGAAGGTGGACTTTACGGCATTAATCCCGAGTTCGCTGCCCAAGCTCCCCCCCCTCTAAAATCTGGAGTTAGCATCCCTATTTAATGTTCATATGTTTTTTTGTTGAAATGTAATTTTTTATGGACAGTAGTTCCTGTGGCCAATTAACTTCCAGTGTGATTCACTAAAAATAGCATCAAAGCGCTAGAGCGTCGAGCGCACACCGGGAGCCAACTTTATGACCGCTCCCAGCTTCCGTATTCTCCCGCTTCTTCAGGCGGTTGGCTGAGGGATTTCATATCAAAGAGTCCTAGAGCGCCACCAGCCTGAGGGAGGGGGAAACGGTGGGTTCCTGTTTCAGGCCGGAAGTTTTCTGCGGGAGTCGGAAGTGTCCCCGCCGCTCCCTCGATGTCTATTGGCCAGAGTGGCGAAGGGGCGGGAATCTCGCCTCTATGGTCGCAAACTGGCGGCGGGGGGCCTCTCTGCCTCCTCCTTGTCTGTAGCCGGCCGGCGGTTTGGTTGGTAGGCGGCCGAGGGGGCGGTGGGCCGGCCAGCCAAGATGGCGGAGCTGAGCGGTGGCGTCCCCGGCTCGGCGGCGGCTTCCAGCTCGGCCGGCGGCGGAGAGGGCGGAGGCAACGAAGCCGGCGCGGGCGCGGGCGCTGCCGCCGGGGGCGGAGAGGGCGGCCCGGGGGGGCTCCTCATCCGAGTGATGGTGAAGACCCCCAAAGACAAGGAGGAGATCCTCACCGGCGAGCGCGTCTCCGTCAAGGAGGTGAGGGGAAGGGCCGAGGCGGGGCTGGACGGGTGAGGGTGCGAAGCGGGGGAGCGCCTGCCTTCGGCGCCTGCGGGCTTGGAGAGAGGCTTTTGTTTCGCCCGGGCTTGCGCGGAGCCTCTTTGGAAAGGCTGAGCGAAGAGGGATGGAAGGGGGAGGGATGAGCCAGTCTGGCGGCCAAGAGGATGGGGGGAGAGGTGGGAGCCTGGGGTGGGGTGGGGGGAACTGCTGCGTGGAGGGTCTTGGGTGCAGGGAGGCTTCAGGGCAGAGGCAAATGGAGGCCAGGAAGGTGGCGGGGAGAGAAAGAGGTTATTGGGAGAAGGCTTGAGAGCGGGGCAAGGCTGGGCAGGTCGTGGGGGAAGGAGAGAGGCTCTGTTCAGGGTGGTGGCGGTGAGGACAGACAAGCCAAGTTTAGAGAGGCTCCCCTTGGAGGTCGTGAGAAGAGAAGGACGGGTGCCTGCAAATAGTCAACAGACAAGATTAAATTCTAAAACCTCAGGTCACGTTCAACTTCAGTTAGAAACATTCCCACCAAGACTCTTCGCTCTTATCTTTCTGGCTGCTTAAGCAAAAAAGAGCCATTCTGTAGGAAACAGAAGGCTCCACATAAGAACGCGTAAAATTTAGCTTTACAATATCTGAGAAAAACTGTAAATGCAAATAGAGATAAAGAGGACAAAGATGGAGAAGGTGGAGGACAAGTCGCTGGTTGGTAGAGGTGGGGGAAGAACAAAGGGGTTAGGAATCAATCTGTGGGGTGGTGGTTTGCTGTTGGAGGACAGAATGAAGAAAGGAACAAGCAGGGAGTGTTTTGCCAGGCCCTGAGGAGCTGTAGTAGAGGTGTAGTGTACATGTGGGTGGAAAGCAGCATCAAGTCAAAGCTGACTTTAGCCAACCCCCGCTGGGACTTTCAAGGCGAGACACTAACAGTGGTTTGCCATTGCCTGCCTCTGGAAACCTGGTCTTCTTTGGAGGCCTCTCATCCAATAACCAGCTGATAAATACTTGAAAGTTTTCTGGAGGACCCAAAGCTCTTTGCATGTTACCTGGGCCATCTCAACCATGTAAAGCAGACCCATGTGTGATGAAGCTGAGGTTTATTAACTTAGCTAAATAAATAGGTTGTCTAGTGAACCTTTGGTCAAAATGAGACCTGAACCAAGGATCTTACCTTTAATAATAACAGCAATGTTGGGGGGGGGGACTTTGGGTGAATGGAATCTGTTTAGCAGGAAAGATAGGGAGAGGAGGTGGAATTTAGGAGGAGGTGAAACAGATGTTCAGTAGGGGATTTCTGTATGGGGAAGGAGGGGCTAAATGAAGTTATCCTGGCTGGGGGTGGCAGGAAAACAAAGTAACTGCAGTGCAGAGGTGTGTGTGTGTGTGTGTGTCTGCCAACGCTCTTGATTCCCAGGAGAAGTATTCTAGACTGCCCTTTTATGCCTGGAGGGGTAAGAAAATGACTTTACGAATCTTCCCATTCCAGTTTAAAGAGGAGATTTCCAGGCGGTTCAAAGCCAAACAGGATCAGCTGGTTCTGATCTTTGCTGGGAAGATTCTAAAGGACGGTGATACATTGAATCAACATGGGATAAAAGATGGATTAACAGTTCACCTGGTGATCAAAACCCCGCAAAAGTAAGAAGAAAGTTCATTCTGGGAACATGGGACAGTTAAATCAGCTGAAGTTGGGGGTGTGCGCAGATTCCCCCCCCCCCCAAGTCATCTCCATAATTGTTTTTACTGACTCAGGGGTTTATGCATAAGAAGGATATATTATCGGTGAAGTTGAGTGTCATGTTAATGTGAGTGGTGTGCTAACTGTGCCATTTAGTCTGTTGTGTGCGTTAGCAAAGGCCCTTTGTCTCGAGAGAGACTTTCAGTTTGCCAGCTGCTCTGACACTATGGTTCTGTTTGTCTCCTGGTACTGCTGGTTCCAGTGGGCTGAGCAGTTATCGCTTGTTAGCTTCCGCTTCCTCATCATTAAGACAAATTTGCTTAAATGCTTCCATGTTACCTCATCCCAAAATTGAGCTTGAGGTAGTTTTCAAAAAAGCAAAACAGCTCAATATTAACACCATCAAATCAACCATCAATAAACAAGTAGCAATAAAAAGACCAATCCCTAAAATTAGCGGAAACAATGGAATTTAATAAAAATTATAATGAAGCATAACTTCCAGCAATGCCTGTAATGGAAGTGATTCTCTGAACTGTGCTTCTGGTTAGTCTACAGTTCCATTTTTCTTTTAAATGACATTAGAGCAAATAATGCAAAATAAAAAACTGCTGGTAAAATAAGTGTTTGGGAATCCTTGCAGTTCCCAAAGGTGGTCAGGAGTTGGAGGTGCTTTGTTATGCTACGGCACTTTCCTGGCCGTGCTCATAATCCATGACACTGTCTGGCAATTAAAGAAGAGTCTGACAGTCATGTTTGTGTATGCACCACAGTTCAGCTTCAATGTGTCTTTGTTGGCTCCTGGGGAAAAGGCAACATCTTGTGGGTGTGGTGTTCATTTTGTGGGTTTCTTACCATTTATATGTGTAGCGTTACAGCTGTTATGACCAGTGGCTAAAATAAAGAAGTTTCATACGACGTTAGGAATTGTCTTTTTCAAAAACTTACGAAGTCCCCATCTCTGCTAGTAGCTGTGTGAGGCAGTGAGTTCCATACTGCAAAAACATGGACTACTTGGGCACAAAATTCAAATTTCCCTGTGCTTCTGAATATAAATCCTAAAACTTTTAACACATTTTGCAAGGAAATGTTTCTCAGTGATACCTTTTATCTCCCAATCCCAAGTTTGCCGAGCCTGAGCTGAATCTCTCCACCAGTGTTCCTTCTGCCTCCAGATGGCGCTCTTACCTCTTACTTGGCATTCTCCGTAGGGCTCAAGATCCTTCAGCAGTGGCCGCAGCTTCGTCTCCTCCACCTCCTGCTCCCGCCGCCAGTACTGCAACTGCTGCTGCTGCTACTCCCTCTGCCGCCCCCGCTTCTCCTGCAGCCCCGCCGCAGCCTTCCACATCCAGCAACACGCTCTCGGATGCGGGGAGCAACAGCCGGAGAAGCAGCGGGTTAGGGGCTGCGCCAGGCCCAACAACGGAAGGGACACACGGCGGTGCCACTTCCATCTTGTGTGAGTCTTTGCCAGTTTGGGTGCCAGGTTTCTCCTTTTGGCCACCGGGGCATTGGGAGGACTAGAGAGTTTTGACTACTAGAAATCCAAAGCTTCGGTTTCGATTTCTGGCCTTTTCAGATACTGTACGGAAGGATCTCCCTTTAGGCAATGGTGTTACCTGTCTGAGTTTGATGTCACTGACAGTGAAAGACTGGAAGTTTCAGCATGCTGTCAAGGAAGGCACTGTAGGATATACCAGGAACTTTATGGTTAAACCATAGTTCTGGCGAATCCTAGAGCATCGCCCTCATGTTATTATTTCATTTATCAGAAGTGACGTCACAAGCTGGTGTTCCATGACATGCACACACACACACCCGTTTCCCCCCACTGGCCTGCGTAGCACAGGTGGTGGCCAGAGGAAGTGCTTTTTAATGCCACTGAAGGTCCACAGGTGCTCTCATGCTGCATACGTACCATTGCATTCCAGGATTTGAGCTACTGGATGTGTGTGTGGGAGGTGTCCACCTTATTGTTCCTTTCCTATGAAAAATTTGCCTCCTGCCAAAGCTGCAGCCTTTGTCTTTTGTAGATGCCACACAGGCTTTACCCAAGTGTTTATTTAACGACTGTGTTTGCTCCACAACAAGACCAGGCTTTTGCTGTGGACTTTTTTCCAGTAAGCCAGCCTTGGTGTTAATGTCCCAGGCTATAGTAGGGGTCATTGGGTGGGGGGTTTCCCCAGATCAGGGCTACATATTTTGTCATGGTGGCCAACTCTTCTTCCTTCGTGCCTGTCTTTAACCCTCTCCTTTTCTCTGTCTCTCAGCTGGCTTTGGGGGCATCGCTGGGCTCGGCCACCTGGGGATGGGCTCGGCCAACTTCATGGAGCTCCAGCAGCAGATGCAGCGGCAGCTGATGTCCAACCCAGAGATGCTGTCCCAAATCATGGAGAACCCCCTGGTCCAGAACATGATGTCCAACCCGGACTTCATGAGGCAGATGATCATGGCCAACCCTCAGATGCAGCAGCTGATGGAGCGCAACCCAGAGATCAGTCACATGCTGAACAACCCAGAGCTTATGCGCCAGGTGCCAGGCTGTTCCTCTTTCCCACTGTCTAGGACCACCTGCGTGTATTGAATTCAGACATCATGCCAAATCACGGGTTGTGCTAACCCTGGTTTAGTAGCAACCATGGTTTGGAGCTGCTTGTCTCATGCTACATTCTTCAGAAAGGGGTGTGGCCCAGATCCTGCAGATGCATTCATTAACAGTGGAACTTCCCCCTTCCAGCATGGAAAAATGGGATCCGGCCCATTATTTTTGGTTTTGTCCCACAAAATGCTTGGAGTGCGGGGAACATTTCCATCTTCGCTTCTGATCCCTTGGCACCAGTTCTCTTCACATCCTTCTGGACCCCTCTTCCTGAAGTCCATCTTGCTGCATGTTGTTAAGGGAGGCTGGAATTCTGTTTGTGTTTCATCACACCGCAACCCTTGAAATCCACCCCGTGGTGCTATTTCAGTGAGCCACATGGGTTGCTTTTTGAAGGCTGTAAAGAAAACAGAGTTTTCAAATTTCTGATAATATCTCAGTAGTTCTGGCCTGCATTCTTTTTAGTAAAGTAATGTGCCATGTCTGTGCACTCACTATGCTTGCAGGCCTTCGGGTCGTCCAGTCTTGGGACTTGGATTCTTGTAGTGAAGAATCCCAAGGGGTTGTTGGGCTTTCCCTGAATCCTCTGTTCCTCATTCTCTTTCAAGACCATGGAGTTGGCGCGCAACCCAGCCATGATGCAGGAGATGATGCGCAATCAGGACAGAGCTCTGAGTAACTTGGAGAGTATCCCAGGAGGATACAACGCTTTGCGCCGAATGTACACGGACATTCAGGAGCCCATGTTCAGTGCTGCAAGGGAACAGGTAAGCTAGTCTTGGCTCTGTGGAGTCTTTATAAATTGCCAGCTTATTTTTTGAGCACCATATTAAAATCTTGCTGCCTTCTGGAACTTTCAGGGGATGAAACTTGTGTTCAATCTGTGTGAATTTGGCATGGATAGGATTTTTAACCGTCTGTTGAATGTTGCATCGTTTTTATCGTTGTCACAGTGTCGTCATCGTGAGTTGGATTTTTCTTGTTTGCTGCTTTGGGGGGTGCCAGCAACAGTAGAAAGCAGCACACAGAACCCTCAGGTTGGGCTTTTGCATCGTTTCTCGAGCGCTGATTCAGCAGTGTGTTTTCCCTGTCTAGTTTGGCAACAATCCGTTTTCCACCTTGGCCGGAAGCTCCGACAGCTCGACCCCCCAGCCTCTGCGGACAGAAAACAGGGAGCCTTTGCCCAACCCTTGGAGTCCGACAGCCACTTCTCAAAGCCAGGCACCCAGCAGTGAAGGGACCACCGGGTCTGTCACCAGCCAGAGCACACCGACTTTGTCCAACCCTTTGGGGATCAATGCAACCAGCATGGGATCCGGTAGGAGCACCCCAACATGAGTAATACAGGCCCTGGGTGCGGGAATTCAACTGCTGTGGTGCCAATCTAGACAAGCTTGGCTACTCTAGCAATTAAAGTGGTTCATTGCTTTAGTCAGTTCTGCTGCTTTTTGGTCTGGCACAGGCCTCATGATGTGGCTTGTGGTAGTTCTAACACTTTTAAAAAACTGAAGCTATTTTAACATGGCTATAAAACCCCAAACAAAGTGTTTAGTAAAAGAAGGCATGATGCTGTCAGTCAAACTCAAAGACCTTCTGGAACAAGAAAGTTCTTGTTTTATCTGGAAGGCCCATAAAGACAGGACTGGCTGCTCCTCCAGGGGGAGAGAATTTAACAGACGGGGGGCTGTAGCTGAAAAGGCCCTGCCAGGAATGTCCACCAGTCTCGCTGCAGTCAAGACATGTCCCCTCGGAAAGGCTTTCTCCCATCAGTTTTGGGGCTGAGACGGGTTGATAGCCGAGGAGAGCTTGTATATCAGGCGCTTTGAACTTAAAAATCATTTAGAGCTTTAAAGGTAAATCTTGTCCCTTGTTGAAGATGGCTTTTTAGAGAGAGATTATTTTTTTGTTACTCAGTCTTTCCTTTCTCATGGAACTCGAGGCAGCTGGCATAAGTCTTGATCCAGGCCCAAAACCATGGTTCTGACTTCAGCCAACAATATCAAGCATTTCTGTTTTTGCATCTTATTTCATGAGAGAGGAACTGCTACAGAGGAAGGTGAACTTCCCCACCTTCTCCTGCCCCCTGCTGTGACCCCTGGAATCATGTTTCCAGAGTCCGAGGATCACCGAGAACAGCGTGGGGGGAGTCTGCAGCGAGAGGGGAGTTGCCGGGATGGCCTTCCTTCCTGCTTCTGCAGGTGGCAAAGGGCATTCGGGTCTAAGCCTTCCTTTTTAAGGACGCCAGAGCCCTGTCGGGTTGGAATGTGCTGGCTCCTACCTTCGTATGGGAAGCCTTACAGTGCTGTAGGGTGTCAGACCGCTAAGAACATGGGGAGCAGGATTGAGCAGAAGCATCCGTTCTGCCCAGCGTCCTGCTTCCAGCAGTGATCCACCAAATCTGTTCACACTGTTCTGTTTGAAATATTATCCTCTGTTCTTATTCACAAATGTTCTCAAGGTGGTTTCCAACCATTAAAAAAAATACAGTAAACTCAAACGGAAGCTCCACAGTAAGAAATACCAGCTGGGTGTGTCAGTGCTCAGATAGCTGATGCCTAACTTGCGTGTGTGTGCGTGTGTGCGTGCGGCGCAAAGTGCCATCAAGTTGCAGCTGACTTATGGCAACCCATGCTGAGGTTTTCAAGGCAAGAGAATAAGGGAGGTGTTCTGCTGTTGCTTGCCTCTGCCGAGCGACCCTGCTCTTCCTTGGTGGTCTCCCATCCAAGCACTAACTAGCACTGATCCTACTTGGCTTTGAAGATCTGATGACAGTGGGCTAGCCTGGGCTATCCAGGTCAAATTAGCTCCTTAAAAACAGAGGGGTCTGGATGAGTTCTGGCCTGTGCCTCTTTGCACTCTCCCTTTCTCCTGTGGGCTCCCATTTCCTGCTGCTTTCTGTTCCATAAGATTCAGTACTCCTTTCCGAGGGGCTGATAGTGCCCAGTTGGGGCAGCAGTTCTGCTTATGCCACATTTCCTTTTTTGAGGCCTCAGGCTTCAGGAGCATTCTGGCAACCAAGTCCAAGCTCCCCACACTGCTAACCCAAGCCAGGAAGTTGCCTTGTAGCTGCCATACCCGGTACTTAATATGCAGCATTGCATGCTGGGAATTTGAGTTTTCCCTCTTCTATTTTGGATAGCAGCAAGAATGAGGATCGTAAAAGAGACTTGTCTCTGTTTGTCCCATGGTTGTGTTTTGGGCTGTAGGAGCGTTTACCCAACGGTTGTAGCAGAACTGGATACTTGTCTCTGCCCCCTTCCCTCACAGTCATTTTTTTTCACAACTATTGCAGGGATGTTTAGTAGCCCCGAGATGCAAGGTCTCCTGCAGCAGATCTCGGAGAACCCCCAGCTCATGCAGAATGTGATCTCCGCGCCTTACATGCGTACCATGCTGCAGACGCTTGCCCAGAACCCCGACATTGCAGCACAAGTGAGTAGATTACAGTCTGCTGCCAAGTTCAGGGTGTGCAGTCAGAACAGACTTAGACTGGACGTCTCCACTGGGCAGATGCTGAGCGGGGCTTCTTTCCATTAAGTGCTTTCAGGCCAGGCACTGACAGAGCTGTGGCCTGATTCCTTTACACCCCAAATGTTCAGATTTGTTTTTGAACTGTTGTGGTATAGGCTGCTTCTCTCAGATAATTATGAGGCTTGGAGTTTGAAATCCTTAACGCTGGGGCCCAAAATTCCTCTGTACCAGTTCAATTTCCACTGCATGAGAACAGCTGTTTAGTCTATCTGTTGAATTTTTATCCTGTCTTTTATCCAGCATACATAGTGCCTTCTCCCTGCCTCATTCTATCCTTACAACAGTCCTGTAAAGTAGATTAGGTTTAAATGATAGAATGTGTGTGTAAAGTGCCATCAAGTCAGAGCCGACTTACAGGGCTTCCATGGGGTTTTCAAGGCAAGAAAGGTTCAGAGGTGGTTTGCCAGTGCCTGCCTCTGCATAGTGAGCCTGAACTTCCTTGGTGATCTCCCATCCAAGTACTAACCAGGGCTGACCCTGCTTAGCTTCCAAGAGCTGACAAGATTGGGCTAGCCTGGACCATCCAGGTCAGGGCAGGTGATAGACTAGGGATTTGAATCTAGTTCTTCCTTAGTCTCACTCTTAACCACTGCACCTCATTCAGTGCTTAGCTATGTAGGTCAAGGGCTCCAAAGAGCTCCCCTTCCTTTCCTGTTTTCTTGCAGTTGATGGTGAATGTTCCCCTATTTGCTGGCAACCCTCCGCTCCAGGAGCAGCTACGGCTCCAGCTCCCTGCCTTTCTACAGCAGGTACCGGCTGGCTATGTGGATGTGCACTGTAGCAGACCCCTCATTGTTGGATAATTGTATGGGGGTGGGGAAGACCTGTTGCTGGGACTGGAGCTTAAAATGGGTGCATGCTGCTGTCCAGTTTGGGCATCATTTGCTGTAGGTCCACCATTGTGTATGGTGCCTTAGAGTAACAGCAAAGAGATGGGTCTGTGGCCCTTACATTTTGGAGGAAGAGGTTGATAAGGGCGAGCAGAGTGTTTCCAGTGCAACTGCACGTCACTGATTTTTGGTTAGGGGGGGTGAGAGCCCAAGGGGTTGTGCAAAATTGTACAGTAGAAGTGATTTGGAGAGGAGAGGCAGTTCCAGGCCAGGATCCTTTCCAGGAACGGATGCTCTTTGTACAGCTGAAAGTGGCAGAGTTGGAGGATTAGGGGTGTGAGAAACCAAAAGCGTAGTGGATATGCAAGCCCTTTGCTCTGATTTAGAGATACCTGTCCCTAGCAGAGAGCCAAAATAATGGGCATTGCCCTCTGAACAATTGGGGAGCTATTGTTTAGTCTTTAGTGGCAAAGTGCTGCATGAGGTTGGCCATGAATGGCAGCTTTGTAGCTAAGAACCACAGGCTTTGGAGGCTGTCGGCAGCACAACGGTTATCTGAGCATTTCATCTCTTTCTGATGGCTGACTTCTGACCCTTGCCACCCCAGATGCAGAACCCTGATTCTCTCTCGATCCTGACCAACCCCCGTGCCATGCAGGCCCTCCTCCAGATCCAGCAAGGGCTCCAGACACTGCAGACGGAGGCCCCGGGACTGGTGCCCAGGTAACGGGGAGCTCGCTCTGGTCTGGAAGCGGCTCAGTTTATGGCCCAGCACATGTGGGGTGGCGGAGCACAATCAGATATGGGATGGGCAACCTGTGCTCAGCGGGGTGTGGGGGGGAATGGTCAGTGCTTGTTGCTCTCTGTGCAGCTGAGCCAGGAAAAAGAGATCATTCTCGTTCATGTTATGCTGGAGACAGTACCCCAACATCTTCCGGTGCTGGATTGAAGGGCAATCATAAGTTGCCAGAAACTTGAATTATGCAAACTAAATGCTTGTGGTTTGCCCCCTTTTCCTGTTTACTCATTGAACGGCATGCTGAAAGGCAGGAGCAAGTGGACACTTCCTTGCATCTCTGCAAGCACAAAGGGTAATGGCTTCTCCGTCTCCCACTCCAAAAACTAATGAGCGCTTTTGGCATTTGCTGTAACTGAACACAAAGAGAGCCCTTTGCAGATTCCTACATTTCCAGCTTGAGTCAACCTCTCCATGGCATCTGCCATCTCACCTTTGGACCTTGTCTCCCTTTGCACAGCCTTGGGTCTTTCGGGACGCCTCGAGTCCCCCCACCTTCTGCCGGAGGAAGCACAATCCCCGAGACCCCCATGTCCTCCGCCTCGACGCCTGTCAGTGCCTCTCCAGCTGGGGACAGCAATCCGCACCAGCAACTGATGCAGCACATGATCCACCTGTTGGCCAGCGCAAACTCTCAAGTACGTTGCCTGCGCTCTTTCCTTGCCGGGGATGAGTTTCCCTCTTCTGAGTGCAGCATCTCTATACTCCTAGGAAAGCTCCTTGAGTACCGTATTGGAACATCGATCCACCTAGGACTTGATGGATACAACCCTCAGTTTTCACTGGTGACAGCTCTCAGATGGTTATTTCCTAGTCCTGTTACCTACAATGCTTTTTTAAAAAAAAATAAAGTCCAAAGCTGTTGGGGGGAGACAACCTGAGATCTTGTGGCAAATGACGGGTGTGCTCTGTCTCTGAGCTGTGATTCATGTACGGTAGCTTGGTGGCAGCCAGTGGGCATCCAGGAGAGGTGATGTTCCTTCAATGGGCAGTTTGTAACGCCAGCCTTCTGCTAGCGAGGACTGGTTTTAGCAACATCTATAGTCCGTTTCTCTCTTGGCAGGCGCAGAGCCCAGAAGTGAGGTTCCAGCAACAGCTAGAGCAGCTCAACGCCATGGGCTTCATCAACCGCGAGGCCAATCTCCAGGCACTCATCGCTACCGGTGGGGACATCAATGCTGCCATTGAGAGACTGTTGGGCTCACAGCCTTCCTAACACCACGTGGCCCTTCCAGTCTGCCCGATATCATCTCCCATACAGGGACCTATCCAGGAGACTGCCATGGTGGTACCCCCTGTCCCGCAATAGCAGTCCACAAATCGAAAGAAAACAGAGCCCAAACTCCAGCCTGGCGCAGCCTCTTCGCCATTGAGAGGTCCCTTCCCGAAGCTTGTCAAACTGCATTGCACACGGAATTCTGGTTCTCATCAAGTGGCCATTTTCAGACATGTATTCACTTCTTCCCTCCTTCTGCCTCCCCACAAATTAGGCTGTTTAGTTAGTAGAAGTGTTTACTTCTAGTTAACCCAAATGATTGTGTCAGATTAGCTTGCTTTTAAAATAAAGGCTGTCTTTCTCTTCCTTCCCCTCCCCTGAAAATCATGAAAATATCAGTCTGGTTTCCCTGCCCCAAAGGCTATTTTTTATGCAGAAAGTGAGGAAAGGACAATGCAGTTAACTGCCGCTAGCTGAGATGCGCCATCTTGTAATGCCCTCGGACACTCTTTTTTGGACCTTGGTTTGGGATGCCAACATTGTGCAGCTTTGCCCCTTGGCTTTGGTGCTCATGGGAGTTTGAAGGGGAGGGTAATGGAGGAGCCTGTCTCTGGTCGAGCTTCAGGTGGGAGAGGGAAGTCTTCAAAGGCACAGAAAGAGATGTCCCGATTTGAGGGCATGGCTCTTAAAATGAGACTGGAATTATGTTTTATCATCTACCTTAAAAGCCACATCATTAATGTTGTTACTTTTCGATGCACCTAGAAAAAGGGCCTGCAACTTCCAGTTGTTTGCCATTGGGTTGGATCCTGTGCATCGTTTCCCTGTGTGCCACAAGCTTCCTTCCAGTGATGCAAGAAGCATCCTGCTGCAGCTGCCTGTTTTGTCCAGCTTTTTATCCAGGCAAGACTCCCCTTCCTGCCCAATACTCACCTCCCTTTCGGGGCAGTCCGAACCAACTCCTGCCCATCGAATGGCCTCTGCCAGTACCTTACATGGATGCTGCAGGGTCTAACCTCATTGCTTTTTCCGGTCAGCTGGTTTGATGCTGTTGCCTGTGGGGAGTGGAAAATTGGAGGGGGGGGGAGGATTCTTAAAAGTGTATGGACAAAGAATGGAAGTGGGAAACTCCACTGCTGTAGGAAGCTATTTCTAGTTCTCTTCTGCCCCCTTTTCTTTAACTTTTGTCCCCTTTCTTTAACCTCTTCCTCCCTCCACTCTTTTAGTTCAGAATGTTAAAATGACCTGACTGCCCACGGCTGACCTAAGAATCCCCCACGACAATGTAATTTTCATCTGAATTTACATAACTGTTTTTATCCAGGAATAAAATGCGCACAGCCATCAGTCTCCCATTTGTAAAGGTTCGTTTCTTTCTGCTCAGGGTTGCAGGAAAGCAGAGGAGTGTTGGGGGCAGGGGGGGCGTGTCTTTGGGATTGGGGGGGGAAGAGGCACTTTCTTCACATGAAGTTGCCCTTATCCTCACTTAGAATCATAGGGTTGGAAGGGACCTCCAGAGTCACATAGTCCAACCCCCTGCACAGAGCAGGAAATTCACAACTACCTCCCTTCCCCACACACCCAGTGGCTCCTGCTCCATGCTCTACTTAGACCCCATGTCCAGCTAGATCTAGTATCATCTCTGCTGATTGGGACTGTTCTCTAGGGTCTCAGATCAGGGCCTTTCACTTCACCTACTACCTGGTCTTTATTAACTCGAGATGCTGAGGATTGAATCTGCGTACCAAGCCAATGCCCTACCACTGAGCCACACCCCCTGCCTACGTTTCTACTTCCCAGCCAAGAATATTTAAACAATTGTTACACCGCTGTTCTGTTTATAAGAGGATTGAACAGATTTTTAAAAAACAATTTCCAATCAAGTGCAGTAGCAGAAACGTTGAGATAATTTTATTGACAAATATATAATTTGAATCTTGGAGGCAGTCCTACGGAGCAGAGGAAGCAGTGTCCCACAAATTTTCAGCCAAGTCACAAATTCTGTCGCATCTAGAATCTACCAGCTTCTTTTTCAGACTCGGGCATCTGCCCCACCACATGGGAGAGCAGGGGGCTTCACGTCTTCCAAATCCAGAGCCTAAAGGGGCAGATGTTAAGAAATGTTAACATTCTTTGACCCCCTTAGGCATTCTACTTGAAGCCAAGCCTAAAGGCTAGATCTGTTCATAAAAACCGACAGCAGCATGTTCCTTCAATCTGGTTTTCTATTTTGGCTGACCAACTTGGGTTTTTTGAGAGGGGGAGGACAAAAGTAGACATTTCAGTCCTTGTCGTGACCTTAGATGATGGATTTAACGGTTGAACAGCTGAGTGGGCTAAGGCTTGGAAGACCCAGATGTGGTAACAAGGAACCCAACCGCTGCATGTGCTGCCCCTGCCACTTCTTTTAATTGGAGATGCCCACAGTTGAATTTGGGTCTGTGTTAGATGCAGACCGTGTGTTGCTGAGCCATGTCTGTTCCTAAAACAGCCAAAGATCTTGGGACTTTGTGCTTGCCTGGGGACTTGATCTTGGGTCTCCTAAATCTAAATGCCACAACGATTCTTATGCTACGCTATATACTGAACTAGGTTGGTAGCTAGTCAGTCTGTGGAACAGTTGTATGAACAAATGCTAGCACTTCAAGGCGAAGCAGCTAAGTGTGGAAGTTGCCACAGAAGATGGGTTCCTAAAAAGGAGCCCAACATTTGAGCCGTCTTTACTGCCTGGAAAATCATTTTTCCCCTGAAGTGGCAACAGGTTTGATTCCGGGGGTTCTGATGGGAGATGGGGGAAAACATCAGGGAGAGTGCGAAGGTGAGTTTTGTGTGTTTCTGGAGAGAAATAGAAAAATTCTAGATGGAAGAAGAAAGATTTGGGTAGCAGGGGAGCCTTGCAACAGATACCTAATAAAGTCCAACTTGATGGGGAGGGGGAGGTGTAAACTAAGCTCGTGTGTCCAAAGCCCTCTGCATGCGATCCAGACACAGTCAAGCACTTTGCAGTGCCACTGATTTCAGTGACAGAACTAAGCATTTGCTTATTTTTTTCTATTGAACCATCATCACTGTAACATTGGCACAGTTTCTTTGCTAAACTAAAGACGTCTCTTCATCTAGTCTAATGCACGTGCACACACTCTCTGAATTAAGCACACCATTTGTTTGTTTATGTCATGCATAGTCCACCTTTCTGAGATTCAAGGCGAATACCATAGTTTGAGATGAGTACAATCAGTATCAAGGGCATTTCCATAAACAACGCCATAGGATAAATAAATACAAATTTACAAAGACAGGCTGGGTTTTGTCATCTGCAAAAGAGCGGGGCGGGCGGGGACCATAAATATGCTTTTGCACCTGGAAAAAAAAACTAACTAAACCTCACACTTCTTGAAGTCTTAAAGTTCTGGTGTGCAGTTTTTAAACTTTGATTTAAAATAAATTTTAAAAGCGGGGGGACCTTTTTCTGTTCATCAGATATACAGCCTCGCTTTGCCAACCCTATTTGGAAGCGTCCCACTGGCTGAATTAAATTGGATTTACTCGCAAGTAAGTATGCACAGAAGCGCAGCCCTCCAGGAAGCTACAACCTTAGTCGGAACCCTTGCTTTTTTCATGATTGAATCTTGGCCACGCCTCCCCCAAGTACCCTGACAATCCTTTGTAGACCGGAAAAGGTGAAAAGTATTATTTCCGGTTAAGATGGCGGCCTCCAGGGCTCTCATGTGACTAGAAGAAAAGTGGAGGGTCTGCAGGATCCAAACTGGGCGCTTTTTAAAGGAATGGTAAGTTAAGTGCTATTGGTAGCCTGTGCTAGTGTCTTTGCAGTGAGGTTCTGAAATCACACAGGATTCTTCTGCAGGAATCGATGTTCAAAGATTTGTGGATTTTTGCAGATAACGTTGACATAGTAACACTTACTTAAACGAAATTTCAGACTTAAAGGGGGAGGGTATTGGTTAATAATATGCTTCCTCTTACTCTGAAACAAGGCAGAGAACAATGTCAGTAGGAGAGGGGAAAAGAAAATCTCAGGAAGGAAATAGAAAGTGGATAGTAAAGTAATTCAGATACAGGAAGGCATTTAAAGAAGACGTTAAAACAACCAAAACCGTTGCTGAGGTTCCTTAAAGGCTGACAAAACTGTGGCTTAAGTGGATGGGACTGACACCACCAAAACTCAGGTTATACCTCTATATTAATTAAAATAAATTTACAGGGGAAAGGAATTAACAGATATTAAAATGAAAGAATTGTAGAATCAAGGTGTAATAGAGTGTTCAAAATGATGAGTTGAAAGTTTACACCTGTGGCATACAATTTCACATTTTGTGGAACTATATAGTTATAATGTTGCATGGAATGTTATGGGACCAGCACATAAGCTTTTAAAAAAGAAATAGTCTGATATGGTTTTGCTCAGAAGTAATCTGGCGTGGCCAAAACTATTTGAGGATTGGGTTTTCCACTGGGTTTTTGACTGTGTGCACACTAATAACATCAATTTAAAGTGGATCCCAGTCCTTGTGAGTCATCATGCCTGAAGGTTTGATAAGCTTTCAACCTTCTTTGTTCTAATTTTTTAAAATACCATTTTCCAGCCAAAATTGGCTCCCAATTTAAAGACCATCACAGATGACATTAAATTGCAATACAGATGGTTTCTTGGCAAGGGAATTCTCAGTTGCAGTTGGATCCAGGAATACTAGAGGCTTCCATTGGAGTAACTGTGTTAGTCTGTGAAGAAAAATAAAACACTAGTCTAGTAATACCTTGAAGACTAACATTTATTTCAGTGTGAGCTTACCTGCTTGCTTCCTCCTCTCCTAGCAGTACCGTTAACAGCATCAGAAAGCAGGTAGGATATTATAAAAATGGAAAGCTGAGATTCTGAGGAAGCTCTACTCTGCAATGACCATACTCTGTTTTCTCTCTCTGTGTGTGATCTATACCATTCACTCTGCTCTGGTTGTGGATAGACCTTCTGTAACTGTTGAATATCAACCTTTCCAGATTGGCTACCCCATTTACAAAGAGAATGGGAATGTACTGAGGATTTTTTACAAGGGCAATATTCACCATCTGGTTTAATTAATGTGGAATCACTTGTGTAAGAATTTATAAAAGTGTATGTTAAAGCCATGTTGAACTAATATAATGTTCTCTTCACCTCTGAATGGTGGGTGATCTCAGGAGGTGAAATCTGGATCCCAAAGTCTTTAAAAATTAAGGTTCCGACTTGTGTCTAGACGTAGTTTCCATCATGAACAACTTTTCTCAGCAAAAGAAGAGCAAAGGCTTGACATTTGCAGAGAAGCAGTTGAAGAGACACGGCTGGAAAAAAGGTAGTGAAGCATTGCGTCTACTTACCATGCTTTCTTGTCCCTGGCCCTGGTAAATTCTGCTTCTGACTTTCTCCCTATTTTTGGCTTCTGGGGTGCCTTTTAAAATTTGATTAGTATGAATTGCTAACAGCATTGTTCCTCAGGGTTTGGCACCCTCTGCAAGGTTTCTGGAGGTTAAATCTCTATGTGGGGAATGGATGTATCTTGTCTCTAGTGCACATGTGAGTTAGTGCATGCTTATGAACACTAAGGCATCATGCAGTGTGCAGTTTTCTACTTTATATCCTGCAACTGTACTGGCTGTATTGGAAGCTCCAAAATCCATAGCAAGAGGAGAAAGAAAGTTATTTTATCTCTTGTTTTAACATTTGTTCATAAATCATATCTATGAAATAGATCTGTGTGCTTTCTCTTTTGTGCATTTTCCCCATATTGTTTAATTCCACATTTGCTAGCCATGGGGACGGAGCATGCAAATCTCTCACCCAGTCATTTTTCCAGCCGCTCTTATGGCTTCTGAAATTTTACTGGGCTGCAAAAACATGCATTTTGCATGTTTTTGCAAAATGGTCTAGAAGCTTGGTGTGGGGGTGTGTGTGATTAAAATTGAAGCTGAGACTACCAGAAACCCTTTTCTGCCATTCCTGTGACTTAATGTCACCTTTGGCTAAACCTTTTAAACACATCTTTGAAACCGAAAGGAGTAGAACCTTGACGGTTTTGATTGTTTTTGAATGAAGTTATATTATCTGAATTTTATAATGAATACCATGTTCTAAGGGGTGCCCCCCCTGTACTTGTTGGTATTGTTTCTCTTAAACTTTGCCCTGCTTCTAAGCAAGACTTGCACCAGTTGTAGACTTCTTTCCACTTATTACCAGTGAATATGGAGCTATATAAAGTGGAGAAAGGAAAAAGCGTTATGCTAGCATTTAGTTTTGCTAGAACTTATGAAATACATCTGATGCAGATAATGTTTTACTCTTCCAATAATGAATGCCAACCATTTGATTGGTTTACTTTCTGGATGCGAGAGCAGAGTTTAATAACCATCTGTCTCTTGCTGCTTTTTCTGTTTCCTTCTCCTGCCCCTTCATTCCTTTTGAAAATTGCTTTTTAGGTCAAGGACTGGGCAAGAAAGAGAACGGGATTTCTGAGGCCATCAAAGTCAAAGTGAAGTGTGACACTGCTGGGGTAAGCAGGGCAACAAAC